>NW_021604646.1:6428213-6442847 GCF_004785775.1 Grammomys surdaster | reverse complement strand
GAAGAGAAGAGAAGAGAAGAGAAGAGAAGAGAAGAGAAGAGAAGAGAAGAGAAGAGAAGAGAAAAGTAGAGGAGCAGAGGCTGGCAATGAGCACGTGGAGTGAGAGCAGGAAGGGAATGAGGAGATAGGGGAAAGGAAAGCAAGAGCAAGAGAAAGCAAGAGAACAAGAGCAAGAGAGCAAGGAGGGGGCAAGCAGCCCCTTTTATAGTAGGTCAGGCCTACTTGGCTATTGCAGGTAACTGTGGGGCAGAGCTTAGACAGAATGCTAACAGTCGCACTATTGTGACTAAAGGGTGGTTACAGTGCTCTTGGAACATGTGTCACCCTTTTAGGAATGCTCTCAATTTCCCTTTGAAATGTACAAATTATTGTCTTTCTTTTGCAATGTAAATTACTTTTTTGAGGTTTTTCCTGCTCGATGGGAACTTGCAGCTTTTGTTGTTTCATTGTTGCAGAAACCTCTATCTTGCTATGAAGAATGGGATTTCCAAGTTAAAAATTAAAAACAATCACAACCTAACAACTTTACCCAGTGTAGCCAAATTCTTCAATCATTTTCTTTTTTGTTAAAAGTTAAATATTTATGATAATTTTGACTTTCAGCTTTCTTGAAAACAAAATTTGTTCTAATGAAATTTTGTTTCAAAACCTCCCATTTTTAGTGGCACATATACCTTGGTGGTAACCAACAACTACCTAATTGGACTTAAGGCCCACTTACCAAGATGAAATGCATGCCGGGTAATGGAAATCTAACTAATTACCTGTGACTGGTGAAGTAATGGATTTTGGAGAGGCACTCATCTGTCACTTCACTAAACCATTATAATTACTAACTACATTCTAAATATTTATCTTTATATCCACACCTGTCAGCAAAGAAACTTCTCTTTAACAGATAGGGATCATTACAGATTAAATAGAAGTGATCAATCCTGTGGTTCCACTTCCCAACTGATACATCTGTAACACAGTTCCTGCACTAAAAGGTTCAGAGATCTTCACAGTAAAGGAGACCTGCAGAAAGATTATAAGAGAAGGAGGAACCAGAAGTTTTATGTAAGATTGTGTCTCCTAGAAAAGTCAAAGGTTACATCCATGAAGTCTCATCAACATGGCTACCTAAGCCAAGACTCAAGCACTGAGAGCACCAGTTGACACGATAATGTGGATGGGTGAAAACTCATAGTTCTTCAACTCTAGACAAAGATCTACAGGGAACATAAAGAGTGCCAAGAGTTGGGAAGATGGCCTTTCCAAGGGAAGAGCCTTCCAATATCAAATGGTTTGCCCTGAGATCACACATACACATATAACATTATATGGTGTGAGCTGGTTGAATTATCTACTTAGAGATATGTGGTTTTGTTTGTGTTTGTGTGTATGTCTGAGAGTATGTGTGCACGCATGTGTGTAACAGTAATTAAAGAAAGACATTATGAATTTAAAAGATTAAAGTAGTGAGTTATGTAGAAGTTAGAGGGAAGAAAGAAAAGGGAAAATTATGTAATTATAATTTCCATATATAAATATGAAAATTACATATTATGATTACATAATTTTATGTAATTATCATATAATTTATATATAAATATATTAGATATATTAATATCATATATATATATATATATATATATGTATATATATATATATATATATATTAGATGTTTCGTGAAAACACTAGCAGTGAACAAAGGCTTGCATAGCCTGAGCCTGTCAACCAAAACAGCTAACCATTCATGTTATGTTCCTTAGCAGTAACCATGGACTTTTGAGTACCCTAAGGAGTCTACTGCTCTTGTAGAATATATGATCTGCACTATCCCTTTGTTTCTGAATAATTTTTTCTTGCCCCTTTGAAAAAAATGGTGAATATGTTTAGTAATATTGATTTTCACCTTCTTTGAAAATTATATTTATTCATTCTGTGAAATTCTATTTCTAAACTTGTTATTTATCTCATTTATATAATCTTATGCATTCACATGATTTCCCCATACATACATTTATTTATATCTTTATTTTATTAGCATATTTATAAAATGCTTTGGTTAGAAAGGACAGATTTCTCTAAACATTAACAGCTGTAGATAATTAAGGTGGGCTTGCTTGGTGGCACACTCAGAGGGCTTATGATTACAAGATTGAGGTCAGGTTTGGTTATATAATACTCACTCTCAAATGAACATAAACACCAAGGATAAAATGACAAAAAAATGTCTCAAACTCTGAAAATTCACAGGAATCTAATGGCAGAAAAATTCATAGATAGATATTAGGATAATAAACAGTTCTGATGAGTAGAAGAAATGCAACTTTGTATTTAATCAGATCCTTTTTGGCAATTTATCTGAGAGCTGGGTAGTTATACTATATTAAAGATCTTCTAGAAAATTGGTAACTTAATATTTTTCCTAATGGTTAAGACAGCTAATGGAGACTGTAGTTTAAAGGGCAGGTGTTGAAAGGGACAGTGCAGGTTCTGAGGTACATCAGTGTTGAGCTATGGATGAATCACAGTGAGCCTCATTTGCCATACAAGGGCTCCATAAAGACAAAGGGGAAATGAACCTCTTGGAGAAACAATAACTGTAACCATGGGTCTCTGAGAGGGTGAGAATATTGTATTCCGGAACCATGACTATAGAAAAGAGCTGTACCTAGGTAAAAATCTGTTACCATATACTAACTATTTATCACTAGACACTTTATTTGAACTATTTGAGATATTTTGAACACAAAATAAAGGAATAAAGAAAAATAATAAAATATCTAGGTAACCAGATGTTAGACTTTATGGTATATGGATGCTAGCTGAAAACAAGTTTACATTTAATATCTAAGATTTCATGCCCTAACCCCTGCCCTTAATTCTCTGATTTTAAAAATCTCTATTTTTAAGATAATCAGGTAATTACAATAAAAGCTGTCTGTTAGCCATGTTCTCTAACAGTTTCACAAGCTTCATGATTATTTTAAAATTATGTGACAAGAAGATAATATAAAAATCCCCTGCAGCTTTGCAGCAGGCGGAGCCTGGATTTTAACAATGTTTTGATGACTTTTATTATCTGTCTTTCTGACAATGACCTGAAACAACAAGTTCATCTTTGTGCTTCAGTTTCCACAGTGATAAAAATGGAGAGATTGAACTAGCCAATTTTACATCTGATATTTTTAATTATTTAATCCCATAACCCAGATTTGCCTATTACATTGTTTCTGATTTTTCATACACATGTGCTATCTATCTATCTATCTATCTATCTATCTATCTATCTATCTGTATGTAATTTGAAAAACCGTGTTTATTTTTCCATTAAAATTTGATTTAACAAAATTTCTTTAATATAATTGGAAAGTGGGTAATGCTGTCCAGATTATGATTTCTCCTTATATAATTATAGGAGAAAATGAAGGGAGAGACCAATTTTCCAAATGACTTCAATTTGAATAGGGAATAGACATTGGAATAAGTGGCAATCCCTTCAACACAGATCTTCCTAATTTAAAATAAAGTTTAAGACTAATTTCAGTGCTGTCTAATTTACTTATCCTTCCCATGGTCAAATAGGTAACCAATCAAGGAAACAGAAAACAAGAGTAATTTTAAATGAGGATGAAGATGCATGGCAAATTTAAGAAAGGATTCATTACCCATGAGAAGGTTTGAAGGGTGTGTAGGCATTTGAAAGCCTTCATTCCAGTTGAAACTCACTATCTCTCTATTTTTTATATTATTCAGGGGAGATGAGGAGAATATCTGGAGAGATCATTTGGGTCATAATTTTCCTCAGTTTCCCATTGTTCAGCATGACCAATTTCTAGGAAGCAAACCTCAGATAGGAACATATTTCACACTATTGACCAGCCCCCGTGATACTACAATGAAATTAACTCTCTAATAGAAAATGCTTTTCACCACATTTTTTTCCTGTGTCAAGTTATCAATAGTGACGTTTGCAATGACCCAGGAATGTTGAAAGATGTCCAAAGACAATTAAAAAAAAAAGGCTGAGTGATAACTTTCTGTTTAAAGATACTGAAAACTTGATGTTTTGCTAAGATTGTCAGATGGATCCCACATCCCAGTTTGCTTATTAATGAAGATAATATAAATTTTATGAAATCTCTAATTCCCTTGAGATACCAATGCAACATGTACTGTGTTGCCAAGTTTCTTTAATTAGGAAGGCATTAATGTAGATGAAGTTAAACTATTTAAATGTCCATGGAGATTTGATGAAATTAATTGAGTTCAAAATACATTGAAAATGTTGAGTGATTATGTTATTATAGTAATATATGCAAGCGAGCGTAAGTACAATAAAAATGAAGTGATACAAATTATAGAGTAGAGGACATTTCTCATGTCTCCTGGCTCCTGTTATTTGCTCTTTAAAATTTCTGTGGACGTACTTTTAACAAAAGGAAGATGGTATTAACAGCTCATAACAATATTTAATTCGGTTTTTTGTTCTGGATTTCTGACATAAAGGAAGATGTTCCCGGTATTTTATTCTAATTTTATTTTATAGCATGTTTAGTGTTCATTTACTATTGACAGAATGAGGCAGAGAGGTGGGGATAGAAGAATGACATAACAATCATTTTTTTCCTTTGAAAGCAGAAGTTACCTGAAAATGAATGTATACATACGTTTTAATTGATGGATGCAGTGATGGAAATAGACTTAAAATAATTGCTTTTAAAGACCTCATGGTTATAAAGAGAATCCATGACGCCCATCCTAGTCGTTGCCCTATGAACATATTTCAACTATATATTTTCTATAGCTGATACATTTACTACACAACCTCATTTATGTCTGAGGCATTAGGATGGAGAAAAACTTTGGCTTAGATCCAGGTAGAATAAATTTTTACCTGTGAATAACATAAAGACTATGACTTGAATTTGTTGGTTCATTTCCCTCTCCTTCTTGCTCTTCTCCAATTTGCTATTCTTTTTCTCACTTCCCTGTTTCTCTACTTCTACTCATGTTCCTTCAGTTACTCTCCTCTTCTCTTTTCTTTCTGTGTGCATTTTTCTCTATCCTTTCATAAGATTTATTTTTATTTGGGGTGTGGCATCCCATTCTCTCTCTCTCTCTCTCTGGTTTTTTTTTTTTGCACCTAGAATTGCATGTGTACACAAATGCAAAGCACAGTGTTTGGATACCTCCCTTGTTTCTTCACTGAGCTCATTCTTCAAGCTGACTTATTTTGTTTATGGCATGAATCCCATGCCCTGATTGTATCAAATGATGCAATCACTTCTCATGTATTTATTCATGTAAGCTGGTAGTCATCTAAATATTGATGAGATTAAAATTGAGTATGTGTTTATTTACTTAATCATTCATCTATGAATTTGAATGAAGCTGGGGGAGTAGAAGTAGAGACATAAGTGAAAAGTCATCCTCCAAGTCTTGTGGAATTTGAACTCTATTAGAGGAGAACAGCAGACAAGCAAATAATTACAACACAGCATTGTTCGTGGGGTAGATGTCACTGACACAAGGAAACATCCTGTGGGTATGCGGAAGAAGCCCTCACAATTAGGTGAGGTATCCAAACACACTGTAGAAACACTATTCTAGTGGCCATTTCAGATTTCATGCTTGATTTATGTCAGAAGGTGATATTAAAACTGAGATATGAAATATGAACAGGCATCTTAGCTTAAGTTCTCTTAGGACAGAAATGGGAGCTTGAAGGAAACCTGCAGCTTTTTATACAGGAAAATATTGAGAGAGAATGAGGAAACTGAGAGAGGGATATTGGGAGAAATATAAAGTGATGCAAAGATTTGAAAAATAAAGCCAGTCGGATTCTTTAGTCAGGTTGTACATGTTGGAATACATATAAAATATTTGTGTTTTTTTCTCCATATTTGTCCCCTTATTGAGCAAATTTTTCTTCCTGAGTTATTATTAACTTGACCACATTATTAGATAGTGTTACCTACTCCCCACTGAGAGCTACTGGGAAAGGCAAGGCTTCTGTAAGTCCACTGATGAATTCTCTGGACACTGAAGTATCTACTGAAGGTACTAAATAGAATTTTCTAATTAAAATTCACTCTTCAATAAGAATGACAGTGTGAAGGGCTTAAACACCAGTGATGATGACCAAGACTTTAAACCATGGGGCTACTGGGAGGGTATGAGCAATTGATGGGCCTCTTCTTCACCTTGATAACAGAACAAGTCAAAGACAGGTGGATGACGTAAAGAGATGATCCGTAAGACATAAACATAATGCTAGTGTGATGCCTGAAGGGCAATGACACGTGTTGCCATGTTTGATGACTTGTGTTCCATCCCTGGGTCCCACACGGTAGAAAGAGAAAGCCAACCTCCATAAGTTGTCCTCTGACTTCTATACATAGTACCATTTGTGGCACACAATTCCATGCAAACCCCAATAAATGAATACTTTTTACAAAGCAAAGTAAGGAAATGTGCGTAGTTATCTTGTGCAGAGAATCTAGGCAGTGGTAAATGCACAGCAAAAGTAGTAGTGCTTCATTCTATCTATTCCTCATGTTCTCATCCAGTCTATTCATATGAAGGGTTTTGATAGAGGTAAATGAAGAACAGAGTGTAGAACCATGTGGGACTGCGTAAGGGTATCCTGGGTCATGGTTGAGCAGGTGCCTAGAACCCCGAGACTCTGCAGACTCTGCGTGGGATTCTGCGTGAGAACTGGCAGGAGTTTGGCGCCCCCCCAGAATCCAGGATCCTGAAAAGCAGTCATGGTCTTCATAGAACTACATTGTTCAGTCACATAGGCCAGGCTAAGGGCCTCAGACCCTAGGGATTTACATACTAATGAAGGCCAGAGGGCAGAACAAATTAAACATGCCTCCCCCAGATCCTTCCCCAATCCTCCCCCTTTCTCCCTCCGTATATAGCTCAGGACTGCCCTGAGTTTTCGGGGTTACGCCTAGATCCATCTATCATCTGCCATGACAATAAACCTTTTTGGAACCAAGGACTTCCTTGGGTTATTGGGGCTTGCCACCGCCAAAGCCTCTAGGCCGCTGGAACTATAGGGTTCCTCCTGAATGTGGGACCTGCCACAGCGGTAGAAGCCCCTCAGCAGCCTCTAAATTTTCCCCACAGAACCTCAACATTATTATATGTTTATATTTTTCTCTCAAAGAAATTGTGGAATCATCACAGTGCATTGAGAATATTTATATTTTAAAATGTTTGTAGAATAGTATATGTTACTACAAAAGTTATTTCTAACTCATTTCTTATTGTCACATAATCTTGATTCTGGATGTCGATTAAAACCTAAAGAATCAAATACTACCATCATCACTACCACAAAAAGAACAAAAATATGTATTCATTTTTATCACACTACTTTTTATAGGTAGATTTTGAGCATATAATGGAGATGTTAACATATTCCACAGAGGGATGGGATGAAGGATTTATCTACTAAGAATTATTCAATGCCACTTTAAAATCATGGTGAGGGAGTTTCTTCTCAGGACCATTGCTGTATACTTATGGACCACGGTGATAGAATTCACAGTGGAGTACAGAGCTTGGACTCAGTTCAGAATATGAGGTAGGCCAATGGGAAATTATAAGTGAATCATGAGAGTCATTAGCCTAAAAGTACTAAGAGGATGATACAGCAGGAGCCTCCTACATACTGTTACTTAACCAAACTACTCAAGAAAATCACTGAAAGTAGGAGATATTTACTTTGGCTCATAGTTTTGTAAGTTCAATCCATGGTACTTGGAGCATAGGATTTTGAGGCATAGGAGGCAAAGGGCAAGGAGGTGACTGGGGACAAGGAAGATACTTCAAATTTATTCCCTAGTGATTACTCTTTCTAAATGCATCATATCTTCTAATGTTTCCAGAATTTCTTCCAAACATTGCCACCATCTAGGGAATAAATGAGCCTATGAGAAACATATGAGTCTATAGATGACATTTTGTATTTAAACCATAACAATTGGTAAGGGGGAATTTTGTTTAACTCACTAAATCAGATTCTGCCCAAGACAGATTTTGGTGACTGGCCGTTGTTTGGGAAAAAGTGTTAGGTGAAGAGTTCAATCAATATCTAGGATGATTAGAGTCTGAAGGCTAGAGGAAGGGTCTGGATAAATGGACTTAGCAAGACTATTAAAACTGTATATTGTAACTAGGTGTGATGGCTCCCCTACGAATCCCTGGTCCTGTGATGTAGAGCTGGGAAGATCAAGGTTTTGGGTAGCCTCAACTGTATATTGAGTTTGAGGTCAGCCTGGGATACATGAAACTCTTCACAGATGGACCTACCTGAAGGTTCAGAGGATCTAATAAAGTTGGCCTAGGCAAAGGTTTTTTTTTTGAACACTATAGTGCGGATGATGATTGGAAGATATAGGGTAGAAATTCAAGGGTATAATTATTTAGATACTAACTCCTTTTCTGTACTAATACCTCTTTTTGCCCAGGATAGTAAAATGGACTGTACTATCAGTCAGTTACATCTGTTAGCATTTTTTCTATACTCTTGATTCACTTTCATGTGTTCTTAATTTTACAGCAATAAGATTAATATGTTAAAGCTGTGGTCTGATGTGATCAAATAACCAAATTAAAAAAAAGAAAACAACCACATAAACACAGACATAAACGGAATACAGTCACAGTCATATGCTCTCAGATACATTTTACTCCTGATTTTCTTTTGGAAGTTAATAATTTTGATTACTAAGCAGTTAAGTTATTCAAATAAATCTTAGTTTATCTCATGTCTCTGAATACTTTTTCCCTCTAAAATAAATTCTGAATACATTGACTATTTGGCTTCAGAATCTCAAAAAAAAAAGTGAATTACTTCCTTGTTTCTTCAATAGTTCTCAACCTCTTTTATCTCTCTGCTCGGAGTTCTGTGTATTTCCTGAAGCAAACAAACAAACAAAAATTACTGCTTTATGGTAATTGCAGATTGTGATTGATAAAATAAATGCCACCTCTGGGTTTTGCTTATTCTCTTCTCTCAGGTAAAAGTTTCTAGGTTTAGATTAAAGCACAAACATTTTGCACATTAATTTAAAATACAGCATTTACTACATCCGTTAGACTTTACACTAGTTGATTCTAACACTGAGAAAGTCTTATTGAAATTCAGTCACCAAAATCCTTTCCTACATTTGGCGATACATATCTTACAGATATAGTTTCATCATGTGAGCATTTCCCACTAAGCCTTAGTGACTGAGGTCTGATCAAATCTGAGATTGTCTTTCTGTTTCCCTATTTATATCTTACCCAAAACAAGTCTCTACCCTTGCTGGTCTGTTCTTGCCTAGTTCCATTTTAATGTTTTGTATTTTGACTTCTGTGGTGGTTTGAGTAAAATGGCACCTGAGTTAGCAAAGAAAAACTTCCCATCATTCCTTGCCTGTACAGTTCCTCTTCTCCAAGAGAAGAGTTTTGCAGAGATGATCCAATCCACTAAAATCATGTGCTATCCTGAAGTATATGACTGATTGGACTGATTATCAACTTGACAGGACCAGGAATCATTCAGAATCTGAGCCTTCAGCACACTATGATGGCTTAATTAAGGTAGGATGAAGCATGCAGGGCTTGCATCTTAGAATATATTTTATAAAAGAACTAGCTAAACATGAGCACTCATTGCTCCCGGCTTTCAGACTATGAATGCCGTGTGACTAGCTGCCTCTTCAAGCTCTTGCCGTTATCACTTTCCTACTACGATGGAGTCTAGCCTGGGAATGTGAGATGAAATAAACACTTTCTCATTTAAGTTGCTTTGCCAGATTGTTCGTTTCTTTGGTTTGTTTGTTTGATTGATTTTTAATCACAGCAACAGTAAAAGTAAGATAAAAATGTAACAACTCTGGAATACTTTTTTTCCAAATCAGATTTATCTCCTGCAATCTAGTTCTGTTGTTTATTTCTACCTACTTGATATTTTAACCCCAATGCCCATGAATATCTCTGACTTAAAAGTAAATCAAGTGAGTATACATTCGCTTCTCTGTATCTTGTATCTTCCCAGATGAACTTATTGGAATCTTTAAGTAACAAAATCTAGGGATAATAATATAGATCCTTCCCATGTCAAAAAACAATCAAATATGCGTTCTAAATACAGTTGCTACTTTTTTCTTTCTTTCTTTCTTTCTTTCTTTCTTTCTTTCTTTCTTTCTTTCTTTCTTTCTTCCTTCCTTCCTTCCTTCCTTCCTTTCTTTCTTTCTTCCTTTCTTTCTTAAAATTTGTTATTTTATTTTCCTTTTAAATATTGTCCCCCTTCTAGATTGCCCCTCTGCAAACTCCCTATCCCATAATCCCTCCCCTGCCTCTAGAGGGTGCTCCCCCACCAACCCATGCACTCCCACCTCATCACCCTAGCATTCACCTACACTGGGGCATTGAGCCTCCACAGAACCAGGGGCCTCCCCTCCCATTGATACCAGATAAGCCAGTCTCCTGATACATATGCAGCTGGAGCCATGTGTCCCTCCATTTGTACTCTTTGGTTGGTGGTTTAGTCCCTGGTAGCTCTGGGGGATCTAGTTAATTGATATTGTTGTTCTTCCTATGGGGTTGCTATCCCCTTCAGCAACTTCAGTCCTTCCCCTAACTCTTCTATTGGGGGTCCCTGTGCTCAATCTGATGGTTGGCTGCGAGCATCCACATCTGTATTGGTCAGGATCTGGCAAAGCCTCTCAGGAGACAGCTATACCAGGCTCCTGTCAGCAAGCGCTTCTTGTCATCATCAATAGTGTCTGGGTTTGGTGTCTGCAGATGGGAGATGGATTACCTAGATGAGTCAGTGTCTGGATGTCATTTCCTTCGGTCTCTGCTCCACACTTTGTCCCTGCATTTCCTTTAGATAGGAGCGATTCTGGATTAAAATTTTTGAGATGGATTGGTGACTTCATCCCTCAACCAGGGGCCACGCCTAACCTCTGGATATGATCTCTAAAGGTTCCATCTCCCCTTTGTTGGATATTTTTGCTAATGTCATTCCCATTGGGTCCTGGGAACCTCTTGCTTCTTTGGCATCTGGGATTTTCTAGTGGCTACCCCCAGTTCCCCATCCCACACTGCTAAACGCCTCTGTTCAATTTCCTGACCCTCTGTACTTCTTCCCTGTCTCCTCCCACACCTGATCCTGCCCCCCCTTTCCCTTCCCCTCTCCTTTCTTTCCCTGGTCCTTTCCTCCCTGTACCTCCCTATAATATAATGTGTCATTAGACTTGTATAACTAAAAATAAAAATATGGTGGGGCAGTTAAAATGGTTCACTGGGTAAAAGTATGCTATGAGGGCTGACAGCATACATGTGACACCATCTTGAACACACAAAACTGACTCAACACAGTCCTTTGTTAAAGTCCAAATCTTCTGCACTTCAAATACATGTTATGGCCTGTGTGCTCCACTACCAAATCAACAAACACATGAAAGTTAAATGGTTAATTAGGACTTGTTTTCTAGCCAAGGAACTGTTAACCCAATTCTTCTCTTATGTTTTTACCATGTTTTTGTAATAACTACCTTTCAGTAGTTGTGTTTCTGCACAGATGCCTCCATATTTGGGTCATGGTCACTCGGACATCTAGCACCTGTCTAGTGAGGTGCTCAAATGAGTTAAGATACCTCTCTATTGATACCTCTTGTGGATTGGAATTTTTGATGTCAGATGTGGAGCTATCTGATTTAACTGATGTCTAATGTTCCATTATATGGGTGCATCACAAATCCCAGTTTGTGGTTCTAGTTTCTGTTTCTTCCCTGGGGTGAAGTGTCCATGAAATGTTGTACATCAGTTGGGAAGGATGGAGCAGAGTTGAGTTCTGCAGTCCACTTCTTCTCTGAAGGTGTCCAGACAGACACTGCTGTACCAGACAGGGAAGCATGAAGTTAAATCCAGAAAGGGTTGGTCAGCAGTAAATCGATTAGGCAATGAATGCCAGGGAAGAAGATCTGCTATGAAAATTTCAGTGTTAGAGCTTTATTAGATGGCATTCAATCAAGCAGCTCTCTTAGATGGTATTCAACAAAACAGCCTGTGTATATACATGTTTTTTTTGGGGGGGGGTGAATCAAGGCTATATTTATGAACGAGGAGAGTGGAAAGGGGTTCTTCTTAAGGTAAAGTTTTATTGGCTGAGGCTTAAGGTTCTGAGGATACCTCATTTGCATGGGGAAGCATTCCAGGAAGTTGAACCAGTGATGTCCCCACGGATTGTGTGCCATTCCTCAAGTAGAGTATGGGGTTGAGGCTCCTCAGATAAAGTAAAGAAAGGGAAATCCTGCTGGGAAAGGAAGTCCTCCATTTTGCTCAGCAGACATATCTGGACATGTAAGGCTATGACTTTAAATAGCAGAATCTTTCACTTCCAGTTAACATTTTCCTTCAGTTATTTTCATACTTCTTTGTTTAAATAATGCTACAAATTATACACTCTGATGGTTTGCTAAAGCCTGTTTCTAATTATCTTTTTTTTATTTATGAACTATACATATTAGAAATATCTAATAATTAATGGCCCCTCATATTACATCAAAAAAAATCAGGAAACAAATGTGTTTCCTAGCCCTTAATAAAATGTCAACACTTTTGTAGAAAAGCTTATTTGGTGCATATGGTTGGCTAGACATCCTCACAAATTTGACAGCATCTATTTATATACAAAATAACTTGCCAACCTTTCTACTTAATTTATATACATTACTGATTAGAATAGTTATAATGTTAATGCATGGGCATTCAATATTTTGTAAAATATTTTATTTAATATTAATTCATACTTACAATATGTTTGGAACAAATCTAAACTCTACTCTCTCTGCTGGAATACAATTGCTCATAGAATTCCTTACTACAGTTTTCTCCCAATTGGTTGTGTTCTCTCTCTCTCTCTTTCCCTTTCTCTCTCTTCTACTAACCCAGGTCTCTTGATAGTTCTCCCAGTAGGAAAGTAGTGTTTACTGCAGTACCTACTTGATTTTCCATATTCTATGACTCAGGTAGTTGGAATCTTCTGAAATAGGGTCTCACTATCAAGTTCTGGAGGGTAATGTGAGCAAGACAACAGTCTGTTTGTGGGCATATGTAACTCTGATAACCAACAATTCAAAAAAAAGTAATATATATCAGGTACAGGGCTTTTGTCTGATAATTTATGGTATTTGGGAGAAGGCATTGCCCACCATTACAGGATAATTCCTTTTAAATATTTCTTGGTCCATTAGCATTTAAAGGGATGTTCTTAAATTGTTTGTATAAAACATGGCCCCTTTTGTTACTAGACCAACCCATGACTCTCCATTACTGTTCTTTCTTTGGTTTTACAGATAATTAATAAAGAACACCAGGAAATACTTAATACCAACCTATTTGAGCTTCATTACCCTGGTGACACACATCACAACCATCCAAAATGAATAAATTGTAAAATATACCATTGTAAATCTTCCTTCGAAGAGGTACAACTCCCAACTCTCAGAACAAGTATGCTTCAGGCTGCCCTCTCTAATAACTCTGTTTCCCGCAGAGCAAAAAGCTTTTAGTGCATCGCAAATGCTGCACTATTGTTCTTAGCAGCCCAATCCCCAAACTCTCATTTCTGATATGCTTCAGGATGCCACACTCTGACCCACTCATTTAGTGCACACACTCACGCCATTAACGTGAAGCTTTCCGTTTTGACATTTAGTTGTTTCAGAAAATGGGCATTTGATTCATGGGACGTAAATCTTTATCTCCAGAGGGCTGAATGTAAAGCAGCAGGATGTGCAGAAATACTGTGTGTTTAGTAAACTCCTTTACTTCAGTCATCTGCTAACACGTTTAAAATGATAAAGTATGCGGCACAGACTTTCCTTTTTGTCATATTTCTTCCCAGATTTTCTCTTCGTAACTTCCTTTCATTTATTCTACATTTTTGAGGGCTACCTTCCCTCTAGTCACTCGATCTGGTTTTATTTGCTTCAGCCAAGGCTGATTCAGTACCCCGTCACCAGCTGCAACAATGACAGTGATGCTTAACAGACATTGTGTCTCTGCCTGTAACAGTTTCCCTGCACAATAAGAAAATAGAATAGTGCATAATAGGCTTCTGGTCAATAGGCTGCTGATAGACATTAAGTAGGAGATGTCTGATATATAATATATACATATGTTGCATATATGTATATACAAATATTATCTATTGCATATATAAATTTATATTCCTAATTACAACCTGCTCAGTGTATAATGTCACTTCTATGTATGTTTTTAGAGCTGAACATTTGTTTTTTGTTTTTATTGGATAACCAGTTGGTGCGCTCTTCCCTAGGGAGAGGTATTTCTTCTACTCTCAACATCCTCCAGTTGGCCATAGTCCATTAGTTCTTTGTGTAGGGTTCTGACCTCATAGACTTTTTATCTGGTCTGTTGTACCATGCCCATTGTTGTCTTTGTTCGATTCATGTTAAAATAGTCATGTTGGGTTTTTAAGACTAGTTAGTCTGGTGTTTTTAACTTGACCTCTTAAGCCTTTAAAAATCAAATTCCACGTTCCTAATTTCACAGCCTTTCCTCCGGATGATTTCATGGACTCGCCGTCCTGCACTGTACTCACTCCG
>NW_021604646.1:6397711-6428203 GCF_004785775.1 Grammomys surdaster | reverse complement strand
GACTCACTGTCCTGCACTGTACTCACTCCGGATGATTTCATGGACTCGCTGTCCTGCACTGTACTCACTCCGGATGATTTCATGGACTCGCCGTCCTGCACTTTACTCACTCCGGATGATTTCATAAGGACTCACCGTCTTGCACTGTACTCGGTGCGGGCTCACTTTTACTTCAATTTGATTTTTCCTGTGTTTTTTTTCCTCTTATAGTATCTCAGATATTCATTGCTGCTTACATGGTCTTTACACCCCACTTTCCCATATTTTCAGCAGTACCTTTTCCAGTCTTTTTAAATTTTCATTTTTCTTCATTTACATTTCTTGGAACAAGATGCTATCCCTCTTCACTCTGCCACATATTTTCATCTTTATTTTTTAATTATATCTACAGATCTCTCTAGTTCCTTTACTCAATAAACCTTGATTCTCTCTCTCTCTCTCTCTCTCTCTCTCTCTCTCTCTCTCTCTCTCTCTCTCTTTCTTTCTTTCTTTCTTTCTTTTTTATCTCCAGCTGTGGAGTTTTTTCGTAGGCTACTAGGGGATGCTACTCTCTCTATAGCATCTCACTTTGCACGGTTTTCTCATGGGTTCTTACTTGTTTATAAACCCCAATATGTCATAAACTCTTACTCAGAGTCAGCCATGCATGTTAGTTAGGTCTAGTACAGGTCTGCCACATAGAGAGAAGCACAGCATTTTGTTGAATCAAAGTACATCCATGAAAGTGTACTGTATGATTATCCTGTATCCATTTCTCTCATTTTGAATTCCCCTGAGTAGACTTACCTACTCCACACTATTCTACATTCCTTCTTTCCTTAGTTGCTTTGTTACATGACTATTACCACACCAGCCCAGTGTATTCCCGCAAAACAAGGACTCCAGTGAACAGGTGCTTACATCCCTCCAAGAATTATGCTGGCACTCAAGGATGCAGGAGAAAAAGGTCTACCTTGAGGTGTTCAGAAGGTAATAGACGAGGCACATTGTAAGCATGTACAGGTGTGGTAATTGTTTTATTTTTATGATAAATATATGTTCAAAGAAAATGTGGCTATAAAAGGTTTTTAACAAATACAAAGGCCTAGAAAATGACCCTACAACAGGAAAGTGAAATTAGGAGACGTATAATTATCTACACTGCTGTCAATCCTGATTGACAGAATTGTAAAGTAAAACCCCAAATTTGTCATATTCAGAAATTTTGAATTGCACTCTCATAGTTGATAGAAAAAAATACAAAAGAGGGAAATGAAGAAAGAAAGATTGGTAATAAGGAAAAAACAATATCTGACTGGTCCTTGTCTTCTTTTTCCCTTTTAATATTTTTACATTTATTTATTGTTAGTGTGCATGGCAAACATGTAGACAACTTGTGAATATAAGTTTTCTCTTTCTTCTTTCATAACATTTTTATTGAGTTATGATGCACAATACTTAATTTATAATCCATACAACTAATTTACTTAAATAAAGGCTGAGCATACATATCAATAATCCCAGCACTCTTTTAATTCCAACACTTGGGAGGCAGAAGTAGGCAGACATCTATGAGTTCGAGGCCAAACATGTTTACTGAATGAATTCCAGGACAGCCAGAGCTACACAGAGAAACCCTGTCTTAAAAATGAAAATGAAATAAAATAAACAGAAAACAAGAAAAAGCAAACAAAGAGCAAAACCAAAAACCAAGCAAAGAACAATACAGCAGAGTTGGTTTCCTCTTTCCTCCATGTGTCCTAGTGCATCAGATGCCATTTGTTAGCGTTGGCAGCAAATGCCTTTACATGTTGAGCCACATTGCAGGCCTTTCTTTTCTCAAATACTCCTTCCTCCCCTCTATCCTGCCACCTCTGCCTGCATTCTGAATACACTTTGGTTTATTATAAAGCCAGGCTTAAATAATCTCTCATAATCTGTTCCACCTCCAATTTCCTTGATTAGCCAACCCATCTACCTAATAGTAAACCCTTTTGAATCCCTTTTGTATCTCTATGTCCAATCCAATGCACATAGACATAAAAAACAGAGGCAACTTTAGTATTCCCTTTGTTATCCAGCATGGTCCCACATGTCTCAGTACAGGAAAACGTGGTACTTTAGGAAGCATGTCCTGTTTTGGCTTGCTCTCAAGCCAATACACTGATTTAAGTGGAAAGAGACAATCAAATGTCTACTGTTCGCTCAGCACTGCCTCTGACTGAGAACTACTGATGGAAAAAGAGCTGGAGTTTAAGGCATCCAGCAGGTTTAAGATAAACAATCATTTGACAGGCCCTATTTAAAGAACAGATAAATTTGTATTTTCAATATTCATCCTCTCATCTTATTTTGTACATGTGAAATTGCTCATCGTTGTATTTATTTATTCCTCAGTCTGTTCTAAAAAAGAACGTAGCTCATGGAAATAGCTAAAATACATCAAAGTAGCATAATTAGAAATAGGTGAGAAAAGTAGAAAAACAGTGAGACTAGGAACCTAAAGTAAAATAAAGAAGCAGATATAGATATATAGATATACATATAGATAGATATAGATCCCATCACAGAAGTTTATGGACTTGTGGCTGTAAGGTTTTCATCAGCCCATGTTGAAGGAACTGAGTCTGTTATTGTCGCATTCATGATATTCAGTGTATCAAGTCAAATGAACTCTTGAGGAAGGGGGGATATAAAGAGAAGCGGGTCTTCTCCTGATAGTTCTTGGGAAAGGCCACAAAATACAATGAACAGCATTCTCAACAATATCCTCAGCATCATTGCAGAAACTATGGTGAGCTTCATGCTATCATCACTGATGTGTTTACATAAAGATAAAGAAAAGGGGGTATGGGAGTGTCTCAGTGGGCTCATGCCAAGACATCCCTTCTCCCTGAGGGACTAGCCACATAACGGTATAGTATAGAATAGAATTTATTAAGGGTATGAGGAGGGGAGTTAAAAGGGTAGTAGAGGCAGAGAAAGACAGAAAGAGAGAGACAGAGACAGAGAGCGAAAGAGAGAAGAGGAGGAGGAGGAGAGGCCACGAACACTTGGAGAGAGAGGAGGAAGGGAATGGAGAGAGAGGAGGGAAGGTGCAATGGGAAAGATAAGGAGCAAGTGGGTAAGAGGTCAAGAGAGGGAGGAGGGGGCAAGCAGCCTCTTTTATAGTGGATCAGGCCTATCTGGCTGTTGCCAGGTAACTGTGGGGTGGAGTTTAGACTGAATGCTAACAATCCCATGTCACATTCTTTCTGGACAGGATGATAGTATTGTATTAAAATAAACCCAGCTCTAGGCAGCCTTGTGTTGTCCCACAGAGGCTGAAGGGATAAAAAGTCAACGAATGGCTGTACAATGGTTTGAAGTATCTGTGGTTTAGCATTACAGAGCATCAAGGACATGGATAGTTGCTGTTTTCTTCATTAGATGCTCAACAAATGTACATATAAATTTTGACTAAGATCTCTTTTGGAGAGAAATAAAAATAATCTATCTTATTTAACTGATAACTCTATTCTTTCAGTTAAGAAAGGACATGCCTTGTTTGTGGTAAAATGGACCAAGGCCATAAACACTTAGTGATTTTAAATGATCTATCAAGTAGAAATGAGAGAACACTTGTGTCTGAAGATAATAAAAGAAATATCTGTAGAATTATCAGAAAACAAGTGTTTACTTGAGTGGATAAAATATATAACATACATGTCTTTTTTTTCTTTTCTTTTTTTGAGTATTGGAGAGGTACGACTATTTCCTGTTGAAGTTTTTTTCTGATTTACCTTATTTTTATTTCTGCTAATGTCTGATATAGCCTCTGAGGGCTGAAATGGTGGGATTCACAATGTGGCTCCCTGTAGGTACATGCATTTTTGCATTTAGAAATGTAACAAGCATGCTTTCCTTCAAGTCTGTAATGAGTGTCTTGGTTCTGCTATGTCAGATCCGTCCACTCTTTCCAGCTTCCAACATCTCATGACTATAGTCTCAAGTTGGCCAGGTCATTGGCATTCAGACAGTTTCTTTACAGACACAAACGGTCACTGAATTCAATCAAATGCAGGAATTAAATTGTACTGCAAATGACATGGGAAGAAAATATCAGATCTGTGATTGGTTTGCTTTTCAGTATTGTACAATGGTGATTCCATTATAAGCACGAGAGGACCACTCTTCTATGTGACAACTAGCCTTCTACATCTGAAAAGCTTTGCCTTCTTTACATGATTTCTGTAGGGAAAGGCACTCTTCTTTAGTGAGATCAGCTCTCAAAGATGATTTGAAATGAACGGCCTACTGAATCACAGAGAGTCCTAACACAAGGGTTGTGATATGTACTTTCTCAAGCTTATTTGGCCACTGACAAGTATCGCATTAAATCGTTTTCCTTTCTCCCTTTTTCTTGAAAATTCATATACTGAAGTTTCTAGGGAGAAACAACTTTTGGCAAATCCAACATGCCTTCATGATAACCACTCTAGAGAGAATAGAAGTAGAGGAGGCATAACTCGTCATACTAAATGCTATGTAGGATCAACAAGCAGCTAACATCATCCTACATGATGAAAACTTCAAAGCAATCTCATTTAGTCTTCTTAATTCTTTGTCGACTTCTGTTTCTGTCTTGCTCCACTTGTTTCTATTACATCACAAGAAGCCTGGGCTGTATTAACTTAGCAGACCATTACTTCCACCATCCAAAAGCTAAAGTTAACATCAGCACCTGAATCATGTAGCAAAGATTTCTCTGTTGTGCACAGCCCACCTGCCTGATGTTTTCACTAATCATTTTGGATGGTGCCTTATAATTTTCCTTTGTGTATAACTAAAAACTTCATGAAACTCTCATTATATTGAACATGACATTTAGTTCAAATTAATGTCTCTGGTCCAGAGCCACTCATAATTGTCTCCAGAATAAACTATTTCATATTCTCTTCAAAGTGTGAGATGTGGTTTTTTCCCACAGTTTTATCCACAGAAAGATCATAATTAAGTTCAATATTTGTTTTTGATATGATGAATTAATTATAGCATAGTTATTTTAAGGGTTATTATAGAAAATGTACATGGAGAAAGTAATCAGTTGATGAATATTAATTTTGTAACAGCCTTGTTGATAGTTATGTATACTTAACAATAATGACAGAATAAAGTAGAAACACAGGTATTTCCAGGGGAGCTAAAGACATTTAAAAACATTGTGCTTCTGAAGTTATATTGTCAGTAAGTAATAAGAGGACCCACACTCCCCCCACCATGTCCTACCCTAAGCTGTCAACCCTTTCTTTGTCACAGGATGTCATTCTCTTTAAGACTATATACCTACTCTTAAATTTCATCCAATTTCTAATTGTAAGTATTTATCAGCTTACAAAAGGAAAGTTGACTATTAAAATTCTAATGATAAAGAAGTGATGGTTATTAGATTAGGATATATTATAATGTCATTCTAAATTGTGTTTGGTACATTTTGATAATAGCTAATGAATTATAATCTTGCTGGGAAAGAACTCAATGCAACTCTTCATTTAATGAAATGGCCATTTCTCTGTGTGACATTTCATTACAACACCACAATCAAGAACTTGGGAATTTATTTTCTTCCTATTATTCAAGAAATATTACAAAACACAGTTCTATAGTCATTAGGATGTACTTAAACTACCGGGTGTTATAAGATCTAATCTCTTGGATAATGCCTGCATTCAAGAATCTATGTCAGCTCAACCCTTTCTCTTTCCTGCGAATAATAACAGAAAGTACAACGAAATGGTCTTTAAGGCAGCAATAAAAGCTTTCCCTGTTTTACAATTTCTCATTGCTGCCTTCTGTTCTGATGAGCTCTCAAAATTCTAAAGCCAAAACTTTAGAGAAATGAGACAACTCCCCCCACCTGACACACACAGGTTTAAACTTATTCAAGTATTTTTATCCTTTCTCGATAGTAATAATAAGACAGTACACTTGAAAAACCTGTGTATTTAAATCTCTATATGTCTAGTCAAAGTAGGATGAAGTCTCTAATCACAAATACTGCTATCTAAAGAAATATGAGGAGTGAATGCATGACAGAAAACATTTGATTAAGAAGCTTGCTTGTACGGTGAATAACAGTCTTTCTTGGATAGAAATTTAATGGTGTAGGAACACATTTGAAGGTTAAGAGCCTTGTTGAATTAATTTCTTTTCTGTGGCTTTGAAGAAGACCTATTCAGTTGGAGAAATAGGACAAAAGGAATCTGCAAATGGAGAACTTAGGTAATTGCCAAGACACACACACACACACACACACACACACACACACACACACACACCTGTATTAGGTATAAGAAACTTCTGAAAGATTCACATATATGTAGCACCACTTGGTTCTGATTCATTTCCCTGTGTGCCAAGCTTGTCAAGTCAGTAATAATGTTCCATTTTCCATCAAGCCCCATTCCTAGGAATATTTCATTTTACCTTTGAGCTTGTCAAGTATTTATTACAACATGGGGTATTACAAAAGGATGATATTTTACTCTCTGTAATGAGGAATCCCTAAGGGGAGTCTTTATTGTCTTACATAGCCAGAAAGCAATTTCTTTTTCAATTTTTATAAAGTATCACAAGTCCTAAATGCAAGCAAAGAGGAAAAAAAGTCTAATGAATTAGATTTAAGATCTATCTGGGGCTGGGCTGGAGAGATAGCTCTACAGTTAGGAATATCTTCTGTGCTTGCAGAGTCACTGAGTTTGTTTCCCAGAATTCATATTGGATGTTTCACACCATATTCTGGACCCTATGTGCATCTCCACTTAGGTATTCATACCCAGACACACAAATATACGAATACATACATAAATACCAATAATAATAAACTTTTAAATATATTATGTATGTATCATTTATCTGTCATCTATGCATATAAAGGAACCTCAAGTGACACTTGTTATTGATACAGAAGTACCAGCTTTCTGTATGTTGTCTGTACAAACAACCACAACTGCCACCACCACCACCACAACAACAAAACGACTATACACATTATTATTGAAACTTGTTTAACATGATTCATTGCTTCAGAGAGTCAGAGAAATCAGTCAGATCAAGTTTCTGGCAAGATAGCCACCATCATGTTCTTTCAATGGATATTGACTGAACTTTTACTGTGGGCTGGAAACCCTACAATGGTTGATGAGGAGCAAAGTGATATGGACTTTACTCCTGTGTCTCATAGCTGAACAATCCAGACGTATGTATAAGCTGTGACATCGTGAGACTGAAAATAATGCAGAGCAAGAGGGAAAAAAAGAAATTCTATGGATTTTACAAACTAGGGGGAGTTTGTAAACAGTTTAATGGAAAGGTCAATTATTAAAAGAAACTGATGTCAAAGAAAAATTTCATAATTCACTTATCAAGTACTCTAATTGGGAAATGAATGGACAGGAAGATAGATGTGCCTTTAAGCCAGATGTGTTCTCTACCTATAGGTCATTCTTTGAATGTAATTTTGAATGTTCATGTGTAATTTGGTTTGGTGATTCTGTACCTAACTTTGTTTAATCATTATGGTAACAGCCATAATCTGTTTTGAGAAGGGCAAAGTTAACAGTGATCCTTTAGCTTCAGTACTTCTAGAAATCACCCTTCTGCTCTATTCCAATTCATGTCCTCTGGATAGCTCCCAGATGAGGAGCTCAATAATTCTATAGCTGGACTCTTTCTCTTCAAAGTTGTTCCCCTCTTATGCCAACATTGTGTGAGTCTTCCCTGTGGAGTAGACAAATTATTCCCAGAGCTTCGGTTAGTTAACTTTCTCCAGCATGTCCAGGCATGGTGGCCAACTTTTGTTTCTAAAGTCTGTTCTGAGGCAGTAACATTATACAAGAGGCTGACAGTGCCAAACTGCTTACTTTATGGTTGCCAGGTAGCTCAGAGAAACAAGGAGTGGGTGCAAGATAGCCTGATGAAAGGCACGTCCCCAATCACCTTTCTTCTACCAACTCTATATCCCAACATCCCTTTTGGTGTGAACCCGTAAATGGATTAATCCAGTGATGTAGTGAGACAATAAGTGAGTCTTTGGGAGACCATTTCATAACCAAGCCAGAACTATATCACCATCCAAAGTACTCCTTGCCCATTCTAGGTCCTTCTGATTAAGAAGCATCAACCCCAACTAATTTCTGAGCAACTTTCCTTTGGACGACCCAAGCTGACCCATTCTTAGTCTACAAAACATCTATTAAATGGCATGGAGTCTCATAACCACAATGAATTGCCAAAGTCACAGACAGGGAGACTAAATGATTTTCCATTTTCACAAAACTAGTGAGAGCAAGGGTTCATGTCCTTTAGAAATGGAGCATGTATGGCTTTCAAATACAATTCTTATACTTAAAACAGCTGATACTGATATATATTTCCCATGGAATCTCTCTCTCTCTCTCTCTCTCTCTCTCTCTCTCTCTCTCTCTCCCCTCTGTCTCTATCTCTGAGTCTCATTCTGTCTCTGATTTCTGTATCTGGGGATAATGAATTGCTTATAGTCATGTTTTTAGTTCAATTTGGCTGCTTCTTTCACAAGCTGATCAGTTTGTACGTTTCTGTCAACTATTCCTATAAGATTTATCTCATTCTCCACTTTCAGTAGCATTGTAGACTCGGGTTAAAAGAAAAACAGATAAGACAGTGTAGCAGCAGATCTGCAACTCCAAGAACTCCAAGCACTGAAGATACTAAGAGTGTAATTCTTTATCTCTTGCAGGTCCTTAAGTCAGGCTGATGCTCCAAATCCTTAGCCTGACATTCAGAGCCAATTCCCAGCGGTTTTGTGAAAATGGAAAACCATTGAGCCACTCCATCTGTTCTTTTGGCAATTACATGTGGCTATTGCTCAATTATTCTGCAAAGCACTGTCTTCCCCATGAGCAAATTCAGATTTTTACCTCAGTATTTTCTTTTCTATCATTCAGATCAAGGACTTTTCATCTTTTTATTTTCTAGACATTTTTTGGTAGGTCAATCAAGGAAGGAAGTTCAATATATGCTCTTGGTCCCTACAGAATGTAGGTTCTACTGGAATTCTTCACTGACTCACTGAAAGTGGTTTGTGTGCCTACTGTTAATCCCAAAGCCTGAAGGCATATACTTACAATGGTAGATGCTTAAAAGTAGAGTTGAGTTTAATAAAGCACCCGAATATAATAATAATTAAAATGATTTTTTTTATTGTGAAAATGTCTACTCTGTCGCAAGGCTTGGAGTCCCACAATTCTATCACTTTTATTGCTGAATCTTTCTCTTTTAAAAGAGTTTTGCACAAAATGGTTGCTCAATAGATATATAACGAGAAACATTCATTTCAATTTGGAAAAAATAATACATCTCAATAGCAGTGGTGGGCACTTGTTTAGATTAAAAAGTATAACTGGAAGGAAATGAATGATCTGTTTTCAATATGATCTGTCTCCATAAATTAAAACACCCACAAACCACTGCCATTGTATTAAGGAATTTCATTTTGTTGGAATCCTGTCCTTCAGTGGGGAAAAGTACCAGGAACTAAGAGTTGTTGTGAATTGCTATTCTTCCTCAGTCATTAGATCCTAATGGTTTCCAAAAAGTTTTATAGCTATGCCATTAATTGGAATTGAGCCTGGGAATTCACCCATGGTAGCATTAACTTCTTGGACCTCTTTCAGTATATCTGCCCTTAGGGGCAAGTAAATTCCCTGGTGTAGTCATTTGGAGCTTGCCAAAATCTGCAAGTATTGTTAAATTCTCTGAGTGACATCACTAGCATAGACTTTTCTCTAAATAATAAATTTGTAGCCCAGACTAGACAACACTGTAGGGTGTTCCTACCTTTGTGTATACCTAGCATGCTCAGCCTTTGGGAAAACAGGTGTTTGGTAAAATACAAATTTGTTTTAAAAAAAGAATTAAAATATCAACCACTCTGTTTTTGAAAGAGAAATATTTATAATAGCTGGGAGTCATGCTTAAGATGATAACATTTTGGGATATGGTGTTTTTGCAGTCAGATGTGAAATCAATGTACAATGGGTCAAGACAAAGACGACTATTTCTCCTGTAGGCATTTCTAAAAAGGAGGGGGAAAAGACCACTATATAGCCTCAATGTCTCCAGTGACCTAAATTCTCCAGGCAGTTAATAGAAGATGAAAATTTTAAAAGAGCATGGGAGAGAGCAATGCTTCATGATTCAGTGATGTTTCTTGGGGGAGTCTGACTGCAGAAACAATATGAACTTCGTTTGAAGCTTGCTTAGTCCAACGAACACTCCTCTCTTGCTCTGTACATTAACTTATAGTAGGATGCACCATAAATGCAGTGACTTCCAAGAAGAAAATTGGCACATTCTTTTTATAAAAAAAGGAAAATCTATAAAGCTAGAGCTAGGAATATAAAGCCAAAGCACTCAGCGGATAAACTCCAAGCCATTTATCATGACTCTAGGACTTTGTTCACGGCAAGGCTCCAGAGCTCATAAAGTTGGCTAGACAATTCCAGTGATCTATGAGGAATGACCAACACCTTTTTTGAACTCGAATGATCATAAGTCAGAAAAACATACCAGAATGGAAATCCTAAATTTGATATTGGAAGAAAACAGACATAAAACAAAATTAAACTGCAACAGTCATGGAGGTAAAGTGTCGTTCATTACAGGTTTAAACAATTAGGCTGGGCCTGTCACTGTATTTGAAGAAAGGTAAAACTGACAGAATACCCTTAAGGTCCTCTAAATTCTATTTGATCTTATTTAATGATATTCTACACATGTATTATACTCCTTTATCTCGTTATTAAGATGGGCAAGAACTAGGAAATCCTCGATAACCAATAAATGTAGATACTAAATGCTAATAGTAGGTAGAAACAAACTGTCTCAAAATGACCACAATGGAGGATGAACTCTCAATAACGTTGAAGGCCATAGGTCAGAGTAAAGGATATCCAATTTCAATTTTTATTGATTCTTTGGTAATTTCACATATGAATGCAGTGTATTTTGGTCGTATCTACCTACTCTCCTACAGTTCTTCCTACAACTCCTCTCTGTATCCCTCTCCCAACTTCATTCTATTCTCTTCCTCTTTGACATATTTCTTAGAATGCATGAGTTATAGTTTCTCTTCTTCACTTCACAACTGTATATATCTAGAGAGAGAGGAACAGCAGGTTTTATCAATCCTCTGCTAAAAGTAAAAACTCTTTCCCTTGGTGGTGGTAATATTAAGGCTCAGATAGCATGAATAAGTAACATGCTGAGAGTTGGAATAAGCATATACCAACTAGATTCCAGGTGTCCATGCATCACTGTCATAAATAACCAGGTTAGATTATCTGTTAGTTTTAACCTTTTTGTTTCCCTAAAGAGAAGTTGGTGTGAATTCTAAAATACTTGTCTATTCCCCATATTATGCTAGGCTTTTGATTATCCATATTTCTTATTTATTAAAACAAATGCATACTGAAGTCCTACAGGCAGTAGCTAGTTCTCAGTGTTGCATCTATGAAGATACATAATTACTATATTATCCAAGGTGTAAAATGATTCCATGCCATGTGTTAATGGGTCTGAATCATATTTGTGTGCGTGTGTGTATGTGTGTGTGTAGCAGGGGTTGATATGCATTTGCATGTATGAATGAATGCCAGCTAATGTGCCTCCACAACATGTATGCAGAGGACAGAGGACATGTCTGTGGGTCATATTCTCATCTTCCACCCTTGTGTAAGTTCCAGGGATAAAATCTAGGTCATTAAGCTTTTGTAGCAGGTTCTCTTAACCCTCTAAGCCATCTCAGCAGCATGTGGGTTTGATCTCTCCACATTCTCAATAGCTCATTCTCTCAGTACGATTTCTCATCTGATGGATAAAGCATCCAGAGAGTGACAGCTTCAGCTTTCTGCAGACTGTCAGACCTGTGTCTGCACTCTCTAAGGAGATCAGTGGTATCTGCACAGTATGTTTTCATAAACAAAAGCTGACACATTGTTGGCAAAAGAAAGGAACAGGAAATGGGAGTTTGGGACTTTTCTGCATCTGAGGCACTTTGTGATTTTGAGCAAGTGACTTTTCTTTCTGAATCTTGGTAACTTCAAGCAATATTCTTCATTTCCTTTCACATCTTAAGTACAGTTGGTGAATTTAACATCAAGTTTTAGCTGAAATAGAAGAATTATAACCAAAGATATTGAGCTAATGACATTTTATGCTTAATTATTATCATTATGGATATAATTACAGTTGCAAGTTCTTCAGATAAAAGAACACTCACTGTGTCATTTCTCATTATACCATGACATTAATGGACACCAAGGCCAGAGGCTTTTAATTTTATTGACCACACAGGTGATGTTTCTCTGTTACTTCCTTTCATCGATATAATGAAGGATGCAATCTTATTCTACTGACCCCAAAGGGGCACATTTCTAAGTCCATAAGACT
Organism: Grammomys surdaster; assembly: GCF_004785775.1. NCBI lineage: Eukaryota > Metazoa > Chordata > Mammalia > Rodentia > Muridae > Grammomys > Grammomys surdaster. The sequence goes on along the minus strand of NW_021604646.1, from coordinate 6,415,756 downwards.
GAGAAAAAAGGCAGAGAAATTTTCACTGCTTCCAAGGAGACTGCTCACAGTTGCTGGACCTCAGGCCCCACAATTTTACATTAAGGTGATTGCACCAGATTTATTTCAACGTCATTGTAGCTGACAGACCACAGTTTCTCCTTTGCATTGATGATTCCTAACGTGATCAGTCAGAAAGGTTATGGAATGGGAATAAACTTAGATTTTATCCCCTTAGGCCGACTAGATTGTCTCCATCTTCTGAAATACTTGTTGAGGAGTGCTGCAAAGCATCTATTTAGCAGAAGGGCATATGCTGCTCTTTATATATGATGGGGCTAAGGAGACTGAAATTGTGTGCTCCCCATTAGTTTCCCAAAAACCATGCTGAATGCTAGAGTTTTCCTGGGTATTAAGTTTCTTAACATAATGGGCAAAACAGCTGCTTCTCTTTGATCTGTGAGAACCAAAGTCCTCAGATCAATATTAAAGTTTCAGGACAATATCTAGGTTTTGTCTTGGGATTAGTATGTGAATTATGTATCAAGTTGTTTACTGTCAGCTAAAATGCATTCCTCTGTATTTGTACATTACTCTGTATATGTGAGAAAGCTGCATAATATTCATATTAAGCAGTCATGAGATATTATATCAACTATACTAAGCAGAAATCAGAAGTTAAGATAAATGAAGTAACTGAGGATCAAAGACGTTCAATAATTTGCATAATATGATTTATCACTAATCAACCATTCCAGAATGTGAACATGCACCTGACTAATTTAAACCCTATCTTTGACTATACAGAACATAAGATTCCATACTAATATTAAAATCAGAAAATTCTATTTCAGATGGTATCTTGCTAAGCACTTTAATTTTACAAATGAACTCACTGCAACTTAAAGAGATTGAACTTATCTTGACAGACCCAGAAATTTCTAACCATAACTGGATATGTAGAATTCCTTTATTTCAACCCAATATTTACCTCATCAAAGAGGACTTTGGTTTATAAATATCTGGCAATTTCCCTTCTTCCTCAAATAGGAAAGCCCGTTTTATAGATGAGTGTATACTTAATAGCATTCTGTGTATTGACTGAACACCTGTTTTATGTGAGGCTGAGAGGGAACCAGTTTTGCTCTTCAGTACTAAAACAGTCATGATGCATGGACTGAGAAAATAACTCACTTAGCCCTTTAGCATATTAGCACAATGCAGCTAGCTTGGCATATGCAGTCACAAACAAGGAAAAGTTTGGACCAAACCAACAGTTATCCTTTGACAACCACACATGTTCTGTAGAGCACAAGTGCCTAACTTACACCAACATTGTTTCTCATCGTATTACTCATGCAAAGATTATCTTTAAAAAAAAAATCATAGTACAGCATAGGCAGACAAGGTGATTGATTCAAGGGTCTTTAAATAAAACACTTTAGATGGTTTCAGTTTAAAATTTAAATTCTAATAGTTGGATTTGAGATTCAAAATATGTTACCCTTGTATCACACTAAATTTTTAATTAAAATATAATAACATCATTTCCTCTTCTTTCTTTCTTTCCTCTTTTCAATTGCTCCTATGATCTCTTCTTAAATTCATGACCTCTTTTTAATTATTATTGTTACATATATATCTATGTATGAATAATTATTTAAGAGATAGTCTCCTGAGTCCATTTGGTGTTTCTTGAATTTATTTGAGGACTGACTTCTTGATATTGGACAGTTAGGGGGATAGTCTCTGTGGAAGACTAATTCTTCATCTTGACCACTAATTTCCTGTAGCTCTTCATTTAGGGGTGAAGCCCCAAAGACTTTCCCCATCCACTCTGGCATGTTAACTGGTTGTGTTATAGTTCAGGTTTTGTTTAGGAAACCATATTGTTGAGATTTCATGGTGTAGCTTCTTTGTCATATCAAGAAGATACACTTATGCAGCAACGTTTTTGTCCTTTGGCTCTTTTAATCTTTCTCTTCCTTCTTCCTTGTTCCCTGAGTCTTAACTGTAGGGGTTGTGTTGGAGATGAATTGGTTGAGAGCTAGGCAGGCTCCTTATGGCCAATTTTGTTGTGCATTTTGGCTACTTGTGGTTTTCTCTAATAATTTCCATCTGCTGCAAATAGAATCTTTAATAATGAGAGAAGAGAGCCACACTTATCTGAGGGTATAAAGATAAGTATGTGGAAAGCAGTTATCAGTTTGGGATTACACTAAATTTCAAAATGTTCATCAAATTCTTCCCAAATGCCATTCATGACTGCTGCCTTTTTATTTTGAGTCATTTGGAGAACATGTCCTCTCCATTTATAAGATGCTGTAATACAGATATAACAGCCAAATCATGCCTTTGCTTCACTACCAGAAGAATAGAAGGTTTCAAAATGGGTTTGAACTTTTCTAGCTCCCAAAACTGGGCTGATCATTAGTAGAACTGTGATAATCTATTGGATATTGACTTGTTTGGTCAGTAGTGAAAGAGCTTCATAGAAAAAGATGTGTTTTCTATTATCATCACTGTTAATAACCATTTGGAAATGAATTTTTACAAACTTACAGAAATGAAGCTTATATTACTTTCTTTTTTTTTTTTTACTTAGGTTAGAGTTAAGAATAGAAAGAAGATTAAGTGGATAAAATACATGATTAGTGGCTAGGAAGTGTTTTGTTAACTTGGCAAGGGTAAGATAGAGGGTGATTTCATCTCTAATTGGGAGAAGGGGTAAGATTCTGCTTCAGTATGACATAGTAACTTGTTTTTTGTTTCCTAGCTTATTCTTCATTTTGTATACTGTTTCCTACTTAACACACCAAGTTGTGAGTTTCAGGAATTTCTATGCACATACGCCATTATACTCCGTTCAACCTTGCCTTGTCCTCAGTACTACCAGATTTCTTGCATTTTCTATCTCCTTCCCTCCTCTCAAAATACTCAGATATTCCTGCTATAATGTCATGTAAGTTCCATTACACACTCTTATCACCTATCCTTACCACTTTTCTTTCATGTTTCCTTTCATTTCCTACACATATATGTACATATAAATTTAAATGTACATTACATATGGGATAAAAACTTGTGTGTTCCATCTTTCTGAGTCTTATTTATATTTAAGATAAACCAATGCTCTTCAGTTTAAACCATGTCTTGCCAGTGTCACTGTTCCACTCTTTATTACACCTGAGTCAAACCCAGTACACTGTATTTTGTTCGTGTATCCATTCACTGTTAGGGCGCTAGGCTAACTCTATAGTTTCCCTGTGCTAAATAATATTTCTGCAAACATTATTTTGCAAACATTATCTGTATGCATCTGTGGGGTATGTTGATTTGGGATACCCTAGGTATCCAGGAGTATTACAGCTAAATGACAAGGTGGTTATATTTTTAGATTTGTGAGAACACTTTATACTGGTTCTCATGGTGGTTTAACCAGTTTATAATCTTACCAGCTGTCACATAGTTCTAAAAAAAATAAATTAAACAAACAAACTAAAACATAAATCCAAACATTCCTCTGAAGAGGAAGAGTGGTTCCATTAAAAGATTTTTATTTTGGTTTTCACACTGAATGTTCCTTTACTGATTCCCTGGGGACCATATTTCAATGTCTCTTGCTTGGAGGAGCTTTAGTGCTTTGGCTGTCTTGGGGTTGGACTTCTTCTCTTGTCATGTAAAGAGACACACCTGAGCCTCAACAGATTTGCTCATTTCATTCTGGCTACAGAAAAGATGAGCACCACATAGACTGTGTGTACATATTTCAGAATAAAAATCACTTCATACAATATTGTCTTGCTTAACATTCCAAAAGCTCAGAATAAGATAGTTTAATAAATAAAAAATATAAAGGGAAAAAATAGAACAAAGATTCAGTAAACTATACTCCCAGGCCAAATTTCACTGCCCGAAATCGAACAATAGTGCCTACATTTTTAAAGGGTTGTAACTAGAAAAAAAAAAAAAAGAACAACATATGTAAATGTCCTGTATTTATGATATGGCCCTTTTCAGAAGCAAGCATTTTCTACCCCTACTTCAGAACAACATTAAAAAAATTTAAACCTTATAAATTCTATTCTTGATAATTACTTTTATTCGTGAAAACTTTTGGTAAGTTTCTTATATGTTGATGATGCAGTGATTACCTAATTGTTAATATTTGTGGATAATGTAAAATTTAAATCACATTTAGTATTTTAGATAGAACTTAAAAGTCATGATAATATATGGTAACATTCTCTGTCTCTTTATCAGTGAGATGTCTATCCTTATCATAGAAATTGTGCCATTAAACCATGAGCTTCTCCTTATGGAATCTATATTGACAAAATCTACTCATTCTGTTAATTTTACTTGAGTCAATTTTTAATGAAGAATACGTTACTGTAATTAAAAAATATATAGGGCTCACGACACAGTTCATTAGTAGTTCCATTGTTACACATGCTGAAGGCCTTGTGTTTGACCTCTGATACTACAAAAAAAAGTCTAGAATGAATATAACTATAGTTCCTTGAGATTCTGTATCAGAGGACATTTTGGACTTATTAGGACTCAAGAGCATGTAAATTGGGGACCTTTGGTAACACACATCTGGACAGTAAATGTGCTTTAACTCTTTCCGAGAAAGGAAATTATCAGTGTGCGAAAGTATTCAGAATAAAAACATGAATATTCTCTGGAGATGAATTCATGAGGTAAAGCAAAAATGAGAGCCATTGTATTGTCTGAACTTGTACCTGCAATCATCCAAAATATGTGATGAATCCCCCAAACAGAGGGCTACTCAAAGTTTCTCAAGTGACACACCAAGTGTGCGACAGACACTTTGTCTTCATTATAACATGATCAATAAGGCGGATGGTGATTTAAGAAGCCTCATTTACAAATATGTAAATTACACAAGACTGGAAGAAGGTATCCAGTAATGGCTATGAGAAATTTTATAATATCTATTGCCATTTTAAACATTGGGCCTGATATTTGACATGGTGGTTATTTTAGGTAATGTTTTAGTTAGAAATGAGTTGTTAAAAAACAGACAGAATTCATCACCTTTTGAGAAGGTTGTTTTCATGCTTTGGAAAATACCCCTCTATTTTGGACGTAACATCTTAGCAGGATCGATCCTTCATTTGAAAAGAATAACCTAATATCTTAAGCCTAAAGATTAAAAATATTTCTGACTGGACATAAAAACTTTATTTTCAAGGTGAAATAATTAAATAATGTCTATTCATGCAAGAAGAAGAAAATAAATTGAGGAAACACAGAAGCAAATATATACATTTGGGTGTAAAATATTAAGCAACAAAATAATCAGAGAATTTCTACCCATGGAAAAGAAGATAGAGAGTTCAATTTCTAATTCATAACACAAAACTTAAATTTTGGGTTCATCAACATCCTTTGAGTGAAAATGTTTTCAATTGAAAATTGAGTTACTTAATTTACTTTAGAGTGGTGTATTTTTTAAAAGAAAGATTAAAACAACATTGAATCTGAAAGCATAGTTTCATGTAGATGAAATTGATTTTAACATCATCAAATTCCTACACTCTAATTAGATTTGCATTTCCAATTTTTTTTAAATAAGTCAGACATACTTCTTGCAAAGTCCCCTTCTAAGGGATGGCTCTACTATATCTTTCCCTTTATTCTAATAAAAAATTGTGCTTTCACGAATCCAACTGATGATTGAAAAATGTCACAAAAGTCACAAACTATAGTTGCAAAAATTCTATACTAAATACATACTCATATTCACATTAAATACTTATAATTCACATGATAGATAAATTGAAGTCTAAGAATATATTTTTATATAGAAATTGGCTATCCACAATAAATGTTATGTATGTATGCAGGCAGGAGCATAGTTATCTATATGTCAGCAGTGAGATACAGATCATCTATTATAGCTGCATTAAAAGGCTTAAAACCACCACCCTCCAGGCATAGCAGTCTTATTTGGAGGAAGTAGACCTTTAGATAGTATCAGTTGCTCATAGAGAAATGAAGAAGATAGCTGAAATTTCCTGTTGAGATAACCTTTTTTACATTGTGTGAAGGTGTATTTCTGTATTTTCAGTTGCTAATTCAGTAACAACAGAAAGCTAAATGCTGGCAGGATATTGGTATTGCCAATTACATGGCCCATCACTGGCCTTATATTTGTAAATATTTGTCCTTCCACACTTGCTCAGATACTTGAAGGTTAGACAGCCTTCTGTGCCTAGAGGCTATCTAGAATTGTATTGGATGTTGTCTTGCTGATGATTGGTTGTAATAATGATCTGACAGCCAATAGCTAGGCAGTAAGTAGGGGACAGAACTTCCAAGAGAGGGGAATACTAGGAGAAGAAAGCAGAAGTAGGAGATTCAGGAATGGACAAAGAGGGAAACAGATGGGCCACAGTGGAACAGAGGTATGGAGCTAGCCACATGGTGGGTCATAGGACAGAGAGTTGGGTTAAGTTAGATGAGGTAGGTTGAAGACTGCTTCAGCAAAAGACCTAAACTTGAAACTTTATTAGCAGTCTCTGTATCATTATTTATACTACAGTGGGTCCAAGAAGTCCTGCTGTAATTTCCCATATCAGGGCAGAAAAAATAAAATGAAGTAATTTGTGAATAATCCCATATAAAACACATAGAAAAAGTTGTGGGAATTAGTGCCTCCTCTTCCGCAGGATAGTATAGAACAAATTGATACCACTTGATGAAGATTATCTAAAGGCGTTAACCTTTCCTCAAAGTCTCATCCTTTGAATACAGGGAGCCTTTGTAGTTATAAATTCCCACTGTCTTTTCCTCCATGAGGATGGTCTCCCAAAATATACCTGTGCTCATATGGTCATAGTGACAGAAAAAATTAAACAATTTTCATAGTGCAGAAAACTTCTGATTCAGAACTGATGAAGATCAACTCAAGTTGAATTAGGCCCTCACTGATCTTATACAGATAGAGCAAAGAGATACAGTGCTATCACAGTATTACCACAGCAGTATAGATGTTACTATTAGCACATGACCAATACAGGTTCCTAATCTTGTCTACTGTTTCTCCTATTGTTGATCACTGAGAACAGTGCTTTGCACATTAGACACTGACAAAGTATCTGAAATAAATGCATGCATGAGCTATCAAATCTATAAAAGCTCTCTAGAGCCTTTGTTTCTAATACTGTTGCTTTTCTTGTGGTTTTCATGAGGAAATCTCATATCATTTTTGTTCTTCAGTAGACCAAAGATGAATGATTTGTGATGAAGATGGACAAAATTGAGTTACTAACAAACAGACAGATAATTCATCATCTTTTGCCAAAGAACAGAAAGATAGTTTTCCTGTCTTGGAAAATATCCCTCTGCATTGAATAGTATACATGATGTCATCTTAGCAGACTTAGTCAGTGTGGGGGATGATTATCATGATGGTGAAGATAGCAACAACAACAAGATAGTGAAGCACTACTGGAAAATAGAGTCTTGTAGGAGAATATTCAGTCACTGGATCATGCTCTCAAAAGGAGTCATTGAGCTTCATCCTTTTTTATTCCTTCCTTTACCTTTGTGGCCTTGAAAGAAGGGGTCTTGCTGGTATGAACTCCAACCAAATGTTCTGCCATAAGCCCATTTGTTTATGGATTAGAACCTCTAATATCATGAATCAAAATAATTCTCTTCTATCTATAAATTGACCGACTCAGGTATTCACTACAATAATAGAAAACTGACTACACAGGTGAGAAGCCACATAAGTGTCTCAGAACACATGTTTCCTCTTTGATTCTGCCAGGAGAAACATGTTTTTACATCTCTGAGTATGCCAGCTGCTATCTCTGCTGTATTGTTTTAGCTTTCCTTATCTCAACCTTTGGATGGGTCTTAACCTTTGGGTCAAAACCCCTTTGTGGGGTTCAACAACTATTTTACACGGGTCATCTAAGAGATGAGAAAGCAAAGGTATTCATATTACAATTCATAATAGTAGAAAATTACAGTTTTCATAACTATAATGAACTGTAGCAATGAAAATATTTTTATGGTTAGGTATAGTTGATTTTTAATCCAGCAACATGGCTGCTATTATCATACCCAGAGACCTTCTAGGTCTGTGTAATCCAGTTGGAATGCAGACCTGCCCTTACTATACATCTTTGTTCCCAAACAATGACATCTAATTGAGGGGCAGACAAAGTGACAAATCAGAGGAAGATTAGAACAAATGAGTCAGAGATACGATATACTTAACTCTCAAGGGAAAAAAATCTATTTAAAAAATCACAGGGAGAGGCAATGGTATGGAGTTGAAGTCAGTTATGTTCAGTCAGTGGAGTTCAGTACAGTGGAGTTGAGTCAGTGAGTTGAAAGTCAGTGCAGTGAGTTTACTGCAGTGGAGATGAATTCCCCTGTGAGTTTGTGTAGTTCAGTGCACGACAGCAGAGGCAGTTGAAGCCAGACAATATGAAGGAGCCAGAAGATTATAATAAATTGCCAGAGTTAGTTTGAGGACAAGCAGAGCAGTTCAGCCAGATGCCTAGAGAAGCCAGATTGAATCAGGAAGCTTAGAGAGGAGTATGAGCCCAGGACTGTTGTGTTGAATTAGCTATCCAGAGTCTAGAAAGAACTAGAAAGGGTGAGCTTATTCATCAGAAAGCCTCCAAGACAACAATTACAGCTGATGAACAAAAGATGTATTTACTTTTGGGAGTCACCACAACACAAGGAACTATATTAAAGAGTCACAGTATTAGGAAGGTTAAGAATTACTGCTCTAAAGAAAGGAAATTTGAAAAACAGTACCTTGGAGTCACTGCAAACAATGCCACAGTTTTACTGGTTGTCTATGAAGAGAAATTTATGAACCAAATGGCTAAGCTAGATAGTCACAGAAAAAAGTGCTCAATTAAATCAAATTCTATGGAATTCTGGAAATCTAACACATCGATAGAATATCTGCCCTGAAAAATTAGATTCCATCCCTTATCACCAAGATTAAAACATGAATTGAAGTTTGAATGAAACTCTGTGATACATTATCTCTCTAGCACACACAAGGTCTTGCGTTCAATGTACGCGTGCACACACGCACACACGCACACATACACACACACACACACACACACACCACAAATGAGCATATATGCACATAGAGACACTGAGTACAGTAGTATGTTCACTTTTGAATCTTACCAATTGAGAGACAGAGCATAATCCAGAGTGTAAACTCAGCTTGGGTAAATCAGACTTCAACTTGCTATCAATTTATAGCTATGAAAAGTTTCCATGCAAATTTCAGATTAGAAATATTGATTCATCTTAGATATTGATACTCTGTATCCCTTATGGCTAAAATATTCATATTCTATTACTTCCAGTTATTAAAGCGTATTTTAAAAAAAAAACCATTGTGTGCATTCTGCTATCTTACTGAACCTGAAGATAAAACAGTCTATGATGTGATAGTCTGTGGAAATTATCATCATAACATTTATGGTTGACATAAGGTATTCATGGAAGCAAATTATGTTGAAATTATCTTCTAACATAATATAAGTAGATTATGTTTTCTGTCATTTATTATGGGTTGGCGCCATGCCAAACACCTGTGTACAAGATGCATATGTTATTCTTACTATCCTACACACAGAGCTGTCTTGTTCTTGCCTGACAGAAGAACAAAGGGGAGCTTAGGGAAACTGATTTTCCCAGGGTGACACATTTTTAAAAAATAGTAAAAAGTCAATTATTTAAGCTAGGTAATTTGTTTCATGTCTTTTCTTCTTTAGTATTGGAATGTTCATAATAAAATGATTAATAGTATACCACTATAATAAAAAGTTTAAAAATCATGTGACTTCTTCATTTTTTTGTTTCATTAATATTCTTTGCCATCACCTCTTACATTGAAAAAGTATGTATAAACTTGAAATTATGTCATACATGCAGTTTATTTCACTCAAGCACATAACAATGTGTCTAACTGTGCACTATTTTGGAAGCTACAACTTTAATGCTTGCCTCAAATTTTATCATATGAAAGAATGAGTTAGTTGACTTTTCACTTATTCTTGCAGTTACAGAGTATTGCTAGTTTGATATTATTAAAATTGAGGCTTTACTAGAAATACCAGGAGGACAACAATCAGATGATAATCTATGTTTTTGTGTGTACGCATAAATACTGTCAATTTGTAAATCACAAGTACCATACCTGATATTTTTATTTCTCATTCTTGCTGAATTTTGATGATTTGTGTTAAGAGTATTTGTTTATAGAATATATCTGACACAGACTGAAGAGCTTGTCTTGTTGAACTGGTCAGCAAAAAAAAAGTTATTTCTTCTCTTGTTACTATTTTCATGTTGCCCTTGACTATGATGCTCTACTGAACTTGTCTAGTTAGAGCTAACTTATTCTTTGTTAGAATGTAGCAGAAAATATGTTTAGTTACAGGAACATCTTTAATAATTATCATCTGTCATAAGAATATGCAAATTAGCGACATAAGGAAAGGCTTGTAAGGCATGCCAAGGTTCTTTAATAAAAATTAATCAAAGTTTATAACATTGCACACACACAGAGAAGGAAAATAGCCTCCTCATATTGGATTTTAAGTCTGAAATCCAGAAATAATTAGGCCTAAATTCACATAGCTAGTAATAGCAATCAACTGGAAACTTCCATCTCGTTTCGTCTTGGACCATCTTTTCCACCCTTGTTCTTGTATGAAGCACAGGCACACAAGAGCACTGTTACATATGCAGGACTGAGTGTATATATGTCAATGCTATAGAGCAGCTCTCCACTGGGTGTAAAACCTTCTCTCATCCTTCCTTTCCTCTCTGTAGCGTTTCAGAGGAGCAGTCTCCATAGATTCTGAGAGGGCATCATTAGGAACTCACTTGCTTGCTGGTGGGTAAATCTAATTTTGAATTTGTTTTCATTATTCCTATTTCCCCCTTTAATCCATGAATCTTGTTCCTTGGGACAATTACCATAACTAAGCTTCTTTCATAAAACCCTTTGTTCATGTTTGGGCTAAGCTATAGAGAATTTGTGCTTTTAACTCAAACAGATAGACAGGTTCTAACCCATTCTAGTTTGGTTCTATTTTTTTTTGTTTGTCTTGTTTTTTTTTTTTTGCTTTTAGTTGTTTTTCTTTTTAATAAACACCATGACCAAAAGCAACTGGAGAGGAGAGGATTTATTTTATCTTAATACTTACAGATAATAGCCCAGGTAATGGTTTATTGCTGAGAGAAATCAGGGTAGGAACTCAAAACTGGAACCTGGAGGAAGGGACTGAAGCAGAAATTATGGAAGACTTCTGCTTACCGGCTTGCTGCCCATGTGGCTTGTAGCCTAAGCTCATATATAGAACAGAACCACATGCCTAGGGGTGGTGCTGCTCACAGTGGGCTGGTCTCTCCCACGTCAGTCAGCAGTCAAGAAAATGCATCACAGACTTGCATATAGGATAATATGATCCAGATAAAATACCTGAATTAAGACTGTCTTAAATAACTTCTGATTGTGTCAAGTTGAGAACAGACACTAGCTATAACATACATGTGTACACAGCCATACAAACACACCCACCCACTGCTGCACAGACTTTAAGAACAAAGTAAAACAAAACAAAAAAAGGAAACAATCCACAGGATAAAAAGAATCTGGAATTAATAAGAAATGATAAACATGATCAATCTGGGATGGTTGTTATTCTTTTCTCAATATGTACCTGTTGTAAAAATAATGATTTTATAATTATATATTTTTGAAGCAAAAGATGTTAACGGTTTCTATCTTCTGAGCTAATAGCTATTAATATCCTGATATATTATTTTTTATATATATTTACTTTTCTTAATCTAACATACATAATTTTATTTTTGAAGATGGTCAGTGGATATCCTGTGTAGGATTTAAAATGTACTCTTTATAGCCAGTACTGCATCTCACCACACAATGTAGATTGCTTGAATTATTTTATTATTTCCTTTTTTGGAGGCATTATTCATAGGTTTGAAAGTATTGTCATCAAATTTAATACTTACAGAAATGTTATCAACATAAAACAATGACAAATAGGGCACATTTCATCTGGAAATTCTGATTTATGTTATATTTCAACTAGTGATGTATGCGACAGCTCTCCATTTGCTATATTGTCTTAGTTATTCTGTCTATACAAGTGTATAATTTGAAGCAAAAGTAGTGTCTATAGTTATTCCCTGGTATTAACATGATTGATAGTAAAGGCGGAGTGGCTTCAAGCTTTTCACATGTTGTTGGCTATTTCTACTCTTTCCTTTTGTAAATTAATTTAAACCTTAAACTAGTGATTCATATCCAAAAACTTTTCCATAAAACAATTTCTAAAACAGGAGTGAGAAAATTATTATAAAAATAGTACTCTTAAAGGGGCCATCAATGGGAGAGGAGATAACATTGAAAGGTAAATACGTAAAATATCCAATTAAAAAAAAAAACCGGATAATGAGTCTGGAAAAAAACAGAGAGAGTTTACTTATTTCAAACTATTTTCAAAAGTTTCTAGGAGATGCTAATTGGCTAAGATCTTATTTTAAACTCTCCACAAAAGAATTTAAGTCTGTGTGTAATATTCTCATGAGAGATGTAAATCTTAATTTTCCTCAACAATTGATTGACAAAAGAGGAGTAATCTCACAAAAAGTAGAAGAAGCTATTATTAATCAATGTATTATATAGTCTGATTAGTTGTTGGCTGTTCTATAACAGTCCTTTGATAAAAGAGATTATTAACATAGGTTTATATTTCTTTAAATAGTGTCTTCATGACTCTCTGAGTGTGGAAGGAGCGGCTGCTGGTGTTTCTGTCCTGGTTTTACAAGAACACTGAAAAATTGCCTCTAAAAACAAAAGAGGGGGAATGGTAACCCCCCGCCCCCAGAAGGAGTCCCCCAAAATACTCTCCATCATGTCTTGTTCACTTTTAACACTCTAAAACTGAAAGCTCATGGCAAATCTGTTGCTGACTGCCTCTGGCATCACCAAGACCAATAAAAACTATGCCACAGCTATGTGGAAGGACCCTCTTACCCTTAAAGAGAATGGCCTGGACCCAGTTCTCTTATGGGGCCAAGGATTGATATGTCTGTTTGATACCACAGAAGGCACAGCTAAATGGCTGCCAAGAAGATTAATGAAATAAATAGATACCTCCACACAAAGCTAGGCCCAACCATATATAAGATGAATAACAATTGACATCCAGGGAAGAGAAATCTCTAGAGAATTCCCTTCTTTTTCCTTTCCAGGTAAAAATGAATCACCTGTAATGTCTGCTGTTAGAAGTTCTAATCCAAATGCTGGCCTCCAAACTTATACTACTCAGACCTTTGATGGGCCATTGACAAGAACATCAAACAGCTAGAGACTGACATCACTAATCTGAAGAAATCCCTCATTTGCTGTCTGAAGAGACCTCCAAAAATTGCAAAGGACTTTATTGGACTTGACTTACTCTTTTACAATAGAAAAGATTGTGTACAGCTCTTGACTGTGTTCAGCCCTTAAATAAGAATGTTGCCTTTACAAAGACAAGACAGGGACAGTTAAAGAGAGCATGAAAAAGATCAGAGAAGGCCCTGAGAAAAGACAGAGAGAAAAAGAGAGCTGGTACAAGAATTGGTTTTCAACCTCTCCATGGTTGTTAACCCTATTTTCTACCATCTTGGGTTGATTAATTGGGTTATTTTTGCTTACTTCTTTTGTTTCCTGGGCCTTAAATAGGCTGACTAACTCTGTGAAACAACAGATAAATAATTTGGTAGCAAAACCTATTCAGATACATTACCATAAGTTAGTTATGGAGGACCACAAGACTCAAGATGAGGTTGTTACTCTATCCAGGGTGTTCCCAAAACCCATCTCCACCCAACCTAAAAGAGGGGACTTCTGTCCCTAGACCTAGCAGAGAGAAGCCATCCAGAACCCCTTCTGACTGGCGATCTCAATTCTTGCTTAGGCTGTAAGGCTAAGCACTGCAAGGGAATATAAATAAGTTAAAAATATCTCTCTGAGTTCCCTGAGGGACAAGCCTGACTGCATAGGAGTTGATGCCAAAAGTATCCCCTCTCCAGGAAAAAGACATTGGGATGGGTATGGCCCTCATGCCATTACAAAGTCCCCTTCAATTACTGGAGGTCAGGCCTCTATCCCCGCCTTCACAAGATTAGAATCGCCACAGCCTTTCTATACTTAGAGAAGGGGGGAGATGTCAGGGGCATCCCTGCTTATACACTGAAGGCCTAAAATCAGCCATAGGCCTAAAATCAGCAATAGGTCTGTCATACATGTATACCAACACCAAGTCTTGGGTCTCTGTGGAAAAACATTGAAACAGATGGCTATAACCTATTGTAAACAGGCAGCTATTGTGGAACTTTACCAGCCCGAGTAGTCATAGACCTTGTAAATATGTAGCCTTGGCAGATAATACCAACTTAGATAAGGACAAGTGAATCATAGGCAGAGTCATAGTGACCTGTCTCTTGAACCTTCACCCCGGTGATACCCTGTTCTGAATGATATCTGTATTCCCCCTGAACACTCATGCTCCGGTGTCCTCCCTTTCCCCACATACAGCCTTTTTGTGTTTATAACCCCTGTGTGAATAAATAAAAATTATGATTTAATTTAAAAAAAAGAAAAAAAGGGCCATCTAAACTTTATGTGTAAATGTATAAATTTTGTTATACATACATACATACATACATACATACATACTTACGATGACTATTCCTGGTTGTCATCTTGACTACATCTAGAACGAACTACAATCTAGAAATGGAGGGTACACCTGTGATCCAGATCTTGTGGCTGGAAGACACAGGTTTCTGACACAGATCTTGACATGGAGCTCTTGAGGCATAGTGGCAATGAAAAGCTTAGGCCCAGGCAAGGTAGTATATGCCTTTAATCCCAGGATACTGAGGCAAGCAGATCTTGGAGTTCAAGGCCAGTCTAGGACAAAGCAAGTTCCAAACCCAGGCCTGCTGGTACACACATTTAATATGGGCCACACCTTTTGCTGGAGGCCTATGTAAGGATATTGGAAGAAGGAAGACTCACTCTTATTTGCTTGTTTTCACCACTTACTTGCTAGGACATCTTTTGGAACCTACTCCTGGATTTCAGCTTATACAGAAGACTGCTGAAACAACTGGGTTTGTAGGTCTGAGCAACTACTAGATTCTTGGACTTCTCATTTACAGCTACATTGTTGGGTTAGTTGGTGTTCAGACTGTAAGTCATTACAATAAATTCCCTTAATATATAGAGACATTCCATAATTCCATAAGGACTTTTAAAACTCTATTATAATATATATATATATATATATATATATATATATATATATATATATATATATATATAATGTGTGTGTTTGTGTGTTTAAACATACACATATACACACATATACATATATACATATAGATAAATACACACATGTACACATACACATGTATACACATTTACACATACATATATACATCATATACATATTTTTTAGATGGCCCCAAACTCACAATCCCCCTTTCTCCATCTCCCAAATGTCAGAATCACAGATATTCACAGTCATGCTTGGCTCTGCAGAATAGCTAAACTAAATCTGAGATACAAATATTCTCAGTTAATCTTTTAATCTTGGATGGACATGAGAGAAAATTTTATTATGCACAACTACTTTTCAGAGAGAAAAATGAAATGAAATTATTGCATTAATTTCTTAATCGACAAATACACACATCAAGTCTATGTGGAAACATACAAAGTTCTTTTTATACAAGTGTTGAGAAATGTGTCAGAATGGAGACTTGGGTTCTGGGATAATAGTATATAAGAAACATGTTACTGGACTAGAAAGAGCTCATTCATATGCACTCGGTAAACAAAGACTTTTCTGTCTCAAGGGGTAAGAAAGTGTTCTGAAAATTTGATTGTTTAGCTGGCTTGTTGCCTATCACAGACACGGTTGAGGTTCTAGAACTATTATTCTGTGCCATAGGACAGAATCCAATGACTTTGGTAAACTAGAATGGTAGAATCAGTCTTATCATTATAGACCCATTTATTTATGGTAGGAAGTGTCATAGCATCCACCTCTTTGTGAATGCCAGAGATAAACTTTGGAGGCAAGTTCTAGTGCCATGGTGAATCTCTATGGCCATTTTTTGTAGGTGAGACTACATAGTGGAAATTGCTATCATGAAACCAGGCTCATTTACTGCAATAAAGATAACTGAACCCTGGGTAGTAAAAGCCAAAGGCAAAGGTGTAGTTTCCTCAATGGATAGTGGAGTTGAAGCAGTTAACAGTGTGACTTGCTGAGACCTGTGGCATTGGAATTTGTCACTGTCTCCCTAGAGGAGAAATAGATGGGCACTCTACTAAACCCTCGCTTGATCTGTGTAAGTGGGGGGAATACTAGGTCAAGTGAAGTAAATTATAACAAAGACAATGTCATGATCCACCATTTGATTCCCATACTTGAGGCAGTTTAATCAGACCTGAATCCCTTGATAAAAGAGGCTGGTTCTCCTTGAGGACGAACTCTGCTACACTGCTAAATATTTACTTTGTTAACATGACTCTCAGTCTTCCTCAAAGGGATTTATAGCCTTTTAAAACCAGTCCTGAGGGAAAAAGAAATAATAAATTTCCAGGTACTAACAGTCTCCATATCTGAACTCACGCTATTTCTAGGTGTCACTGTGATCTAGTAGTCAGGGTTGGGACTGATGAAGGTCAGAGTATGAATGAAATTTTAGTTTAGTTTCTTTTCACAGTGGGCTCTGTAGTTTGCTAAGTCAATCCTGCAGCTATTTTTTTGTGTTCTAGAGCGTACAGTTGGAGTAACCAATCAGTACCTACCTGAATGCTCACATACTAATGCTTCCTCTTAACACATTGGAACTATTTCACAGGACACTGAAAAAAATGTATGTCTCTTCCCCAAACCAATGCCAGAATCAGTTACCAATGCCAATTTGAAGCTCTCAATAGCTGGGCAATGTTCATTACTCTCCCTTCGTGTATGCCTTAGCATAATAACAGCAACTCCATGAATTTTTAAAGAGATCATTGAATAAAACAGTGTATGCACAATTGTTTGTATAATGCCTGAAATAATGACTACTTAACAGCGCCTTCTATCACCATTGTGAACATCATTATTCAAGAATTGCATAGAGTTGTGTGTTGGGAGAGATGAGATGTGCTCTGTTTGTGCTTCAGTTTGTCTCTTTTGAATTTTGTTTTTAGACATTCTCTGAGAGCGATGTTTGCTGTCTGCCTGAATACAGCAGTGAGTGCATATTCCAAGCCTCACTGAGAAGATAGTTAAAACATGATCTCCCTTAAGCTTGGCATTCCAGCCTCTCTTCACAAAAATGTTTCAAGCATTTCAGCTACATGTCTGCACACCCCATTTGGCACTGATTTTACTGAAAAAACCACACTTTTAAAATGTTTGAATTGTATTTTTACCCATTGAAGACAGTATCTTCTGTCTCACAAATGGGCTACGCTATAGTCTAGTCCATCAAGCAGGCTATTTCAGTTTTGTGCGCCTGGCCTTGCTAGAAGCATCTAAAGCACATAGAGAAAGAAATTTCTAGGAAATGAATGTGAAGACAATCATCTCCTTTCTGGATGTCTCCAGAGCATTTCTTAAAGGCACTTTTTTTTTTCCAGGCAAGAAATGGTCCAAGATTTTAATTGCATCATGGAATCTAACAAGAAAGAGGAAGGTAAATCACTGATGATGAGAAAATGGAATATGCAAAGCAAGGCTGATCTTTCCGAGCATTGGACCTGGTATAGATGTTGTAATAGACTGACAGTTTAAAACCTGATCTTTGTAGGATTCAGAAGAGAAGTACAGTTAAATGCATATGCTCGCATATACATGCCTGCACACACACAGACACACACAGGACACACACAGAAAGAGAGAGAGAGAGAGAGAGAGAGAGAGAGAGAGAGAGAGAGAGAGAGAGAGA
>NW_021604646.1:6370658-6397611 GCF_004785775.1 Grammomys surdaster | reverse complement strand
ATATATATATATATATATATATATATATATATATATATATATATATTCTGAGATAGGACAGGCAAAATTTATGGCTTAGAGAGACTTCAGCTATCATGGGAAATTCTCTAGGCAAAGGCAGAGGAACTGAGTTGGGGAAAGGCACAATTTATTGGCCCCTAACTTACACTTTTCTCTTCGCAGAGGAACCTCAATAGGTAGAAGCTGCTTCCAAAAAAACAAAAAGAACAATGTGGAATCTCTTTGTTCTAGGATGAGGCTTTTCTCGTTTCCATATTTCTTTATGTTTTTAGAAAAAAGGGAACCAGAGTGTTACTTTATTGTTTAAAAGCTAAAGCGTGTGGTTGCGAATGTTTTCATTAGTAGGACAGAAAGATGCTCAGTGATTACTTCTGGGAATGAGTTCATTTAGCAAGAAAAGCTGCTGTCATCAAACACTGACACTCTGTGACTGCACATCCTCCTGTTGTGTGAAGAGGTTTAAAGATGAAGTAACTGGACATATCTCCTTTTCTTTTGCTCCTGGCTGGGTAGTGTCTTTGCTATGTGGTTCTAAACTTACCAACTCACAGGTAGACCATCTATGTTATTAAAATTAGATCACAGTTACAGTAAACAGATATTCCAGCAGATACTTGATAAGGAATTTCATTTCTTTGTATATTTATTGTTTAGAAACTTTCACAAGTAGAGGAATTGTAGATTATTTTAACTTAAATATTATATGTATTTTGCATGTAAATATTGATGTGTTTATATAAACTATCTAACTCAAAAGTATACAGAATGTACAGTGTGGAAAATATCTAGAATTTGTTGCTGCTATAGTTGAGTTGCATTGTAACAAAGCAGAAGTGACAAGAGACAAATGAAAACATATTTTGCTGTTCTATTTAGTAGAAGAGAATCCCAATCACTCCCATCTTACCCAGGGTCCTCTGTGATCAATGAGAAACACCCTAGTGTACAAGGAAAGCAATCGGTATTGCCTTGGGGTAGACTTCTGTATTGGGAGCTGTAAGAGTGATTTTCTGTGCTTAGTGAATCTCTGGAAACAACACACTGATTTTCAGCAATGAAGGGAAAATGGTTACACTCTTATACAGGAGTACACTGAAGTCATATAAGATACACTGAAATAAATATGCATTCACTAAACATCATTACTTAGGAATTATGAATTTAGTAACAGCTTAGGATTGTGTAATTAAAGCAGCAGACTCATATGGGTTCTTACTAAAGCATCTTAATAATAAAAAACATTTACTATGAGATTAAAAGCAAAATGTGTTGGCAGCAATTTGCCACTCTTCACCCTTATGGCCAATGAAATATTTATGTCCTATTATGTGATTCTCACAGACCCTACACTTGGACTTTGTCTCTTACCTACTTTCTTTGTCCCTTCCTTTGGAATATAATCCAAACTAATTGTCTCAAACAAAGAAAAATAAATCTGCTCCTCTAGCCCATGTTTTCAACACCTGCTTATTCAGCTGGTCAACTTTTCAACTTTGGCAATGTCTCTGTTTCTTTAACTACTTTCTTCTACATCTCTACAATTCTTCTTGGAATCCCCAGAGTTATAGTAGAGAACTCCTGTCTCTAAAGTAGCCTTTATGAAGATGATGAGATAGATTTGCTTAAGCTACTGCCAATCAATTTGTCTGGGGCCTTGTAGCATTGTCTTTTTGCTTCAATCCACCTTTTTCCTTACTTACCCCCCACATAGCTATTAATTCCTCTCTGTTAGGAGATGAGAGTTTGGTCACTGTCCAAGGCCACATGACATCAGTGTGAAATAATTCTTATGCTCTTCTCCACATGTCCGGTTAAATCTAGTAAGTGTTCTTAGATAGAGAAATAACATAATACTTAAAGACTCCTTTCTAGTTGTCGGGTCTACATAGTAGTTACCCTCATTCACAGCATTGTTTAATTATCTAAATGAGATTGTAGGCATTGGGGAGAGGCAAGCATACCTGTAATCTTTGGGGAAACAAAGAATGTGAATGTATTTGCTATTTCTTTCAGACGGGAAATATCTAAGTTCTGTGGCCATTTTGAAAGGCTGTAAGTGTCATTAAGAGGAATGGAGCTAAACTGAATGGAGGAAGAGGAGGGTTCCAAAACGGGAGAAAAACAAAAGCTCTAAGAGGGACCACAGAATTTCACCAGATCAAGGAGCAAATAGACTAAAGCTGAAAGACTGGAGAGTAGATAGGAATACTGACATCTTTTTACTGTATGTGGGTCTTTAACATCAGCTAATTAAATTCAAACTTACTGAGTAGATAGGGAGATATCATAACAGTTTTCTAGTTAACAAGTAAGAAAAAGCATACTCGGTAATGTAAGCAGGCATGAAGTTAAGAGATAACAGCAGAGGGGCGGTTACTGCAAAGGCCAGGCAAGGGTGATGAAGTCGGAATCAATATGTGTCAGTGTGAGCAACCCTGTAATAAAACGTGAACCTTTCAAACTCATTTCCTATTATTAGATTACACTCAGAATATTCAGAATTTAAATGACCTATCAAATTTTATGTAGTCATCCTTATGTAATGCTATCCACATTAACCTGTATCTACTGGGTCAGTTACTTATTTTTTTATTAACTTGAGGCACTAGAGTCTGATAAATCCAGCACCATGTTTTCTTTAAAGGAGATAAAACTCTCCCACAGCACTGATAGAGAACAGTATTCACTATCATCAACTTCCACAGATAGGAAATAGCTTTCTTTCTTGTCAGAAATCCACTGTCGACAGATAGGTGCTCTAAGAAATACATGCTATTAAAGTAGTAACAGCATACAAAACTCATAAATGACTAGAGGACACAGACCTTGATATGGAACTTAAAACAAAATAGGACACGATTATTATTAATGCCATTTGTTTAAATCTCCCACTCTAAAAAAGCACTTTAATTACCATATGCTTATCATGTTGGTTGAATTCATTTATAGAGCAAATACAATCATTAATTATCATAATTAAGACACCTGAATTCAAATTGAATGGGGCTCATTCTAACCTCGGTTGTAGCTATGTTTTATCTCTGACAGTTGGGTTTCCAATCAAATGTTATCTGATTTTTTCCCCTTAATCATTAAGAAATGCTTTACTAATTAGCACATGAAATTCATGCCACATCAGACTGAATTGAATCAAGGCCTATTATCTTGAGCAGTGAGACACTTTGAAATTCTCGGTAATAGGGCATGAATATGTTATACGGTTCATACACATTTCATGAACTTCTACATTAGCACTATTTTTTTTCAAGACAGTGCCATTAATTATGCCATTTTCAGGACCTTTAATTCGATCATGCTGTTTAACAGCCTGTTAGATTGTGGCATATAAAGTCACACATTGATTTATCTTTGGTTACACTTTGGCAAAAATGCTTATAATCGGGTGCAAACAGCTCACAGAGATTAGGAAGGAGTGGGTACTGAAAGGTTCAAAGCACTCTGCAGCTGGACTCTAGTTTCAGGCTCTTGTACCCAGTGTCTTCAGACAACTTTCCTGATCTGCCTAACATATTCATATTACTCTCTACTTCGGGATTGATTTGTCTGACTGAGTCACTGGGACATACTTTCTGGCTAGTTTGGGTATTGGCCAATGAGGAGATCAGGATAGAAATAGGAGGTCACGCTGTGCTCTATGTGATGTTGTCTGAGAATGGCTATGTTTTCAATAACGAGGTCAGTTCTTTAGACATGGCAATGTTGACTCCTGGAATCTGTTTTTAGTCTTGGTAAGACACCTTCCTTATGACTGCTTTTTTGTGTGTTTCTTGATGCTGCTTGTACTAGACGTCTTGGATGGTGTTAGTTCTACTGTAGCTTGTATATAGACCCTGTACAGGTATTCTGAGCCCAGTGATCTATTTCCTTTCAGAACTCTGACTTATGCTGTGTAGCACAATTTGATGAATCTTGGCTGCAGAAAGGTAAAATAATAGTCTTTTGTCTGGTTGAAATGCAAAGATATTATATACACATGATGATCATCAGATAGCTTTAAAAAATAAAAAAAAAGAGAAAGGCACAATAACAAATGATGCACAGTTTCAGAACCATCAAATAATTGGATGTTCTATAGTGCTAATACTTTGGCAATGATGAACCAACATCCTCACATGGCAATAGTGGGGATTCTTTGGGTCTATATAGTTTGAACACTTGGAATGTGTACTTTTCTGCTTGCTACCTTATCCACGAGTGTCTATGGCCTCTCTTTTGCTCTGTGGATAGATTTTGTTACCAGCATTCATTATAGTGCTTTGCATTTTTTTGTAGGCATTTTTAATTATACCTTTTGCACTAGTAAGTCGTATAATGAGTGAATGTCACTACTTGTGTGAGGCAAATAGTCTTTTCTTAATCTCATGGAATTCATTCTGAGACCTCTTATAGATATTTGTAACTGAGAATAATACTACAGTTTATATAGAATGCTTTTAATGTATAAAACCATATATGTCCCTATGAAAACCTCAAGATCCACAACACTAATTAGTACTAACAAACTGTATGTGAGAATATTTTACAATAAAATCTATTTGGATTGCTTTTTTCTTCTTTCTCAGAATATCTAATGGTATTGTGGTCCTGTAGACTTCTGTCCTATGAAGATGCAAGATCATAACTTTCTACATGTTGATAATATAGTAAGTGGTATGACCTTTGCCATTTATGTTTCACCTTTGAAAGCTGGTCTGAATAGTGCAGTAAAATAAAAAATGGGGGGCAGGATCAGGTATTGGAAGGGACAGGAGAGAAGTACAGAGGGTCAGGAAATCAAATAGAAATATATAGCCATGGGGCATGGAGAACTCGGGGTAGCCACTAGAAAGTCCCAGATGCAAGGAAAGTGACAGGTGCCCAGGACCCAACGGGGATGATTTCAGGCAAAATAGGCAACAAAGAGGAGATAAAACCTGTAGAGACCACCTCCAGTAGATAGGCATGGCCCACAGTTGAGGGATGGGGCTGCCCACCCATCTCAAAACTGTTAACCCAGATTGGTTCTTGTCTAAAGAAAATGCAGGAACAAAAAAATGAAGCAGAGACTGAAGGAAAGGCTATCCTGAGGCTGTCCCTCCTAGGGATCTATCCCATCTGCAGACACCAAACCAGGATACTACTGCTGATGCCATGAAGCCCTTGCTGACAGGAACCTGGCATAGATGTTCCCTGAGAAGTTCTACTAGCACCTGACCAATATTGATGCAAATACTTACACCTAACAATCAGACTAAGCCCAGGGACCCCAGTAGAAGAACCAGGGGAAGGACTGAAGGAGCTGACGGAGATCACAACCCCATAAAAAGAACAACAATATCAATTAACCAGATCACCCACAGCTCCCAGAGACTAAAACAACAACTAAAGAGTATACATGGAAGGATGCATGGCTTTAGATACATATGTAGCAGATTTGCCTTATCTTACATGAATGGGAGGGGAGGCCATTGGTCCTGAGAAGGCTTGATGGCCCAGTGTAGGGGAAAGTTAGACCGTTGAGACGTGCGTGGGTGAGTGGGTGGAGGGGTACCCTCATAGAGGCAAAGGAGAATGGGGAGAAGGAGGATGGGATTGGGGATTTGTAGAGGGGTAACCGGGAAGAGATATATCATTTGAAATGTAAATGAATGAAATTATTAATAAAAAACAATCTAGATTCTTCCAGTCTGTTCTTATGACATGAATCACCCTGGTGACTAATGTGTCCACACTACATAGGCCTTGACTATTATTAATTCAGAGACCATCTCAGTTATCAGATGACCCTTTCTTGCCTCCCTTTTTTTGACTCACATATGTGACACAAAGAGACAAATCACACACACACATACACACACACACACCAATATATGCATATATGCATGTAACATCAAGTAATGAAAATAGAGGCCATGAATTTGAGAAAGAGCCAGGATAGACATATGGCAATATTTGGAGAGAGGAAAGGTAGGATGGAAATTATATAATTTTATTATAATCTAAAAAATAATCAAAACTCTTAAAAATAAAAAATAAATATTTAAAGAGAAACTAGTAAAAATTTCCAGCAGATGGCCCCACAAAGGTTAAATATGAGCTAGATAACAAACTTGCTACTCCTGGGTTATAATTTTCTTGGTTGAATCATTAGTTCAAGAAATTTTCCGTTGAACCTCTCCTGTTGATTATAGAAGAAAGGACAGAAGTTGGAGTTAGGTATGTCCTGCCAATGTTGAATTTGAGAACTAACCTGAAGCAGAAGCATGTGGACATTAGCCATGCAGAAAGGATTTCTTAACTTTATATACATACCAACTCCCAATGTGTATACAGAACTAATATGCCTAGAATTTAAAGACCTCAAACATTCAGTGCCAGTGTGAAAGATGTCTTGACATAGTTGAACTGCTGATTGTATTATATGTGACTTGTGAAATTTAATATATTAACTAAGTTATGTTGAAGACAATGTAGTAGTTGTATGGTGAAGAGTAAGCAAATATTTTACTATGTTCAAATTTTAATTTAATTACATCATTCAGACTGGCTTTCAAATGTAAAACAAAGTTAACATTCATATTGGTTATTTTAAAAGTATGGTAAATATATGATTTCCATTTGTTAGTTACTTTTACAATGCTCATTACATTGTCCTTTTTCAAAGAACTTAGTTAATTAGCCAAATGTTGATTGTTGCCAGGAATACATATATTTGGCAATCTTCATTGCTTTAATAGAAATTATCTTGCATCTTCCACTCAAATAATTATAATCATAGAGTTATAGAATTCTGAAGATCAGAAAATATTAATTTAGCATCTTGTATGGACAAGGAAAAGCATTATGCTCTCATAAAGTGAAGTAGCCCAATTTCCTTCACTTCGTGGACCTCTATAGAATTAAATGTTTAATTTCTATTAAGTGAATTTCTATGCTTCCTCATGTAAAATACTATATTTGTACACAATTATAGCACACATGGGTATTACTAATATAATAAATAAAATAAAAATCACTTATTTCACTGCAATGTATATTTAGAAATTGGAGAGTAGAGGTAGTATAAGTCAACACTAGAATTAACTATTCAGTAAAGAATTCATTATGTGATCATATCAAAATATTTGGTTTGTGTGTGTATGTATGTGTATGAATTTGTATGTGTGTGATATGTGTGTGTATTTGTGTATATATGTGTGTGTATGTGTTTGTGTATGTTTCTGTGTGTGTGTGTGTGTGTGTGTGTGTGTGTGTGCACAGAAAAAGAATTCAGGGATGGGTAGATAAAACTCCACAATATAAAAAATTGCACAGCTCATACAATACTTCATGATCCAAGTATATCTTAGATCTAGAAAGCCCGTTAGTTTATTACATACTTTTATAAGTTAGAATCCCACAATCGGAAATAGGCTGTACATTACCTGACACTATCCTGCTAATTAGTGGAGGCTTATTTCTTATAATTCACTCATCCAGAGACTGTGATCCAAACGAAGTTTGAAAACACACTGTGTTTTCATAAGTTGACTTTGTTTTCTTTCTTTTATAAAAGCAGTGAGATTTGCAGTCACACTGTGTGGGGTCTCTCACATTGTCCCAGTAGACTGCATAAAAGACTGTCGACTGCATGCAATGTTATTTCAAGATCACAAGATGTTTTAAAAACAGATGGCAGTATACATGAAAGATCACAGGAGAGAGCAGTTCACAGCAGTAATTAAAAAGATCCTGCACAATAGAAAGGCTTTTAAATTAAGCAGTAAACTTTACATAATTAGGCATTCTTTTTTGTGTGCATGTTGGGCACAGGTTTTAGGCAGAAGGATTTTTCCCCTGTCAACAGTATCTTTTCTCTATTTTATATTTTTTTTAAAAAGGCACTTCAACATTGTTCCTGATTAGAATGGGAGAGTAAAATAGTTATCTATGAAATTATTGAAACACAGAATAATTTAGGAGGTTTCCTAAGGACCTAGAACAGCCCATTTCAGTGACAGGAAGATAATGATCACAAAGCATAACATCAGAGAGTGGAATGCTTTGAGAAAGACACATCATAAGGAAGTTCTATGACACATAGCCCAGACATTCAAAGGCAGTAGAGTATATTTTCACCAATTTTCAGATCTGGGAACATTTCTAATTTCTAAAATAAAGCAAGTGGAAATTGTAACAAAACAGAAACAGCAACAGAAAAGATCTGTTACAAGTCTCACTGGTTGATTTGCCACATTATCCAAGATCCTCAGTCTCTAACACAAACAGAATAAATGCTTTGGACCATCTTAGCCACTGGAGATCACTAACACCATCTCAGTCACTCTTGCAGTTAGGTAATTCTGTATGTGTCTATTTTGATAAAGCTTCGGATGTGAACCGATACTTTGCATGGGTTAAAATACTCTAGTATTTCAGGTGCAAAGTTGGTGGCTGGAGGTGACAAACTGATTATTTTAGACTATGGAACATTATGAGTCCTCCTACAAAACCAAACATTGTTCCAGTGGTTTCATAACCCATGTTAAGTGCTATCAATACCAAAAAGATTTTGTTTCTAAAAAACCTGTACTCATTCTACTTCTAGTTTCATGCTCCCTTGCCTGTGTGGTCCTAATCTTTAGCAATTCAAAATCTTGCTTAATTTTGATCATAACCTCTATTATATGATTCATACTCTTTTCTCCACTTTCAGACTTTAGCGGAAAATTTCTCAGATATAGAAAATGGGATTTGCATAACATCTGATGTGAGATTGAAGTATGATATCACCTCTGTAAATATCAGGTTTTGTTTCCATTGCCCACTGAAGTGGAAACTTAAGGGTTCATTGGAAAGTGAGTTGTGTCGGATGTCGTTTTGCTGTGGCAAACATGTGAAGGGGTTTTTCTGAATTAGATACAAATGAAAGGATGTTTTGCTGAAGCAAGCACGTGAAAGGATGAGTGCTGAAGGACTCTTCACTATGGACACACATGCATTGGTCTGCCTTACATGGCATAGTTGAGCTCCATTTGTTCTGACATTACAAAGAGAAGCACTCCAAAAAACTTCTGGTGGTACTCTGGTAGCTTCTTGCTGCTTCTGCAGACTTGGGCTAATTGGAAGAGTAATATCAGCTGATAAAGTCTCATGTGAAGTTTTGCTAAGACAGACTCATGTACTGAGGCAAGACACACAATAAGGTAAAACCGATGGAGGATACATGATGTTTGGAGGGAGTATAAATAGGACTCAATAGACTGAGGGGCTTGCTTGAAGATCTAGCTCTGCAACGCTTCTTGGTCTGTGTCTTCCCTGATCTTTGCTTCATTGAGAAAAGCACTGCTGAGAACTTCTCCTGGTAACCCTCATGGTCCTGATTGAGTTGTTCTGATTTGGCTGAGACGTGGCTAGGTCTTTGTTAGGTTATGGTACCACTGCTGATTCCTGTTTGCGATCTCAACTCTACTCAATGGAAATGTTGGCATATTTGTGAAGTATTTGCAAGTGGATTGAGCTGCCACCGCTGACTCCTGTGAACTAAATTACCAATTTCCTGACAATGTGGAAGGGATTTGATCCAAAGACCATTTTCTAAACAGGTCTACTTTCTCTGCATCCTAATAATCATTCTTTTCCATCAGAAGATGGAAAGATCGCCCAAGCTCACGAATTGGTAGAAATAATATAGGAAAATTATCAACCCTACTGAAAGCAATCTAAAGATTCAACATAAGCTCCATCACAATCCCAGAAAAGTTCTTTATGGACCTTGAGATGACAGTTATCAGCTTCATACATTAAAAGAAACAAACAACAACTACAACAACAAAAAACAAAGGCAACAAACAAACAAAAGCAAAATAACTAAAACAATCCTGAATAATAAAAATCTGCTGGAGGTAAACCCATCCCCAATTTCAAGCTGTACTGAAGAGCTATAGAAATAAAAACAACATGGTATTGGCATTAAAAACAGACATACTGATCTATGGAATTGAAGACTCACATAAAAATATAAACATGCATGGATGTCAGATTTTTGCAAAGAAGCCAGAAAAACACAATAGAAAAAGAAAGCATCTTCAGTAAATGGTGCCAGTCAAACTGTATAAAAAAAAGGTAAAAGAATGCAAATGGATACATCTTCATCACTCTTCACAAAACTTAAGTCCAAGTGGATTAAAGATCTTAATATAAAACCCAAACCACTGAACCTGATAGAAGACAAAGTGGGGACTAATCTTGATTGCATTGGCATAGGAGACAACTTCCCAAGTGGAAGAATAATACAACAAGCACTAAGAGCAAGACTTAATAAATGGGATCTTATAAAACAGAAAGGTATAGGACACTGTGAATTGGTGAAAGTAGCAGCTTATTGAATGGGTAGTTTCACCAACTCCACATCAGATAGAGGACTGATATCAAAATGTGTAAATAACTCAAGAAACTAGGTATCACAAAACCAAGTAACTTAGTAAATATATGGAATAAATCTAAATAGAGAATTCTCAATAGAGGAATTTTAATTGGCTTAGAAGAGCTTAAAGAAATATTCAGCATACTTAGCCATCAGGGGAACGCAAATCAAAACTACTTTCAGACTCTATCTTATATACTTGTCAGAACAGCTAAGTTCAATAACACAAGTTCATGCTTGTGAGAATTTAGAGCAAGGGGAACACTCATCCACTGTTTCTGGAAGTGCAAACTTGTACAGCTACTATGAACACCGTACGGCAGTTCCTCAAGTAAGGTGAGAACCAATCTATATCAAAATTCAGTTATACCATATTTGGGCAAAGAACATTCCATCCTACCACAAAGACACTTGCTCCACCACGTTCATTTTGACTTCATCCATGATAGTCATAAAACTAGAAATAGCATAGATGTCCCTCAACAGAAAAATAGGGTAAAAAAAATGTGGTACATTAACATAATGCTGTAACACTCAGCTGTTAAAAAATGACATCATAAAATTTGCAGGCAAATGGATAAAACTAGAAAAAAAATCATCTTGGACCTAGTGGGGAGACAGATATCTACCTGGGAGAGGGATGAGAATAGATTTTATGGGTGCATTTTGGGTGTTGTGGAGCAGAGTGATGGAATCAGGTGGAGAAGAGATGGGTTGGAGAGAGAGAGAGAGAGAGAGAGAGAGAGAGAGAGAGAGAGAGAGAGACAGAGACAGACAGAGACAGACAGAGAGAGAGACAGAGAGAGAGACAGAGAGAGAGACAGAGAGACAGAGACAGAGAGACAGAGCAGTGATGGGTGAAATTGGGTAGGGTGCATTTAAGGGGTGTAGTGTAAACCTAGTACATGGAAATGTCCAGGAATCTATGAAAGTGATCCTAATGATGACTCCTACTAACAGAGGATATGGAGTCTCAACTTGCTATCTTTTGTAGCTAGGAAAGGCTTACAGTGGAGAGAGTAGAATACATTCGGTTGAGTTGTTGACTATGGGGGTGGTCTCATGGAAATTCCCAGACAATCCATAGTGTTTGTCAACACAAAGTGTTGTCTTTCTGCAAACTGACAGCACGGCCCCATTGCAGAAGACAACACCCACACAACTCAATGAACAGGGAGAAGTCCAGCTGGTACCTAATGGAGTTCTCACCCCTATGCTCTATCCTTTTTGGTGCAGGAAGTTACTCTTTAGGCTGCCAAATGATAAAAGTGGATGCCAACCCAGCCATAAAACTTTTAATATACAAGCTGTCTTACCCACAAAATATACTAGGGCAGTGGTGGCCCAGAGTTTGTGGGAGTAGCCAACCAAAGTCTTATTTGACTTAAGGCTAACTCTATATGAAGGAACACATACCCAGCACTGCTTTGGTAACCAAGAACCAGAAATTATATAGCTCATAGACCTAGGGTAAAAGCAAACACTACTGATCAAAACTAAAACATCGGTAATAGGATTCTGATATTCTGCTATGCTCATAGACCAGTGCCTTACCCAGTCATCAGCTTGGAGCCTTCCTCCAGCAGCAGGTAGGAATAGATGTAAAGTCCTACAACTAGACATTAAACAGAGAGAGAGTCTTAGTTGGAGGTCTCCACCAAACCTCTCCCATCCGAACTCAGGTATTCCTGTGGAAGAAGAAGTATAGAAAAAAAAATAAAAAGCAAACAAAACAAAACGTAAGGCACATTTACCACTGATAAAAGATTCACAATGTAACTATTTTGTTCTTGGGATTATCTTAACTGGTAGGTTCCTTAGAAAAATTAATGTGATTGGTGCTGGTAAAACTGATGACTTTGTCTTCTTTAACTGTCAAATTAGGGGAAATCTTGGTACCAGGGTATGATAGCTTCAATATCTATGTAGGAAACCACATTTTCTTTAAAAATGAGGATGATAAATAGTGACAAACAATGACACAGAACTTGAAATTTATTTCTATTTAAACAAAAGATGTCATCCTATGACCACATAGATCTTGTGTAGAAGCAATGTCACTTTCAAGATAAATTTTTCTGAGCCAAAGGAAATGTGTTTATTTCAATTTTTAGGAGCAATACATCTGTCAGAATCTCTCAGGCACCACAGGTCACAGGTAGGTGACTTGTCAACAAGCAATCCAGGACATTTAGAAACTCAAGTAAACCCAACAAAATCATGCCATTGGGTCTACTGGCACTGTCAGATTCATAGTCATAGGTATAAACACTGCTATTCATGCTTATCTCAAACAGAGATCTTATGTGTAGACATTCTAATGTCCCCTAAAATGGAGATGTAAGAACAATAAGTAAATGAATGCAGCTTTGGAGGTAGTGTACAGATAGACTCACTGACTCACATGTACATACACAACAGCATACCTTTGGATAAAGTCTTCACTGTACTCTTAGCTGAGTGCCCGGTATGATTGAATGGAGAATAAATATACAACATTCACTTGTGTTTACAAATATGAAGCCTGTTGACTAACCTTAGTACTATAAGGATTTTAGGATACTAACTGGCTTATTGTATGGCCAAGATTTGCCCCCAAAGTTTTAAAGTCGTAGCTAGCTAAACACATATAAAGATAAATTTAGAAGACAACAATGAACATAGTATCAAATTCCATTCGTTTATTTGATGTCGAATTTTACATTCTATTGTATGCATGCAGATGTCTTGCTTATTACTGTGCATCACTCATGTGCCTGATGCTACTCAAAACCTGGAAAAAAGCATTGAAAGATTTTAGGACTAGTGTCACCAAAGGTTGTGAACCACTACAGGGTTGCAGGGAATCAAGTTTTGTCTATGTATAGGATTTAGGGCTTGGTGTTGTATAACTAACTTGGGGCCTTTTCCATGAAGAAAATAATGTCTCTCACTCTCAGCATCCCCCAGTTGCCTCTTTGTCTATGTTTAAGACCCCACAAGCTTTTCTCCTTCCATATTAGTATGTCCATTGGCATTATCTTTTTAGGTAGCCATGCATATGAGACTTTACAGGTGCAACATCTCTGACCAAAATTGAATGGACTAAGAAATCCAGGTTAAAACAGAAGCGAAAAGAAAATGACATCCTTAAGTAGAGTGGTCAACTTCTGATGACACTTGCATAAATTCCAAAGTCTAGTAAAGAAAAGTAGACAAGGGAAAAAGCAAGTCACAAATAATGTAAAATAGCTTCGTGTAACTCCAACCAAACAAAGGAAAGATCTGTATGACAAGGACTTCAAGTTTCTGAAGAAAGAATTTGAAGAAGATACCAGAAGGTGGAAGATCTTTCATGCTCATGGGTCAGTAGGATTAGCATAGTGAAAATGGCCATGTTACCAAAAGCAATCTACAGATTAAATACAATTCTTATCAAAATTCCAGTACAATTCTTTATAGATATTGAAAGAACAATTCTCAACTTCACATGGAGAAACAAAATCCCAAGACAGCTGAAATGATCCCAAGCAATTTAAGAACTCCTGGAGGTATCACTATCCCAGACCTAAAGATGTACTACAAAGTAGTAGTAATAAAAATCTGCATGGTGTTGGTATAGAAGTAGACAGGTGGATCAATGGAATAGAATTGAAGACTTAGAAATAAGCATGTGCACGTGCACATGCACACACACACACACACACACACACTCTCTCTCTCTCTCTCTCTCTTATGGAGACTTGAGTTTTGACAAAGAAGCCAAAACCACACAATGGAAAAGGGAAAAGGGAGAACATCATCAACAAACGATGCTGGTCTAACCAGATGTCTGCATGTAGAAGAATGTGAATAAATCCATATTCATCACCCTATGCAAAACTCAAGCCCAGATAGATCAAAGACCCAAACATAAAACCAGATACACTAAATCTAATAAAGCAGAGAATGGGGAATCACCTTGAACTTGTTGGTACAGGAGACAATTTCCTGAAAAGAACACCAATGGCTCAGGCACTAATGTCAAGAATTAATAAATGGGACTTCATGAACTGAAAAGCTTCTGTACATGAAAGCACACTGTCATTAGGACAAAATGATAGCCTACGAATTGGGAAAAGATCTTCACTAACCCTCATCTGACAGAGGACTAATATCCAAAATATATACAGAACTCAAAATGTTAGACACCAACCATCCAAATAACCCAATTTAAAAATAAGGTATAGAGCTAACCAGAGAATTCTCAACAGAGAAATCTTGAATGGCTGAGAAGCAGCTAAAGAAATGTTCAATGTCCTTAGTCTTCAGGGAAATACAAACCAAAATGACTGTGAGATTCCACCTTACACCTATCAGAATGGCTAAGATCAAAAACTCAAAGGACAGCACATGCTGTCGAGGATGTGGAACAAGGGGAACACTCCTTCACTGCCAGTGAGAATGCAAACTTGTACAAACTATACAATCACTCTGGAAATCAATTTAGTGGTTTCACAAAAGTTTGGAACTACCCTGAAGACCAAGCTATACCACTAATGGGCATACATATCCAAAAGTGCTCTATCATCCCACAAAAACAGTTGCTCAACTATGTTCATAGCAGCTTTATTCATAATAGCCGGAAACTGGAAACCATCTAGATGTTCCTCAACTGAAGAATAGATAAAGAAAATGTGATCCATTTACAGAGTGCTCAGCCATTAAAACAAGGATGCCATGAATTTTGCAGGCAAAGGGTCAGAACTAGAAAATATACTGAGTGAGGAAACCCAGATCCAAAAGGACATGCATGGTATGAACTCACTTGAAAGTGGGTATTAGCCATTGAGTACAGGATAACCATGCTATAATCAACAGATCCAAGAAGCCAAATAACATGGAGTGTCCAAGGGAGGACGGTTGAATCTTTCTTAGAAGGGGAAACAGATATGGGGGGTCAATGGAAGAAGGGGACTGAGTGGAAGAAGGAATGGGAAATGAAGAGGTTAAGGGGAGACCATATGTTTGGAAACAAGGAAGAAAGGAGATTGGTGGTTGAGGGACCCCATCTCTAAGGTGTGTCAGAGACATGGAATATGAGCAGACCCCAGAGGGTCTCTTGGGGTGACTCTAGCTGAGACTCTTAGCACTGGGGAATATGGATCCTGAAGTAGCCACTCTCTGTAGCCAGGCAGGATTTCCAGTGGAGGGATAAGGACAGCAGCCAAACCACAAAACCTTCCACCCAAATTGTGACCTGTCTAGAAGATGTGCAGAGACAAAAATAGAGCAGAGTAGGAGGGAATGGCCAACCAATGACTGCTCCCAAATAAGACCCATCCCATGGGCAAGAGCCAATCCGTGACACTATTAATGATACTCTAATATGCTTGCAGACAGGAACCTAGGGTAACTGTCTTCTGTGAGCCCCTCCCCCCCATCAGTCAATGGAAAGTGATGCAGAGATTCATACCCAAACATTAGAAGGAGCCTGGGGAGTCTTATGGAAGAGTGTAGTGGGAGGTATTAAAAAAGATGCGTCTGGCTGGCTCCCAGCACAGCCACCATCCAAGTTCTCGCTCTATGCTCAGCACCAGCCTGAGCTCCAGAGCTCCAAAATCTCACCACCCAGCTTGCTAAGTTCCCACTGGCCGATAACTTCCACCCCATCTCCGTGCTTCAACATCCCCCTGACCCCCTCCCCCAAGCCCAGCCTTTGTGGGGAACATCATGCAAACTGACACTCTACTGCAGTACCTTTCTCTCTTGAACTCAGTCAAATCACTGCTAGAAGAAGACACCAAACAAACTTTGTTTAGAAACAACGGTAACTCAAACTCTGGGCACAACAACTAAAACCTAATCTTGTAAGCCTTATTAAATCTAATCCTCCCGTGGTAGTGGATCCTTGCCCATCCTCCACCATACCAAAAAACTCTTGGTGCTACATCTTGCCCTTGCTTTTACCGGGTCCAAAAGACATCAACTGTCTCCTGGCTTCTCCTCTTCCTCTGTGGAACCTGGAAGTCCCGCCTCCTACTCACCCAGTGATTGTCTCCTTTACTCTTTACCGGATGGTTCACAAGAAGTCCTTGAGTACAGTCTGCAGCCCCTCCCAGGAGAGCTGAATTAACATCAGAATATAAAATACCAGGGCCATCCACAATACAAGAGTTGGGAGAAGCATTGAGGGATCCAAAGAAGACAGGGACTCTATCGGAAGAACCACAGAGTCAACTAACTTGGATCCTGGAGGCTTCCGGAGACTGAATCACTAACCAAACAGCAAGGACAAGCTGAAGCTAGATTCCTGCACACATGTAGCAGATGAGCAGCTTGGTCTGAACTAATCCCTAACAACTGTAACAGGGCCTGTGCCTGAGCCTGTTGCCTGCCTGCCTGCCTTGTTTGGCTTCAATGGGAGAGAATGTGCTTGGTCAGAGACTTTATGTGCTGGTGGTGGCTGGGGATGGGGATGGAGGTAGGGGGTGTTAGTGGGGGAGTTGACACACAAAGGAGAGTTTTTCCTTCTCAAAAGAGAGGAGGAAGTTGGAATGGGAAGAGTTCTGTGAAGGGTTACTGGGAGGAGAGGAAGGGGTGATATTGTGTTGTGAAGTGAATAAATAAATACAAATAAATGAATGGATAAATAAAATACTCTATGCCAATAAAGATATAAGAAATACTATACATGCATGCAAATAGTTATATTAATATCCACACTTTAAAGAACAAGGACATCGTGTAATTTCATACACTGATGAGCCAAGAGACACTATAATAATAAGCTAATTCTAGAATGACTCATATTACATATTTGCTAGAAATGAGGTATCTATATTAGCTGGGTTTATAGATGTGCAGAATGGTATTAAGTTTGTCAAGTTCTGTGGGGAGAGAGAAATGAAAAATTGCCTTTTCATGAATATAAAATCTATTGGGCAAAAATAATCATTCGTTGACATTCATTGTACAATATAACATCTATAGTTAACATTATAGCATTGTTCACTTACAGTATATCTTGGGAAGATAGATCTTATGTTAAATGTTCTTAGCAAAAAATGAAAGTCCAGACAAAAGCTCACAGGATAAATTTAAAGGTCAGTGGATGTGTTTACTATTTTGCTCAAAATCATGTCTTTATTAAATGTGCACAGCTTGGCATGTCAAGTGCATGACAAGAAATCTTTTAGAATGTATAATTTGTGTAACTTTTCAATGTTAAAATTAGAAAATGGAACATTTTGCTTATGCCCTAGCATTCTTCTCACATGGTATCTTAGGTTTTTCACTGCTGTGAAGAGACACCATGACTAAGGCGACTCTTATAAAGAACAACATTTAATCAGGGCTGACTTACAGGTACTAAGGTTCAGCCCATTATCAGTATGACAGGAAGCATGGCAGCTTCCAGGCAGATGTAGCTGTGGAAGAGCTGAGAGTTCTGTATCTTCTTCCCAAGGCAAACAGGAGAAGACTGGCTTACAGGCAGCTGGGTGGAGGGTGCCAAAGCCCATCCCCATAATGATACACTTTCTCTTCAAAGACCGCACCTACTCCAACAAGGCCAAGATTATTCAAGTCATCACGTATGAACCTCGTGTTGTTGTATTTTAAACAACACTTCTTAATGGATGTAAATAGTAGGCATGCTGACATCAGATACACAGGTATTCTGGACACATCCATCTTCATCACTAAACTGAGGATAGACTACGTATACATGTGTTGATCCTGTAAACCATAAGTATAATTTAGCGAAAATTCTTCCTATATGGAATACATTTTATGGGTACATGTATTTGTGAACTATTGATAGCCAAAGGTTAAATAACTTGCATGGACCTTCTGCCTCAGCAGAATGACCACTTTTATTTCCAGGAGTCACAGAAACACTACACAATCAAAATCTCTTAAAAGTCATTGCATTTGTTAGAGAATTATTAAACAGAGACATACACTTAGAGGTATACTTTCTAGCATTTAATACCCCAGTCAAAAGTAAAAGTTGAATTAAATGTAGAAAAAATGTCATTTATTTTTTAAGAAGAGCATAAGGTGATAAAAATAGTCTTTCAATTAATGTTCATGCCCTCAGAGTCATACTTCGGAATTAATGTAAATTAGTCCCCAGAAATCTATTTCAATAAGTCATTTAAGGAGAGAAGGAAAAATGATATAATCATATCCCCTGAGAAATAAATAACTTTTCTTCGAGATGAACTTGAGCTTCTGGACCAAAATTGACTGGATCAAGAAATTCAGGTTAAAACAAGCAGAAAGAAAATATAAGTCTTAAGTAGAATGGTCTACTTCTGATGAGATTTGCATAAACCCCAAAGTCCAGCAGAGAAAAGTGGACAGGAAAAAAAGGCAGTATGATAAAAATTGCTTAACAGAATTCAGAAGTCTTAGGGGATTAACAACAGAACAACAAAAGGCTTCAGAGCCATTTCTGTATTCTCAAGAGGAGATCATTCTAAGCTATTTGAAATCAAAGAAAGCAAAAGTCACTTTTAACGTCCATCCTTAGGACAAAAAGAAATTAAATCTGAACTAATTCATATGAAACCTTGTTCCTAAGGAATAAATTGGTTTAAAATAACAAAAAATTCACTGTGCTGGGAAGGCACAAGATTATGAAAAGATTTCCTGTTATTTGTGAACCTATTTCCAATCAATTTATTTTATTTTGCAGTGTTAGTGGTCCAACCTCAGAGCCTTGGGTATCCTAGGCAAGCATTGTACCACCAAGCTACATTCTAGCTCTGCTGACTCTTTTCAAATATGTGAGTTAAAATTCTACCCTCTTGACTTCTTATTTTCTATAAAGTTTAACTATCTCAATATTCCTAATATTCATTTACACATCTATTTTCAAACATATGAACCTGTATGAACAATCATTTGCATCACACACAGATACAGGGAAAATAATCTTCCAAAATGACTAGTTTGCTTCTTGAAACATTCTTAGGTATAAGAAACGGAAGTGTTTCAAGAAACATTTGAAAATAGAAGAAAATATTATGTCTTAACTGTTCTTGGAACCTATTTTCTTTTTTTTTTTTTTGCTTCAAGCACAGAAAAACCAAAATCATTACATTTTAAGAATTTCATTTTGCATTGTTTTAGAACTGATGCTTATCTAGATTTTTTTATTCTTGGTAGGTTTTCAGCCAGTGTGATCGTTGAATTGAAGAGATGTGGACAGAAATCAGTATTATCAAAACTATTTTTACAATTAAGAATTGTCAGGCCATCCCTCAGATGAGAAATTCTTCAAAGTAGGATACTTTTGGGTTTTTCATCTTAGTTTGGTCTAGAAATGAAGATTAGGTCTTCCTTCTAGTAGAGATCACCCTTAACTTTCAAGAGAAGTGAAAGATTAAGCTGAGGGGTGGGTGCAAATTTAGTTGCTAATAGATTTGAAGTTATCAATTCAAAGAGAGCAGACAACAAATTTCATCTCTTTTCTGAAGCTCTACACAGTACCTAAAAATAGAGTTAATAATCAGGGGATTATGGAGTACACTGTAGATTTGAAGGGATAGCACAGTTGGTCAAATGTTATAAAAGCAAGGTGGCCTAAATTCAATAGAACCCACTTTGGGTATGGTGGTGTGCACTTGGAATCCAGCACTGGGGAGGTGGAAACAGCCAGAGTCTTGGGACTCACTGGCCAGTGATGCCTTGCCTACTTAGCAAATTCCTGGAGAAGAACTTGTTTAAAAGACAAGGTGGACAGGCCTGAGGAAGTGATTGCAAGATTCTCAAATCTCCATGTTGAATGAGCAGTCTGAGAACCCTGTGTGAGATACAGAGGAACTCTGTGTCTCAGGAAACTCCAGGGTTGAGATAATCATAAGGAATGCTTGCTAGACCTTATTTGGAATTATAAAAATGGAGCTTGTGAGGCTCAGGGACTTTCCTGCTTGTTTGTTATCTACTATTTTCTCTTTTGTCTTTCATTCTGCTTATCAGTTGCTTTGAAGCTGTTGGCTTTATTGTTTTAGCATCTTTGTACCTTTAGCAATTTTCCTCCTTCCATCTTAATTAGCTTTACTAATTACGGTTTCCTTCTTAAATCTCAATGCAGAAAAGGACCAGGAAACTATTGTCCCAGAACAAATCTAGTAACATCTATTTATTTTTGCATTATCTTGGTGCTTCCTGGCTACTATAGAGAACGGCTTCTACAGAGATCATATGGCCCAGAAGGCATAACTATTTATTACCTGGCTTTTCACAGGAAAGTTTTGCTGAGCACTCTTACATCAATGACAGATGGCATCACTGGGCATGTTCTAGGGGCTTATCCTCAGAAATCTTTGAAAGATGTAAAGAAGATGGTTGATTTCCAGACAGATGCTGAAGACATTTTCTTCCAGGTCAATGCATTGTAAAGGACTAATCTCAGTCATGCCCTGTCTTTTGACATCGGGCATGTTTTGTCATCTACAATTACTATTGAGAAGCAAACAATAGAGTTACCATAAAAACTTTCACAAAACAGCTCTGTTTTTAATTAAATTTATGATTTTGTGTTGGCCCACATTTACAACTGTCCCGGGCACATGTGACTGTGAAGGCCATACATTGGACATGCATAATAGTGCATTAGGAAAATTAATCTAGTTTTAGGAATTGAGCATTATGTACTAAAATGTTAGTATAGAATCTTCAATCAGAGAGATGAGCTTTTGCTGAAGCCCACGCTTAGTGGGTAGCTAGCTAATCAATTGTTCATTTAAGTCTACAATGCTTTTGTATCATCTTGGGCCTCATAACAGACCCCCTGGTTAGCAGCAGCCAGCACTTACAGAGATACAAATCAGGTTGATAAGGCATTAGAAAGGGATTATGAAAGCCAGCTTAATTAAAGAAACTTCAATGGGATCATAAATAATCAGTGCAAGTTATTAACTTTTGACAACTGCTCATCCGTATTGAGTTCAAATGACTTCTGGCCTATAAAGTCCTTAATCTAATCCTGAG
Source organism: Grammomys surdaster (assembly GCF_004785775.1). Lineage (NCBI taxonomy): Eukaryota > Metazoa > Chordata > Mammalia > Rodentia > Muridae > Grammomys > Grammomys surdaster. The sequence goes on along the minus strand of NW_021604646.1, from coordinate 6,376,223 downwards.
TGGATACAGTTCATAAGGGAAAATACCCTGTATAATACATTGACTAAAATCAACAAATCTCTGAAGCGGAAATCTCCTCAAATGTACCTTAACGAAGTCTGTATTTCCTTATATTCCTGTCTTTCATCCTCCACCTTTTTTTTTTTTTTCGATTTGGAAACTTCACTGGGCAAACTTTAATCTATTTTACAAAAGGCAGATCAAATGTCACTCTCTTTATACATTCTACCAAAGACCTTGTTGGAACTTTTATTCTTCCTTTTCTTTGATGTACTTTAATGTTTGTCATAATAAAAGTAATGTGACCTGGCACTGTCATGCATTTGCAACACCATGTGTTCTCCATGGCTCGTCCCACTCCCAATGCCTCACATAGGTCTACATACAGTGGATAAAGCACTAATCAGTTTACTCTTTCCTATCTCCTAGGCATTTATTTATTTATTTAGCATCAGTTGCATGTATGCATCTTCAATTGTGGTGTGTGTGTGTGCGCGCGTGTGTGTGCACGCGAGCATGTGCGCACATATGTAGGCACAAGAATCAACTTCAGGTATTTAAGGCAGGGTCTCTCACTGGCACTTGCATCTCACAGGCTAAGCTAAGTTATCGGACAGTAATCCTCAAGGATTCACCTTGTCTCCTTTTCAACCATCCTGGGATTATAAGTACATGCCAATCTATGAGGCTTTTCATATTAGTGCTGAGATAGTTCGCTGGTCCTCAAGTACACTTGGCTGATATGAGGAAAAGTATCTGAAGCCTGTTCATTAAATACTTCATTTTTCATTGTTAATTCTTTGAAAAATTTACACTTGTATATAATGAATTCTGGTTCCGCTTTCCTTCCCTTTTTCGTATCACCATCCCACTCCTATAAGATTTACCTCTTGACCTGTTCCTTTCCAGATTCACTTGATTTTTCTGTATGGCACAATTAGTTTAATCAGGGGCATCCATATGACAACTGAATAAAGACTATGCATAGGAGACTTGTGCGGTTGCCAGGAGGTACACAATAGAAGACAATAATTCCCTTTTTCCTTGAATCTACACATAGGCAATAGTTCATCTGTGCGGTGTAGGGCTTCTGGGTTTCTCCTGTATCCTTGTCTTGCTGTTGATGATGGGTCCATATTAGCGCAGACACAGTGAATGCAACCTTTGTGATAGAGAGCTCATGACTGTTACATTTATTTCTTTTGAAGCTTTTCTTCCTATTCTGTTTTCAAGATGCCAAAATCTTTATACCCTTTCTTGTTTCTTCAGAGTACTCTGAGTCCTTGATAGCATGACACACCTTGTGAAGGGCTAAACATTCAATAGTAACTTCTTCTCTGCATCTTGTGCGGCCACTTGTCTCAGGGAGTGATTTTACAGTCACTATGACTAACAGATGAAATGGAAAAAGCTTAATGGAAGAACGGCTTATTTTGTTCCTGGTTTCAGAGGGCTTAGACCATCACATTGTGAGAAACAGTGTGACAAAACAGGTCACATTGTGCAAGTCAGGATGTAAAGAAAAAAAATGAAATGGCAACATTCCCTGCCTTTCTCTCTTTACAAATCCATTTAACCTACTCTGGTTATCTGATCATGGGATATACCATACACATTCATGGTGAGACTTCCCATCCCATTTAATCCTTTCTGGAAATGCCCTCCCAGGCACATCCATCAGGGAACCTGACCATCCAGATAACTCTAAATCTCATCAAGGTGATGATGAAAATTAACCATCATATTTTGACATGGTATGCACATTGCACATGCATGTACTCAGGAACATTTTTTACAACAGAGAAATCCTATAACTTTCTTTGATCACATAATCTTTTGAGATTGACACTTAAAGCCCGCAGTTTTAAAATTTCTATTCATTTATGCTTCCTCATTGATCAGATTGTCAAAAACTGAGCAAAGCAAAGACTAGTTAGTCATGTTGGACTGAATAACCAACCACACTGCTTGAAGTCTCATGTAATTTCTGAGAGAAATAAAAACTGTGTCCTCTGTATTCTTTCAAAGTATAAAAGTTATTCAAGGTACCCATAAAACAAGCTGCTAAGTGACTTTATAGTTATAAAAAACAGGGACTCTAGAGACTGATGAACTCTTAATAATGAAAGGACTTCACAAACATAAACTAATGCACAGAGGCCACCACTAGCTTTCATATATATATATATATATATTTCACATATGTATATAATCTCACATCCCCCTTCCCCTTTCTCTTTCAGTGCCCTCCATATATTCCTTCTTACTTTCCTTCAAATTTTATCACTAGTTGTTATTGTGAGAATATATAGATACGAATATACATATGTACATATGTTGAGTTCATATCATTTTAATAGTATGTATGTTTACAGGGTTGATTGTTTGGCTCTGGACAAGCAATTTGTGGTTTCTTCCCTGGGGAAAACCACTGTTGCTCTCAGCTTTTCTAAATGGTTTCTGAAGATATTATTCAAACCAGGATTTTCCAAAATGTGTTTAAAAAAACCATATTAATAGATGTGATAATAGTTTGGATACTAATCCTAGTTCATTAGACATGCTGTGTGACTTTTTTTCAAACACATAAAAGTGAACTTGGATGTTTCTGGGTTGATTATATTGTGGAAATATAGCTCAACTTAAAAGTACTGTTGTGAAAGAATTCAAGAAAGTAATTTCAAGAAAATAAACTATTAAGAAAAATAACCCTTGGAAGAAAGAGGAGAGTTCTGGAAAGAAGAAACATAAATAGTTAGTAAACATTTAAGGAACGTGTTCAACATCCTTATCCATCAGGGAGTACATATTTAAACTATTTTAATGTTCTAACTTGACCCACACTGAATGGCTATTATCGAGAAATCAAATGACAACAAATACTGGAGTAGATATGGGCAAAGCAGCTCATATATGTTTGTAGGGGATATAAACTAGTACAGTCAACTTAGAAATGAGTTGAATCTTCTGAAGAATGAAGGAAAATAGAAATAGAACTACCTTATCAGCCAATAATACCACTTCTGTGTGGATATACAAAGAACTGTGCATCATACTGTAGAGACATCTACTCTTCTCTGCCCATTGCTGCTCTTTTTATAAGAGGTAGGAAATTAAATCAGCTTAAATGTCTATGAACAAATGAATCCATAAGGAAAATGAGCTCACATAGACACATTGGAATTTTGTTCTGCTATAAAGAGAAATGGAATTATGAAATTTGCATGAAAATGAATGGAACTGGAAAGAAAAGAATATGAAGTCAACTAACCCAGTTTGGAAAATAAAACACCATATTTTTCCTCATATGGAGATCATATCTTCTAAGCTTTACTCTGCTTTTTTCTTTGTTTGTTTTAAAATTGAGCTGTCTCCCAATTTAATGGATGCCTTCTGAAATATATATTTAAATGTATAGGGTTTTTAAAAATAGGCCTTCTGATATATATATATATCTCCCACTGTGACCTTACCTGTCTTATGCAATTAGAATTATAGGAAAGCTGACAGAAGAAGTAGTCATCTTCTCAGAATCAGACTGTGTTGACACTCTGACTTTGGAAATCTAGGAAATAACATTCTATTGTTTATAAACTACCCAACTTATGAAGTCTTGTTATAGTAGACAGAGAAGACTATGAATGAACTTACTAGTATCTTAAATAAGTTTATAAAGTTTTAAAAGCTTACTATTTTAAATTAGTTACTAAAATTCAACAGACTTATATTAAATTTGTTTGGAGTTATCAACAGTCTTTTGGTTAAAGAGTTTCCTGAGACCTAGAGAAACTGAAAACTTTTATCTCAGAAATATGGTGTGGCATGTTTTCCAAAATTATTTAAATGCTAACAAAAAAACCCCACATTTTTGTTGAAATGAATAACGTCATCATGATAGCTAGATAAAGATCACAGATTACTAAGAGGGAGCCGTTATTTCTTGAGAGGAAGGAGCTTTGTAAAGGAAGTTGTTGAAAGGAAAAAATCCCTTCTCCTTCCCAAGAAGCAATGCATTCTGAAGCATGATTGTGCTATCCTTTATTGCATAGGCAAAAAGCCAAGAGTTAAATTTTGGGCAAAGAGTACAATTTGAAATCCACTGAGAGATTCACATTGGTTTATTGTGCAAAGATGGTAGGTAATAATGATTAGTGGCTTAAGTCCATTGCTTTGTGTTATTTCTGATTCACTGTGATCAAAAACTCATGGCAGGAGAATTTATTTTAGCTAATGGTATTCAGCTGCTACTGACTAAGGACAGAAGAGAAGGCATGGCAGAGTGGTTCAGTCCATGGTGGCTAGATAATGCAGTGGTGCCTGGTTACATCATGGCTGACCAAGGGATGAATGATTATATCCAGGCTGACAAAGGAGGTGTCCAGAATGACGCTGTATATACCCTTCATTTCCCACCTATAATGATTAATCACTGTGAGATAGTCCCCACTTCCTAGAGCCTATACAGATTAATAACTCTCTGCTGGAAAAGAAGGACACAGAGCATGAACCTAAACATTTAGACTATGATAGTTTCAATTCAAGAGAGTGTTTCTGGGGAGAGAGGGGTTGTCCGTGTTGGCAGGAATAAAGGAGGCTTCACTGAAAGTGAAACTAGCCTGAGAAAGACTACACAGAATGCTGATGACAAAATATAGACAGTCAGGACTTCCTTTTAGTGAAAGATTCACTAGCTGGGGCTGGATTACAATTTGCATTTTGAATGAGTCTTCCAAGATAATGACTAGTTTGAAGCCGATTTGGGAAACATAGGACTGAATAGGGGTTCTGACCATTTCTTGAATTAGATTGCTGCTAACTACAGAAACTTTGTCTACAAAGATGAGGTTAGGAAAGTTTAGGTGTTTACCAGGGCCAAATGACTTAGAGCACAAATAAGACACCATAGGATTTTCTTTTTATTTCATTTTCTAAATTTACTTTTCAATCTTGTTTTACTGTACAGACTTCATCGCCCTCCCAGTCTACCCTCCAACTGTTCCACATCTCACCCTCCTCCCCCACCCCATCTCCAAGAGGATGTCCCCACCCTCCCCATGCCACCAGACATCCCCACTCCCTGGGCCCCAAGTTTCTTAAGGATTAGGTGCATTTTCTATAAGTCTAGACCTGGAAGTCCTCTGCTTTGTATGTGTTTGAGGCCTCATATCAGCTGATGTATGCTGCCTGGTTGGTGGCTCAGTGTCTGAGAGATTCTGGGGATCCAGGTTAGTCTATTATTATTTTTATGGAGGAAAAATGAAGAAAGGTCCAGATGGGTGCAAAGGGTAGAATTTCATGGGCATAGAGAGGTCACATCATCATAACCTAGAGGGGAGTTGTACATCTTGAAAGGGTCTAGAAGTCTTCATTTACCTATTCTCTAGGTGGATGGCCAGAATTATTGTCATATTTTTCTTGATATTTTCACATGTGAGAACTACTTTTACATTATTTCCATACCACCCCTTCCTTTCCCCATCTTCCAATGACCTCCTATCCTCAAATTCATGACTTCTAAAATTGTTTATTGTTGCTAACACATACACACACACAGAGTCATATATA
>NW_021604646.1:6362085-6370258 GCF_004785775.1 Grammomys surdaster | reverse complement strand
ATATATATATATATCTTGCTATGTCTACTTAGTATTGTTCATGTGTACATGTGTTTAGGGATATTACTGTGTTCTTTTAACTGGCCATTTCAGGTATGTATTTTTCTTTTTAAAAAATCCTTCCTCATTTTATGATATGCATGCAATAGAAAAAAGAGATCGGCTCTGATGAAAATCAGAATATTCTTGCTTTTCATGGAAATCATAGTAGTTAAAATAGGAAAAGATAGATTATCATGGAGAGGAGAACTAGCTTCTAAAAAAAATAAAATTAAAAAAATTACATTAATTGCTTTCTGCAATGATGTAGCTTTAAGCTGTCTTTTTAAAAGTCACTTCTCCTCCCAATCCTCTGCATGTTTATCTGGTCAGGTATTTCCTACATTGCACAGTACACACTATCAGGAACACATTTCAGTAATGAACCTCAGGGAAGACATTCAGTGGATGCTATACTATAAGGAAGGAGGTCTGATCACAGCATCAATTCCATGCATCACCTTCTTACAAGAACAGGTGTGTATGAGCATCAGTTTTGTGCACATAAAACATGTGATATGACCTCTTTGGCAGTGAATAAGGCTAAATGAAATGCAGCTCTCTGCCTACTCTTTGTTGTCTCTGTGATGAAAAGGACTGCAAAATAAGATTTTAAGTATTTACAATCATCTAATAAAAGGCTTCATGGATATTTATGAGGCACTTCCTTAACAGGATAAATTGTAATATTAATCAAAATCAGGACTACTACTTGGAATTCTTCCAAGAACCCAGATCATACATAAAGCTTTTCAGGTATTTTCCAATTCATTAATTCTCTGTTAGGTTGTTTATTCCATTTTCTCGGCATGTACAAGAATGTGGCTATTTGACAGGAAGTCAAACAATACCAATATGAATTGCTGTTTGCTGGCTTATTAGCTAAATCATGATGACTTGGGATATTGTTAATATTAAATAATATCCCTTCGATGTGAATATGCATGAATGCAATTCCGTTATGTTATGATTTCTTGTCTGTTCTGTGATTGGGACCCCATGGGAGGCAAATTCACACTTCAAAGTTAAATCTTTGTAGTCCCTCCTTCTTCTCATCCTTTTCCTTTACCAATTGTCCCCCACCCCACCCCTCAATAGGAATGGAGCTAAGACATAATGCTTTACTGGAGTGGGAGAAACCACAGTGGAATTTATTGAGTTGAAGGCTTAGGTATGATTATCTTTGAATCATTGTATTAGACTCAGAAAGAATCTCCAGGACGACATGGCTTGATTTAGCTTCTAGTAGCCCAGCCAGACAATATAAAATTAACCAATATTCTAACAGTGATTTGAGGCAGAGTCCAAAATTTTCATAAATAAGGAATTTTCTTCTGTTTTGACTTCACATTATTTGTTTCAACAAAGTTGATTCTGACACTAATGAAGTTTTACAAATATTTACAATTAATTCTAATATTCTGCTTTATCTTTCTAAAACATTTTTTAATTATTTCAAGGGTAGAGAAAGAAAGTCAGAAAAAAGAGTTAAATGATATGACCTGCTGGGATAAGATTTCTCCCAGGGACAACAGTGAAAGAATTTGGCCTGAGCTTTCTGTTCCTGAGAAACTGAGACAGCAGGAAAGGTTAAGAAACTTCCTTGAGGTAGAAGAAGAAAGGAAAGCTTGAGTTCAAGGCCATCATGAGCTACATGCTGAGTTTGGGATTAGTCTGGGCTATGTCCTAAGACATTGTCTTCTCAAATAAGCAACCAAAAAACTAAAGCAAACCATCACCAAGCACACAAATCCTGCCACTGAGTGAGAGAGAAAAAGACAGAAAGAGGAGGAGGGATAAGCTCAAGAACAAAGTCTTCCTGCCCCATTTTTGTTACTGAAAATAATTCACAGCAAACAACAAATAAATCCCCAAAGACAACAACAAAACTCTCTTTATGAAGACTTTTCTAAGATTCAAAAATGCCCTGTTACGACACATCATGTCAAGAGCTTAACCAAAAAGTAATCTCAGATGTTTCCTCCAAATCCCTCTAGTATAAAGGGAATCCAAAAGTGTTAAAATTGTTTTGACATTGATCAATGGAATAGTATAGACTCATCCATTTTAGGAGTTAACGTCATAATATATTTTGATTACATGATTTATGCAGTTTATAATTATATATAACCCAAACAAATTAAAAAAGAAGATCATGACATTGTCTGGAACTGAATATGTGCCCACGTCTCCTGCCTCTGGGTCAGTGCTTTTGCAATTTTCCCAAGAAGTTCAATATGATTTACAAATCAAGGGTATAAGATGAAATACAAAGGGCAGAAATAAATTTGATTGCAATCTAGATGAAATGCTAAGAGAATTACTTGGAACCTTTGAGATTCATTATTCTATAATGCAAAATGGGGATGCAATAATCTATCATGCAAATATCTTACAATATTTGTGAAGATAAATTTAAATCTATAACATCACTAAAAGTAATCTGGAATGTTAATGAACATGAATTTCAATGTTAGGATTTTTTAAACTTCTTATATTGCCACCTGAACTATTACATAGTTCTAAATATGTACTTTCACTGATATCCGATTTTAATTCACTTCAAGATGAAATATAATTTAATAGTCAAATCATTTTATCTATGATTAAATTGTTTAGTAACTCGACAATGCACATTACCTAATCTACAAGAATAATTTTATTCATTAATTCAATTACTACTTTTTATCTTAGTTACTTATGAAGAGTTATAGAACAAGATATAATTCCAGACTTTATGGACTTTAGGAGATGTATTGATCTGTTTTCCTACCAAAGAGTTCATAATATGCTAGAGTAATAGGACTGTGAGGATAATATAAGGATTCTGCCATGGTGCACAGGCATATGAAGATGCTGGTATGGGGTACGAGCATCATGTGATGTGCAGTGGTGGTAGTGATGCTACCGCTTCTGCATCTGCTTCTGGAAATATCATCACTGTTGGAGATGAAAGAAGTTTGCACATACATGAAGTCAGGTGAGCATGTTGTTTCTGAATGCCTCTTAGTTCCATGTCATTTTACTCAAATGGGTACTAATAATAATTTCCTAACAACATAAGCTATATCTGCTTCTGGAGAGGGGGAGAGAGAGAGAGAGAGAGAGAGAGAGAGAGAGAGAGAGAGAGAGAGAAGGGGGGAGAGGGAGGTGGTAATAATAGTAGTACAAAACAGCAGCAACAGCAACAGCAACAACAACAACAACAACATCAGCAACAATAACAACTCATAAAACATGTTAGGAAAATAACTGTGAAGGATCCTCAGGAAAATAATCTTCGATACACTTCTAACAAGCACTGTGCTCAATAGATGTAAACCATATTTTAAGCTGTAAACTATCTGGTTTCTGTTCTTGTATTTATAGTTTTTCTTTTCTCTTTTTTCAACAAGATGATTTTGTCTGGAGCTGAAAACAGGTAGACTTTACTTGTTATGATCTGCTTTAAGAATATTATGGTCATTGTGGTTAGAAGCTTCTGAAAATATTGTTACTGTAGCTAAAAGAAGTTAGCACATACATGAAGTCTGATATATAGTCATGTTGCATTGGAATGCCTCTTAGTTACATGTCCTTTCTTCAAAGAGATACTAAAAATAATTTTCTAGCACCATGAGAATAAATGAAATGGGAGAAAGAAAGTAGATGCTGGGAAGTCAGGACTCATGCCACAGGCTTTGGGTTACCTGGCCACATGGTTACTCAGGAAAGCAATAGCTTCCCTGAAGCTCCACTTTACCTTTTCACAGGCAAAGTTCTTGTCAAGTTATCTCAAAGCCTGGGCATTGCCAAAGAGGTTCTCAGTTGTCCTCTTCCCATTCTATTCTTTGTTGAAACCACACGCATGACTTGTTTAAAGTACCCTCATGTTTAGGAAGTAAGAGAATCTGTAGTCTTACACATATCCTTATATCATATCTCTGGATGATACAGTCTAGGAAGGCAAACATTTTAAAATATTGTCATTTCATTTATCTTCCTAAGATTTTTCAGTGCCTTGAACTCTAGTTTTAAAAGTAAAAGTTATAGACTGAGGAATCATAGTTGTTTCTTTCCTTCCTTCCCGTACACAACACCACAATATTACCTATCTTAAGATGTTTACACAAAGGCAAGTAGTAAATGTGTTGATATATTCATAAAATCCTTTTATAAACAGGAACAATAGGAGAAGAAATACACATGTAACTGAAAATAAAGACTGAAAATAAAGATTAATGCTTACCTAATATATATTTAGTATTCAATAGCATAATGTCAACAACTACCATGGTAAATCATCAAGAACAAGTTGTTAACCGAGTTTACTTTGGCTAGTCCTCTAACGTTTTGTGTGGTTCACTGGATCAGTTCAAGGACTCGTGCATGCTGAGTCACACCTCAGCCTTCTAAATTTCTTTTAAGAGAAGTGGTATAATTTAGGATGAGTAGTTTTCATTACTCATTAGGATGGCAGATATACATCCACCAGCAGAAGAAATTAAAGAATTGAATTCCAGTTGTCCTCCTCAATCGAATATGCTGCCCTTAACCTTGTTGTGTGAATACCCCAACGAATTACCCAGGGAATACACATATAGGAATATTTATTTACCTATCCTCTCTCTCTCTCTCTCTCTCTCTCTCTCTCTCTCTCTCTCTCTCTCTCTCTCTCTCTCTCTGTGTGTGTGTGTGTGTGTGTGTGTATGTGTGTGTGTAAAGTACCTACTACTACAATAAAAATCCTATTAACACCAGGTATGCAGTGCTAATGACAAATGTTTCTGTGGATACTTAGTGCAGAAACCTTGTTTGGCTAGTAAGTTTTGACATGTGCTTGAATGTGGAATTCATGAAATCAAGCAGCCTGATACAGTTTCCTATAGGATTCACTTAGACATCTCAAAGCGTCTTTTATTCTTTGTGAAATCAAACTCATTGTTTCCATGAAACAAAATCTAACAATGGCAAATGTTGTACTCTGTCACCAAGGTGTTGTGCATTCCCTGCCCGCTTCCCTCCAGGTATGTATGTATAGGAATATTTCTTTAAAATCACAGCAACATGAACATTGATATATAATATTAAACATAAAGAAATAATTCTAATTTTATGATCAAAATATGTAAAGTAGACTCCCAGAGTCTATACTACTTTTCTCCCTTGTGAAATTACTTTTTTTTTTCTATAGAGCAACTTCTTCTCTTCCCAGCTCTGGAGGTTTGCGCAAATAATACATTCCTCTATGTAAAAAGACCTCCAAATATTCACCCTTTTATCTTTAGCTTTTTCAAAATCTCTTATATCTTGCAGGATTTTGTGACTAGGACCAGTTCTATCTTACTCTTCAAAATTGGTACATATTTCTTTCATGACAGATACTCCAATATTTTGTAAGTATATATTTATGTGTTTTTCTTGTAAGATAAAATGGTTCATATGAGGCCATTGTTTTGAACTAGAAACATTTATAGAACCCAATAAAGAAGACCAAACCAAACATTACTTGGGCTATTGCTGATTAAACTGAACTTTGAAATAAACCAGTTTTTCAAAGATGCTTCTTTTTGGGTATAATATCCATATATATGTGTATGTATGCATGCATGTATATACAAATATGAATATGTATATGAATATGTGCATGTGTATATGTATATTTGTATGATGATATGTATGTATATGTCAAGTGTCTACATGATTATTCCATATCTGCATCTGCTACCATACTTTTCTTAATGATATATTAAAGAATAAGGCAGTAGGTCTTAGTATTTATTCCCATAAGCTTCTCTGATGATGGCTGATGGCTGAGCAAGTCACTGATCTGTAAGTATAGCACAATGTCATTTTGAGTCTTTTTTCTTGCTGCTTAAAAAAAAAAAGAACAATATTATTTGGTTTATACTATGTCACCGAGCTGCATAGTATTAGGTTCTTGGTCACCTAAGCAGTGTCAGGTATGGGTACAATCTCATGGAGTAAGACGTAAGTTAAATCAGATATTGGTTGGTTACTCTCACAGTTTTATGCCGCCATTGCCCGAGCATATTTTGCAGGCAACAGCATTGTAGACCCACGTGTTTGCATCTGTCTTGGTGTTTATGTTTATCTTTTGATAGTATACAGAGTATCTTCATGTACCAAAGATGATAGAACATAGGGGTGGAGGCTCTATGTAGGCATCCATGGTCATTGAGTCAGGTGGAATGTTATCTTCAGCAATGAGCCTTGCCCACAGTTTGAAGCAACCAACAGTTTCAGCAACAGCCTGAGTTTGAGGATTCTCATGAGACCCTTTGACCAATTACTTCATTATATGTAAACCAATCTTAATAATAGAAGCTCCATTTAGTAACAAGATATGGCTAGTTGGGGCTCTGTCTCTCCCAATTTCATTTAGATTGCCTTAATATATGTATATATATTTTAGGATGTTTCTATTCTATAGAATATAATTCTATATAACCCCTCAAAAATCTCTTAATTTTAATTGCCTGTTTCTCCCCTTATTCCTTTCCCTTATTTACCTCTCCTTTTCCACTCCTAACTTGATTCTTGTTCCAACCCCACACCTGTCCATAATTACATATTCTATTTCTCTTTCCTAATGAGGTCTATGTTTTCCCTCCAGCCCCTTATTCTATACTCTGTGACTCTGCAGATAGTAGAGCTTAGTTATGATTGACTTAACTGCTAATATTGACATAAGTGAATACATACCACATTTGTCTTTGTAGGTCTGGGATATCTCACTAAGCATGATTATTTTCTAGTTCCATCTATTTACATGAAATTTTCATTATTTTACTTTTAATGGTTCAGTAACATGCCATGTGTAAATGTACCACATTTTCTTTATCCATCCTTCTGTTGAAGGACACCTAGGTTGTTTGTAATTTCTACTGTTATAAAGAAGGAAGCAATGAGTATTGTTTATTAAGTGCCTTTGTGATAGAATGAAGAATTCTTCGCATATATGCAGAAGACTGGTAGAGTTGAATCTTGGCAGACATTATACAGAATGTGAAAGACTTTGAAACAGTCATCCCTAAACAGATGTCTCTATCAAACATCTTACCTCAGGGCTCATGGAACCCTGTGGCAGAAACTGCATAAAAGCCAGAGAGAATGGAGAGATTCCAATAATGTAAAGCCCTCTAATATAATGTAATCAAAGCTCCCAGGAACTCACAGAGACTAAAGCAGTTTGCATAGGGCCTAAACAGTTTCCACCAGGTCCCGCATGTGTATTATAGCCACCAGTTTAGTGTTTTTATGAGATTCATGAGCATGCGAAGTCATGGGTCTTTAATCACTAGGCCTCTTTTCCTTCTGTTGGTTTTGTCTAATTCCAATATTTTAGTTTTTGTTTTATCTTATTTTATTTAACCAGAGATTAGGCACAGCCCCCAGTTGAGGGATGGGCCCATCCACCGATCTCGGAAATATTAACCCAGAATTGCTCCTACCTAAAGGAAATAGAGGGACAAAGAGTGGAACAGAAACTCAAGGAAAGGCCATCCAGAGACTGCCCCCACCTAAGAATCCATCTCATATACAGACACCAAACCCAGACACTATTGCTGATGTCAAGAAGTGCTTCCTGACATGAGGCTGATATAGTTGTTTCCTGAGAGGCTCTGCCAGTTCCTGACCAATACAGATGCAGATGCTTGCATCCAACCATCAGACTGACCACAGGGACCCCAATGGGAGAATTAGGGGAAGGACTGAAGGAGCTGAAGGGGTTTGCAACTCCACTGAGAACAGTAATATCAACCAACCAGACCTCTTAGAGTTCCCAAGGACTAAACCAAAGAGTACACATGGAGGGACCTATGGCTCCAGCTGCATATGTAGCAGAGGATGGCCTTATCTGACATAAAGGGGAGAGGAGACCTTTGGTGCTGTGGAAGCTTGATGTTCCTCAGAATAAAAGAATTCTAGGGGTGTGAAGCAAGAGTGGGGGTGGGTGAGTAGGGGAGCATCCTCATAAAAGCAGGGAGGAGGTGGGATGGGGTAGGAGGTTTGCAGAGGGAAAACCCGGAAGGGGGATAACATTTGAAATATAAACAAATAAAAAATAAGAAACAGGAAAGAAAGAAAGAAAGAAAGAAAGAAAGAAAGAAAGAAAGAAAGAAAGAAAGAA
>NW_021604646.1:6359884-6362075 GCF_004785775.1 Grammomys surdaster | reverse complement strand
GAAAGAAAGAAAGAAAGAAAGAAAGAAAGAAAGAAAGAAAGAAAGAAGAAAGAAAGAAAGAAAGAGGAAGAGAGAAAGAAGACCAATAATAGATACCCCACCATTTTAAACAGATAAGTATTTTAAAACTAATTTGTATCATTGAGTTTCTGATACATAGTAGCTGGGACAAAGTAAAACCTCCTGTTAAACAAATGCCTGTTAAATAATTGAATGCTAGTCAAATTCTTAAAAAGTTGTGTAAAAGTCTTAGGTAAACTTTATAAGAAGTTTCACTCATGATTTGCACAAATGTAAAATAGAAATCTACTATAGATGTATGTAACAATAATTAACCAGTGTATTCAGTAAGATGATAACGACAGTTCAAAGGTGAATTTGGAAGACAAAAATAATCAAGCAATTAGGAATACTGAAATTCAAGTGTTAGGTACAACACTGGCTAAATTCCCATTGAAAAATAAAATATGTAAGTCAACTCTACTGTACCTTAATACACACACACATATAGACACATATTTGCTTATATGTGTATATATATTTATATATCAGATCATGCTCATTTTTACTGAACAGAAAAGAATGGTTTGTATTATAGTCACTTTTTCATAATTGAATTTTAATCCTCTATAGTTACTGTAAGACTGTAAGAAATCAATATAGCAAAATGATTATTCTATAAAAATCTGAGATTATTCTATAAAATTTCTATAAAATACTCAGAAGTGTCTACATGCCCTGAAGAGACACCCCTAAAAGTTTTTTTTTTCTACTTTTAGGTATTGAAAGTTTGTCCCTAAAGAAACAAAAATAGGTTGCTTTTGTATAAATTTGTATTTTTATTCCAACCCCTATTTCAGGAATCTAGATAGCATTTTAATTAAACCATTGTTAACTATGGTAAGATTTAATTGTTTATTTAAAATCTGAGAATGGTCTTCTTAATTGAACTTCCAACTATACATTAAATCCTCTTGCACCAGATAAGCATTTAGAGAATCCAATAAACAATTTCATTGGTAATCAAATGTCATGTGCTTTACCTTTTCTGTTATCACGCATGTCTCTCTTTGGTTGACAAGGTGGGCAGTACTGAGAGACAGGCAGATCTTCATTGCCTGTTGTGTTCTCAATCCCTGAAAAAAAATGTTTCAGTGAGTTTTAGTATACTCATCTTACAAGACACACTACTTCCACAGGTATAAAAATACTTCCATGAAAATGAAAATATTGGGAAGAGACATTACATCCTCCAGGTCCTTCGCTTTGACAGTCTAGAGCTGGCTCACTTCAGCTTGGAGAATACATGGTTGTATAACCTTAGAGATCTTTTGCTTTCTTCTGTAGATGCCACGTCCTTCCAAAACCTTATCCTCTAGACAATGAAGTCCCACTCTTGGCTAAGTGTGAGTGTGGTAGACAAGATTTTAATAGCTGAAGCTAGGAAAGCAACCATTTGACCTAACGTTATACTCTATCCATGAAAACCTAGGCGAGAGGTGGTGGAGCCTGGCAAACCATCTGTTTTCTAGTACATTTCACTCTGTCTTCATTCTGCTTATGGTGGATGATGTCTGATGCCTACTACTGATTCCTATAGATCAGCTTTCCATTCCTGTTGGTCTTGTTCTGTGTGACAGATGGCCACTTGCCTTCTATAAATGGGTGTTTCCTCCAGAGATTACAGAATTAAAGGGAGGAGATAAATAGGGTGTGCATTTCCTGGGTTTTACCCTTGTTGCCTTACTGTGAGATGCCTTCATCTTTAATGGAGGTTACAGTTCCACTTAGGGAGAGCTGTGTAGGAAGCTGTGAACTCCAGATTCTGTTCAGCTGTCTTGAATCCCATTACTCTCACCGGTTCACTAGTTTGGGTGTATTGGACTATTCTGGAGACTTTCCATGAACTCTTCTTATGTAACTTCATCCATATCGTCTTAGTCACCAAGTTGAAGATCTGATAATATTGCTCTTGGGACCTGTTAATATTCTGTCTAAACTCCACCTCCACAGTTATCTGGCAACACCCAGGTATGCTCCTCCCCACAGTTACCTGGCAACAGCCAGGTAGGCGTGCCCACTATAAAAGGGGCTGCTTGCCTCCTTCTCTCTCTCTTACTCTCTTACTCTCTTGCCTCTAGCTTCTCCTTGCCCTTCCTCCCTTCCCTTCCCCCTCTCTCCACATGGTCAT
>NW_021604646.1:6330274-6359484 GCF_004785775.1 Grammomys surdaster | reverse complement strand
TCTCTCTCTCTCTCTCTCTCTCTCCTCTTTCTCCACCATCTTCTCCCTTTTCTCTCCCTACCTTTATCATCTGCCCCAAATAAATCCCCTCCTCTTTGGAACCGTTTGGTCTGCTCCCCTTTGGAACCATTTGGTCTGGTGTTGTCTGTTCCAAGCTGTGCACCGAAGTCTAACAGGACCTACCCTGATGCTTTGTGTTTTAAAGCCACTAAGGGCAGAATGCTTCTTTTTACTTTTACTCATGTTCTAGAATTATAAAAAAAACAGCAGCAGCGACAACAACCCCCAAAGCAAGAAAAACAAACAAACAAACAAACAAACAAACAAACAACTCCTAACTAGAAATTATGAAAGCAAAATGACAAAAGCAGTTACTAATTGAAACAAACCTCTTTTGCAGCACTTTAGTAAACCGGGTCTCCTGCTTTAGTGAACTGAGTTTCTCGCACCCAGTACACTTTACCACACAACATTTTTCTCTCCACCTATTCCAATTCCCTTTTCGGAAGAGAAGGTAGCAAAAGCACCGGCAAGTTTAGAAGACTAGAAGGCCATTTTAAGTGTAAATCTGCCAAGTGTTAGGAAGTCTCTGGGGCACATACTAGGCTTTCTTCTTGAGTATATTTAATCATCAAGATACTTGGTCCTAATATTTTTGAATTTTACTATCTGAAAATTTTTTACTTTAAAATTTCTTCCAGTGTTTGCAAGTATAATGATGTTCTGTTTGACTTATCCTACATCAGCTGATCATTTCCTGCCATATTTATGCTATCGTCCATGATTCCTGGTGAAACATTCCTCTTTTTTTTTATCATTGTGAATTGCATCTCTCTCCCCCTTTTCCTTCCCTTTTCAAAGCCCTCATATATATCCCCCCATTTAATAAATTTTGGTGCTAAACTACTCTTTTGTAACATAACTACTATAATTGGAATTTCAAGAATCAGCCCACCTTTTGCACTAAGAACTACTGGGAACACAAAAATTGCAATAATTCGTGTATAAAACCAACATTTTGTGAGTCTGTGAGTGTGTGTGTGTGTGTATGCACACACACACTTGCTGAATGCAAAAGACTGAGAGGCCAGAGAAGGTTGCTGGGCATTTTTCTCTGTTGTTCACTTCATGTTCTTGAACTGAAGCCTGTCATCTGCTTTTTTCTAGACTGGTAGGCTAGTAAGCTCCTGGCATCTGCCTCCCAAAGCTAGATAACAGGCACACAGTGTGATCCAAGCTCAGGTCCTCATACCTCCACTGAGCCATGTCTCAGGCAGTAAAACAATGCTATTTTCATAAGAAACAACTTAATGACAGTTAAAGGAGAGTTTTGATTGGCTACCAAACACAGTAAGTAAAGAAATAAGAGAAAGAAAATATCGTTCCCTATCAAGCGGATGGGAGGTTTCCTTTTATGCTTTTTTTTCCACTAAGTAGTTAAGGCTAGCCTCACTTTTGCTCCGTAGACCACAATGGCTTCAAACTCATGATTCTCCTTGCCTCAGATTTCTGAGTGATAGAATTACAGTTCTGTGCAGTCATGTAGCCTATAGTTTCTTTCTCAGGTTCCTTCATGTTAACAATGGAGAGACTTTATTAGAAGATCTTTAAATGATATCTTATGGACCAGCTCCTTGGGTAGATCTTCAATATTTTCACATTTTTAAAAATTCTTAATTTGAATACATTCACTTAATCATTGCTCATGATTGCTGGTGTCAGGTCTGAATCAGCAGAGTAGTTAAAACAGTGCATTGTCTAGCAGACCTAAAAATTAGCATAAGTACTATTTTATACTTTACAGCAAACATTTCTACCTGAATTGTCCTGAATATTCATAGCTTAACTTTATTATATTTTAAGAACAAGTTATTAACCCAATGCCTTTTTATTGGTTGTTTTCTGGAAGCATAAAGCAAATGCGTTAATATACCCTGGCATTCAAAATAATAAGCATATTTGAGATTTTTACAGAGAAGATGTGTCCCTAGCATATAAGAAAGAAAAATTAATCAGAGAGTGAAAGAACACTGGAAATGAAAAATAAATAAATTAAACTAATCAAATGTTCTCATTAGTTTTAAAGAAATACAAGCCCTTTCAGAAGCCATGTACCTCTCTGAACCTCATCTTAAAGAAGATTAAATTATATGTTGCCTTAAGCTCCTTGAAGTTCACCCAATTTATTATTTTATAAAATATATGGCCTTCCAATGATTTCTCATGAACGTGCACATCCACCCACTCCCCTAATCTTTAAGCCCAGTGGACAGGTCCCCCACCTTTGTCCTCTGGAAAACAGTTTTGGTTTTCACAGGAAGAGATGCTGTGAAAATAACAGAGGAGAAGAGAGTACCCAGTGTTGAACTCATTTTTGGGTAACTGTTCTGTCCATGGATATCTTGCATGGCCAGTGCCAGGTCTAGCCACTAACCAATCTCACCGCTTCTCCTTTGTGGCTATCAGCAGGAGATATCAAATCATCTGAATGATCAGATTCAACACACAGAAGACAGCTGAAACTGCAGAAAGTTAGGGTCCATTTCTATTCTATTTTTGAGGTTCTGTGCCATAAGAGTACCATTTGCAATTGAAAATAATTATTTATCTTTTGTGGTTTGAGAAACTGATGAAACAAGACATTAACCCACATGGATATCTGGGAGAGTAACCTGTCAGAAGCTGCCACTGTCATGTCAAACTGCTTTTGAACTTAATATATCTGCATGTATGTAGATATACATTTGTATATTACACACATTAATGTTACACATGTGATATGTGCATATGAGCATATACACATATATATGACATTACATGTATACACCCACATAAAAGCTAGATTTTCAGACAGTTCTTATACTTGATGTTGAAATCATTCAAAGTGTTTTCATGTGGTGCATGTACTATCTCTTTTGAGACAGGTTTCTTTGATTAAATTGGTGGCATCTTACATTTCTTCTATTACAAAGTCAAATGATTTGCTATTGATTTCACTTTGAACCTGAAGTAATGATATTGCGTTGGCTGACTATAATGAACGTGGATCCAAGTGCTGCCCTAGGGTTTATTCTCACACTAAGTCCTTTTCCCATGTAGCCAATGCGAGTTATTTTAAAAAATTAAATAATTTTGAAAGGATTCATGTTATCTTCTTGTTCCCAGTAAGCCCAGAATTTTCAAGGTGCTATCTTAAGATGAGAAAAAACCCTCAGACGTAAGTAATCCTGCTGGAAAGATTATATAGGATTTGGTTTAATCCTTATTTTTTTCCACATTTTTATCTTTGACTTTCATCAAACTAAATCAATGAATATGACTAGTAGCAGGGCTCTTCTTACCTTAATGGACTTTTTAAAGCATCAGCTAAAGCTTGTTATATTTCTCATTTAGAATCTTAACTCCCCTTAATGAAACGTGTTCCTAAATTCTCCTCAGATATGTACTTAGAAAGGATTCCTATAGCTTCAGAAATGTCTTGAGCTGAAAATGAGAAACAGATTTAAGTTTAATTTATTTGATTGCAATCTTTAAATTTTTTATTTGCCTTATAATTGATTTTTTGGCTCTTGATATACATTAATTATTTCTGACTCTTTTTGTAAATAGGTTTTCTGTTTGCACTTTTGCTTCTAAAGCATTCAAGTTGATTTAGGCTGAAAAAGCATGAAATAGACAGAGCCGAATTTCATCAAATGTTCATAATGTGCTCAGAGGAGTAATTAATATACATATTTGGTTGACCCATTTAATCCTTCCAGGAGCTAAGAGGGGATGGTGGACACCAAGGAAACAAAGCTCTTTAAATCAACAAGATCGATGTGCTTATGAACTCATAGGGACCGAGGCAGCATGCACAGGACATACATGCGTGCTTACCAGTTGGGGTCCTAGAGATGCAAGGAGAAGTGGACACATGCCCTCATTGCTAATCCAGGAGCAATTGTCAATTGATAACTACTTGCAAATGAAAATTTAGTTGCCTCCAAAGGAGTCTCACTCAATGGTGTCTTTGGTGATTCCTTGTCTCATAATGCTGTGTCATGTCTCTCCTTTAATAAATTATATCTTATTATATTACACACACACACACACACACACACACACACCCTCCAGGACCTCTTTGAATACATTGTGGCTTCTGGTATACTATTTTTATAGAATTTCTGAATGTGTAAAAGAGGGGTCTCGGATTCTTATACCTTTTCTTGGGCTCTTTTCCTTCTGTTTGTTTTGTCTTATTTTAGTGCAATATCTTTGTTTTATCTTTCTCTTTTATATTTGTCTATTTTATGATATATTATTATTATTATTATTATTATTATTATTATTATTATTATTCCATATAAGCCTGTTTGTTTTCTAATGGGAGACAGGAAGGGAGTGGATCTGGATAGGAGTAGTGTGGTCGGGGAGCTGGTAGGAATAGAGGAAAGGGACGCAGTAATCAGGATATATTATGTGAGGAGAAAAGTCTGTTTTTGCTGAAAGGAAAAATGTATTATCAAAAGTAAATAACCCATCCTTCTGATTTTGAATGTCATTGTTTTGCCTAAATAATTTTGACAATACCCCTTGGCTTCCCCATCTCTATTCTATATAGATTCTTTATATTCTTCTTTTCATGCAAATATCTATCACCAAACAAAGACAAGCCAACATGAAAAGAAGTAACACTACTTTCATCCTAAGCCTCACAACTAACTACCTTGAAGCTCCAATGGACACAAAGAAATTTTCTACAAAGGGAAGAAAAGTGCTTTTAAAACAGGTAGTAGATGGTTTTGAATAACTTTGATTTAACATGTTATATCAATTTTATTCAAATTCTTTCTTAAAAATCTGCTGGGTCAGCTGAGGTCAAGGACAAATGAATTGAACTTGCAAGGTGATAGGAGCTTGTTCAATTCAAGAAGGCACCATCTTGTGACCTATGCCGCTGATCTTGGGATGAGACTGTCTTTGCTGTTTTTATTATTTGAAATATTCAAGCAGTAAATATTTGATGAGATAATAAATGTAAAATGCTTTGGAAAATGTAAATGTTGGTGATGATAATGATGACAGCTTTGATGAGGGCACGGGCTGAGGTAGTTTCCTTGCACTGAAAAACTAAACCGTAAAAATTTAAAGATGTTAATGGTGAAGGAAACTGATGTTTATAATTACACTGTTAGGCACCTAGAGTGCATCAAAATTCCATGCTAAATATTTTATTTTACTTTGTCTAGTGGAATCTATAACAAACCTGGATCATGAATAGGAGAATCAGTCACAAACAAAATGAGACTATAGGCTTAGAATCTTCAAAAGCTACTTTTCATAGAGGTTATCAAATAATTTGACCCCCGCTTCTAGCCCACTGTCCAAAGATAAGGGACAAAATGTGGTAGATAGGATAAGGGGGTGTGGATCTATTTTGAAGTAGTTCTTTGGGGTGATTCCAATCTCTGTTGTCAGGAAATCAGGATCCAGTTTAGTAGTGTTAGGATACCAACAGTCCAGTTCAAAAAAATGTCACCAAACACAAATTAGCACCAGCAGCATGCCAGGCCTCTGCTGAATCAGCACAAGTCAACTCGAGCTACCGGAACTAACAGAAAGGTCAGGAGAAGTTCTTTGTGCTTCCTCTCTCAACAAAGTGAAGATCAGCAAAGAAGGGAGACCAATGAAGCATTTCATGGCAAGCAATGCAAGTGCCATCACTGTCTGGTGACTACTGCTTATACCCTCTCCAAACATCATGTGTTCTCTCACAGGTCTTTTGCTTCAGCAAAACATCACATGATTCTGCAGCACATGACAGAACCAGAAATTTTCACTTCAGGAGAGAGACTCTAAAAACTTATGAAGAGTGGTAAAAACTTAAGTATTTGGTTCCAGATTCTAGATTCCTACCCTGTATGCTATATTAAAATTGGGAAGGTTGAATTACTGAGGACCCATCTAGGAAGACTAGAGTGTCATTATTTTATTATCAGTTTCAGTTCCAAACCAGATAAACCTACACTGAACACAATTTAGTTGATAATATTACTTTGAACTTGAGATACAACATAACTATCATTTTTGCCCATAGCCAATAAATAGTTTAAGCTGTTGTGTTTTTAACCCAAACCACCCTTTCCTGTAGTCTGTAATAGGAGAAAGATGTCTCAGGATGTTTTAGGGCAGTAGTGTTTGGTGGTAGACATTTCTACTGTATTTGGTGGAGCGTTCAGAAATGTCTTTTTGAGACACTGGGGGCCCCGGAATCCAGTTCTCTTCTTAAATGTAGCAGACAAGCCAGTCTCTTCCTATTAATGTTTATGTTTTCTTTTCTTTGTGAGCAGTCAGATTGGAAGTCCCTGGGTTGAGACAGATCTCTGAAGAATGCAGGAGTTGTGAGAGAGTTTTTTTTCTTTTCATTTTAACACAATCAGTAAAGAGTGCTTCATTTGTATAATAAAAGAGCAATGTGAGAGGAAAATGGTCACAGTATTTCAAGGGCAGCTCATTTCTGCTAGCCAGACTATGTCAGGCATGAAGGGCACTTACATGGTGACAACTGTGTGACTCCAGCAATGGCAGCCCTCACCATTATCACCTTCAGACAAGACCTGGGGAACAAACTGGAAGGCAGTTATGAGAGATTTAGCAAATTGACTTGAATATTAAAGATTCAATTAGGCACATCCCTTTGACTTTGTTTGCATAGCTGTTGAAATGTGCCCTCTGTAAAGGGATTTTAGCTTTTCAGTGCAAAGAGGGGAAGAATCTATGTGCTGCCTATGCCTTTTTACAAGCATTGCTCCAGCATCAGACTTTCTCTTAAAGGAGAAAGCAGTTCTTTACCAATGAATTACCACCCAGACATGCCTCCTGGAGTGAATTCAGCTTTTTTATACTTTTCTCTTGGTTACTTATTATAGTGCTTAACATTCTGTAAAACCTCAAAACACCTGTCTGTCTGGCTACATGCCCTTGATGTGTGATGTATGCTTGCTTTTATTATTTTTAATATTTCATTACCTCTCCTGAAAAGCAAACTCTAAAAGAGTAAGAGTGGTCCAGTTTATTTTTCATGTCAATCTTCCTAGTGTAGGACCAAAGATTTGTGGCTGGAAACCTGGGTCATCTAGCTTGAGAAAGCAATTCCAACTAGACACAAGATTCTCTTATGTCTGATGACATCCTTCAGCTCATTTTTCAATACTGAACGCCTCTCATCTATCCTCTTTTGTGACAGTCATGAGTAGATCAGCACTTACTAGCAAAATATGGTTAAGTTATAGTGAAACTTGCATCTTGTATATCAGAGCTTGATATTTAATAAGATAGAGAAGGAGATGTTTGCTAAACAGTAATTCTGAATTCTCTAGTCTCAACTGTGGAACATGCATACAATCTTAGCTAAATCATACACAGCATCTTATATGCTCAACAACATTACATAACTTCCATATCCACAAACTCCTAATGCCCAAATCCACCCAGAAAAAAATGTTTCTTGTGTTTCAAAAAGTGCTTGCTTTGCAAATATAAAAACTCAGTTGAAATTAAAACACACATAAAAAAGGCATGTCTGAAGGCGCAAATATGTAATCAAGGACTGTGGAGGAAGAGCTAAATGGATTCCTGAGGTTCACTGACTAACAAGCCTACCATATTTCTAAAGATTCAGGCCAATGAGAGACACTGTCCAGAAATAGAATGTATATTTTTGTCCTGAATAATGACACCCACAATTGTGGCATCCATGTGCACCTGTACATACATTCACACACACACACGCACACGCACACGCACACGCACACGCACATGCACACACAGCTTGAAAACAAGCTCCAAAAGCTAGCTGCCCTAGCTTTGAAAAATGTAGTCATTGTCAGCTAAATTCCTTTTTTTAAAACTATAATTATTACTGTTTCCAAAATTATTTATATTTGTGTATTGGCATCCATTAAACACAAATATATAAAGTGTTATGCTAGTGTTAATGTCTACTAGATAGATAGGCTTGAAATGACTGCATCTCCACTGAAAATATATTTTTTTCGGGCACAATTTCCTACACAACACACTATAACAACACTCACCTATCCCTCAGTATACAATGTGCATTGGTCCCAAGATCCTATAAATGTATATCAAACCTATAAAGTCTCAAGTTCCCAATAAAAATGAGCTACTTGAATATAATATATAAATAGACTTCTTTATGCATTATCCAGTAATTAGAGTAATTACAATGCCTAAGACTTAAGGATGGGTATACTTTGTTGGGAGGAAAATTATTTGGAAATGAATACACTTCCCTTGGAATCCCAGAAAGGTGAATAATCTTGGGAGACATATACTAGTAATCAAAATACACTCTCTCCTTCCCCTCAATCCTTACATAGCTCATGGGTGTGTACAAGTTGGGGGAGGAGAGGGTCTACTAGCCTTCTTTAGCAGGACAGTCTTCACTTGTTTTTACTGTCAGTTACTCGAATATATTTGTCACCAAAGGAAGAACATTCCAGAAAGACTAATACCTCGCCTAGAAGTTCAACATTCATGTAATGAAGTAATGGTTTATCACTTGAAAAAATGCCAATGTGAGAAGAATGTAAATGAACAAAGTCAAAATTTCATAGTCACATACTCAAAGGTTGAAGGACAGAATCACAGATCATTTTCCCCAAGGAACAAAAGATTTGACTTCTCCCACCTAAGGATTTGAAGTCACTCAGAAAGCAGCAAGGATACAAGTCAGTTAAGAAGACAGATACAAATTTCAATACTAGTTATTTAGGGTGTGACAGCTCATTCAATCTATACATTTATATAATAAAGTGAGTTTTATTTTTCAAAAGACAAAGTTTTGGGCATCTGTTTTAAAAAATGCGACTTGCTTTACTTAGTCTCTAAATATCTCTGGAAGCCTATATTGTTGCTGTCAGTGTCTACTTTCAGAGAAAGTGTGTATGGAAAAACACTAGAGTCTAGTAAAATTATAGCCTCTTTCCAAAGAGTTCCATAATGACCTGGGATGTGTACAAAATGATTTATACTACCAGGTCTCTATGGAAACACACCACATTTCAGAAGATATTTTTACAATTTTTAAGGAAGAAGCATAAGTTGTGAGTCCCCAAGCAGCAACATACAGTGATTGCGAGGCGATGCTATGGGTTTGCAGCAACTGTAAATTGTGTTTTAGGAATCCCAGTGGAGCAAGTAGGAAATGAACAGGGAAAGTTAGTGTTAAAAATAAGGGGAAAATAAAATCAAAAGGCAGGTATGATGTGCCCACTTCCACGTCTAGCACTTAGAAAATGAACAGAAATTATTGTGGATATGAAATGATAAAAAATAAAAAAGACCCATTTTAGAAAATGACAGAATAAGGTCTGTATAAAATTAATTCAGTGACAAACATTGGTTATGACTGTGAAAGGATTTGAATTATTCCTAATCAAACTTTAGATCATCTTCTGGTTGGGAAAGAATAATTGACCTTATTTAGTGATCACAAGTAGCTCTAAACAGATAACTGTTTCACTAAGAGATCCTACGGATGATATTGTAAGGATTTTAAAGACATTCATGATGATGTATAGATGGTAAGATATCAGTTGTCCATCAATGTTCTTTCTACTCATTGATTTGTGTTAGTAAGGCTGCATGATGGGTTAGGCAAGATGTAAATGTAACTTATTGCATTCTTTCATTATTTAGAGTTTTCATTTTTAAAGCGTTTACCATATTCATGACCATTTCAAAAAAAAAGAAAAAAAGGAGACCAACATGCTCAAGTAGTTCAATTTGTGAGTGGAACTTCTGTTATGCAAGTTAATATTATAGTCTTCTTTTTACCATTTGCTCTTGAAGGAATTCAGTGTCCCATTTGGTGAACTTAATTATCCCCTCTGGTGTTTTCCATATTCTGTACTAAATATTAAGGCATGGTGTTATATCATTGAATGGAACTGCTAGGCCATAAAAAAATACTGTAAGCCTTTCAGAATTGTAATTTCCAAAAGAAAGAGGCTTTAATAATAAAAGTATCTAGTTGAAGACACTTGGTATTAAGCTGGGGGCAAGAAACAGAGGGTGGCTTCCTGGATCTTCCATTTCCTTGTGTGATCTATGTAGCATCACTCTGCCTTACTGTACTGTCTTTAACAACCCAGTCATCTGATTCTCTAGGAAAAGACTATAACCCATAGCTAGAATATTGAGACATTAGGGTTTTTTTCTAGCTTTGCAATTAAATTACATTAACTCAATTAAAAATATGGAAGGGTGATTATATAGCTGTAACATCAGTGATCATATCTATAAATAATTATATATTCAGACATTTAATGAAATGTGTAGTTGCAATACATGAACTTGAGTGCCATCAAGTCATGTTCGTCACAAATATCATGGAAAATGAAGTTTTAAAATCGACTTCCATGATAGAGAATTCTGTGGCACAGAGCCAAACCTGATTTTTTTCTTTCTTTATAGTTTTTAAAAAGTAATTAGTTAATTAATTTACTCTACATCTCGATCCCAGTTTCACCTCCCTCTTCTCCTCCCAGTTCTTCCCTTACCCACCAAACTTCTTCCTGGTCCACTCCTCCTTCTTTTCTCTTTAGACAATGGATGCCTCCCATTGATATCAACCAGCCTTTGCCTATCACATTGCAGTATGATTAGGGCATCTTCTATTGAGGCTAGGCAAAGCAGACACATTAGGGGTAAGGGTCCAAAGGCAGGTAACAGAGTTTAAGACAGCCCTTACTCCTTCTATTAAGATTCCCACATAAAGACCCAGCTATATAACTTTTATATACATGCAAAGGGCCTAGGTCAGTCTCATCCATGTGCTCATTTTGGCGCTCAGTCTCTGTGAGCCCCTATGGGCCCAGGTTGCTTGATTCTGTAGAAATTTTTGTTCTGTCCTTCAACCTACTATCTCCTATAATATGCTGCCCTTTCTTCCACAAGATTCTTCTAGATCTGCCTAATATTTGGCTGTGGGCCTCTGCATCTATTTCCATTAGTTGCTGGATAAAAGCTTTCTGACGACAATCATGCTAGGTTCCTGTCTGCAAGAATATCAGAATATCATTAACAGTATCAGGGATGTACTTCTTCTCATGGCATGTATCTCAAATTGCACCAGTCTGGTTAGCCACTTCCCCAGTTTCTGCATCATCTTTATGCTGAGCATCTTGGAGGCAGTCCAAATAGTAGATCTAAAGTTTTATGGCTAGGTTGGTGTCCCAGTTCCTCCATTGGAAGTCTTATCTGGATACAGGGGATGACTGGTTCATGCTCCATATGCTTCATTGGTAGGATTCTTAGCTAGGTTAGCCTCATAATTCCTGAGGGTTTCCATTGTTTCTAGCTCACCCAGAGATACCCCTACCCGGATTCTAGTTGTCCCTCCCAGTACTCCCTCCTAACTTCCTAACCAAGCTGATCCCTCCTGTTCCCATTCATACCCTATTCCAGTTAAGTTCTACTTCACCTTCTCAGTGAGATTCATGTGGTTCCCTTGATTTCTCCTTGTTACTTAGCTTCTTTGTTTCTGTGGATTGTAGCATAATCTGTTTTTTTTTTATGGCTTATATCCACTTATAAGTGAAGTACATATCATGTTTATCTTTCTGGGTCTGGGTTGCCTCATTCAAAATGATCTTTTCTTCATCCATTTGCCTGCAAATTTTTTGATGTCATTTTTTTTGACAACTGAGTAATACTCCATCATGTAAATGTACCACAATTTCTTTATTAACTATTTTGTTGAGGAACATCTTGGTTGTTTCCAGTTTCTGGCTATTACAAATAAAACTGCTCTGAACATAGTTCAGAAAGTGTCTTTTTGGTAAGGTGGGGTATCCTTTGGGTATATGCCCAGGAGTGGTACAGATGAGTCTTGAAGTGCATCTATTCCCAATTTTCTGAGAAACCATTACAATTCTGACAGGTGTAAGACAGAATCTCAGAGTCATTTTGATTTACATTTCCCTGGTGGCTAAGGATATTAAACATTTCTTTAAGTACTTCTTGGCTATTAGAGCGTCCTCTGTCAAGAAATTTGTCTTTGGATCTGGAGCCCATTTTTATTTGGGTTATTTGCTTTGTTGGTGTCCAGTTTCTTGAGTTTGTTACATGTTTTAGATGTCAGCCCTCTGTCCAATGTAGGGTTGGTAAATATCTTTTCCCAATCTGTAGGCTGCTGTTCTACTGACAGTGTCCTTTGCCTTACAGAAGCTTTTCAGTTCCATGAGGCCCCATTTATTTGAAAAACTTGATTTTTAATAATAATGAAAAGTGTAAATATTCTATTTTTACCTCATTAGACTATGATTAGGAATGCACATGATCATGCCATCATTACCATTCTACACAGCAAAAGGAAGCAGAAATGAAAGAAACAATAAGGTGGACCAATTGGGGGGAAGCGCAAATGTTACGGGGTCTTCTGAAGTTTTGACACATGGCATCGAGAGATTGTTCTATGTTTCATTCTAATACAAACTTTAATAATGTACTCATCTGACTGAAATATGTAGCATTAAGATGAGGGCAAGAAATAAACCTGAAGTGAATATATTAATTCAATTCTCTCTTGGAGGGACAGTACAGATAGAATGAATATATATTCATAGAAGCCACACTTCCATTTTCTGCTCCCAATGCAATGCTATATCTATATACAATTATGGTGTGTGTGTAAAATTAATGCTATATCTATATATAATTATGGGGTGTGTGTGTGTGTGTGTGTGTGTGTGTGTGTGTGTGTAATTAGACTACCTGACAGGTCTGGCTAGTCCAACAGTGGCTGTCTCTCAAAAGAAATGCCAGGAGTACAGTAGTTGCTCAGTTCATATGTGTGGATGTCTCAATTGGTCCTCAGTCTACATTGAAATCCTGAAGAAGTAGGCTCCAACAGTGAAGGAAGGCCTCAGCAGCAGGATTGATGGACTGGCCAGTGAGAGTGAGGGCAAGCAGACACAAAGCACAAATTTCCTTCTTCCACGTACTTTTATGTGGGCTGCCCACAGACTGTGAAGTCTAAGTTTAGAGTTAGTTTTCCTACCTTAAATGAACCAATTAAGAATATCCTATACAAACATACTCAACTGCTTCATATGACTCTCAGTCTGTGGTTTGCAACCTGGAGATAGATCAATCTTTTCACAGGAGTCATTAAGACTGTTGGAAAACACAGATATTTGCATTACAATTGATAAGAGTAACAAAATTACAATTATGAAGTATGAACAAAAGTAATCTTATTGTTGGAGGGCACAACAAGATGAGGAGCTGTAGTAAAGTGCTGTAGGATTAGGAAGACTGAGAACCACTGCTCTAGGTGTACTCCACCTGACAATCAACACTAGCCATTACACTTTCACCATATTAAGCAAATACAAATAGGACTGGATCCTATTGTTTAAAGATAAATTCCTATTTTATTTAGAATAATAAAGAATGACCAAGTAAGACTAACCTTTTTAATTAGTCAAATTAGAGAGGAGATAAAGATTTTGGTAGATTAGTATGAAAATTCAAATGTGTACATAGAACTTCATTGTCCCATGCACATACTTCCCTATTCAACTTACATTTTTCCTTTGAAGGATCTTTAATGATCATTAATTAGTTACATTTGTATCTTTTCTCCCTTGGTATGGATTATTACAGGGCTAAGACTTTGGTATGGTGAAGAGGCACTTAGTGTACAAATATAAGGTGCCATCCATACTCATGGTTATGGAAGTGTAGGGACACTGCATGTATGTCCTTGAGAGTGGGTGGGTTTTGTTTTTTAAAATTAATTAATTAATTTTTTAAGATTAATTAATTTATCTATCTGTTTGTTTGTTTTTGATTTTTGTTTCTGTATTTCCTCGCTTAGCTCATCTAAACGTTCCTTGAGTCATGGAGTCAAACTATTTCACCGTTTATCACAATTTTTGTTTTGACAAGTTATGTTAGCATTATTGCAGACCCAAAGAATAATAACTTGATCTGCTAGTCTCTTGGTCACTTCTGCTTCCAAGCTACCAAAGCATTGATTAGCAGAAGCCACTGGACTGTTTTGTAGTGTTCCAGATTAAATGATGTCTCTGAACACCAAAGTTCTTTTTGTTTTCATTTAAGATAGTCTCTTGCGAGAGTAAACATTCTTGGAGGACAGAGTTAGGATGTGTTGGCATTAGAAAGCTGGAAATTACTTGGTATTTCTCTCTGTATATTGCAGGAGGGAGTTGATGTGGGAGAAACCAGCATAGTTTCAGCATTAAAGTTTTGGTTGTAGTGTAAGCTTGCCTCCACTTAAATTTCCCATCTACAAATTGGACATATAATTTAACTTGTGACCATCATTGTCTTTAATTAAAAAATAAGGGATATAGGAACTAAAGAGATGGTTCAGTTGTTAAGAGCAGTTGCTGTTCTTCTAGAGGACCAGAGTTGGGTCCCCAGTACCTCTACCATGAAGCTCAGAAATGGCTAGCTCCATAAAATCCAACATTCTATTCAAGCCTCCAAGGGTACCTGCATAGACATGTGTGTACATATGCACAGAGATAAACCTGTATTTAAAACAGTAGGTGCAATAATCTTCCCAATCACTTTATATGGACGAAGAAAAATCATGCTTTAAAAGTGTGCTAACAGCAGTTCTTAGTGTTAGTAAAGGTGTCCCAAAGCAGTTGGACAACTGTCATTTTATGAACAACTTATGCTAGAATTACATAGAAAACACTGTCTCATCAAGAGTTTACCAAGCCTGGAGGAGAGTTGGAATTTGGATCAGAGTTAAAAAAGGAATTGAAAATTAGGTTTGGAACCTTGTCTGAAAAAAGATCATGAAGTAGTTGTATCTTTACCACCACCCCATTGAATCCTATATTTTCACAATAAAAGTATTTTATACTTAAAAAAAAAAAAGAAAATTAGTTTTGGAGGTAAGGCCTACAGAATTGGGTAGTTGATTGGATAAGGAAGTGTAAATGACAATTCTCTATTTTTTTTTTTTGTATGAACATTGCTGAATGGTAATCACAATGTCTAAGAAACAAGAGGAGAAAATCTTTGGTGTGAGAGAGAACGTGTCCAGTTTGAGGTCTTTCCTACTGTCAAGAGTCGCGTGTTAACTGTAGCTTATACTGTCTACATTTTGTTCTTGAATCAATGCTCTCCTTCATGTATGCGAAGTAAACACTGTCATCACATAAACCTGTGGTTGTGGTTGTTGCTCAAGACACTGATTTGTAGTAACTTGATATGATGTTGTACATATGAAATAAGCATGCCATTGCTCAGGGAGAGTGCATAATAAATGTATAGAGATGTAGCTAAATATTGTCAGGAACTAGTTTAATCTGCTTTTCCCTTAATTCTTTACGTGACTTCAAGAGTTTATAATTTTTTGCTATTAAGATTAGATTGTTTTCTGCTTCCTATCCTCTTCCAGTTCTTCCCATGCATCCCACCATCTCAAATTCATGATCTCTTCTTTATTTGTTGCATATATATGAATGCTTATGCATAAATATATATGTGCATACACATATACTATATAACATATAGTATAATTGTATATATTAAATGTATACTATGTAGCATATAGTATAATTACATGTATTAAATATATTAGGAATCATTTATGCTTTGGGGAATATGTATTTAAGAATATAATATATAATATAATAATACATATTAATATATTTCTAAATACATAAAAACAATCTTCTCAATCCCTGTAATGTTATTCCTCTGTTTGTGATTTTAGAGCTGACCACTTGGTATTGGATTAATAGCCTCTATTCTAGGAAACTATCCACTCCCAGCATTCCCCATTATGCTATAGTTTTGTTTTTAAGGTTGAGACCAAGCCAGCTTTCCTCCTTTCATGTTAGTATGTATGTACATTGTTCAGGTCTTATTTAGGAAGCTATGTTGATGAGAGTTCAAGGGTATAGCCTTTCTGACATTTCTAGAACATACAAGCTCACAGCAAATGTCTTGTTCCTCTGACTCTTACAGTCTTTCTGCTCACCTTTCTGCAATGAAACGTGAGCTTAGGTGAATTAATTCTATTGTAATCAGATGGGACCGGGCAACACTTAATCTCTTGTTCTCTGGATTTTGACCAGTTGTAGTTTTCTGCAGTGCTCTCCATATGCTACAAAGAGAAGTTTTATTGATGAATAGTGAGAGCTATATTTATCTATGGGTATAAGGACAAATACCTAGAAAGGAGTTAGGAATTATGTTGGTTTAGTAAAATGGTGGTGATAGGTTCACCTCCAAGATGACTTTACTAGCCTCAGAGTGTTGGCTAGGTTTCCAGTGCCAAGCATAGTTTCCCTCCCACTGATTGGGCCTTAGGTCCAATTTAAGAGGAGAGCTATTGGTCCTCACCAAGTTGTGTGTACCACTGCTGCATGCTTAGGGTTATCATACCATACTAGTTATTGTTGTACTTCATAGGCAACATAGATTTGTAGGAATATTGGTTGCTTCCCTACATTGGGGTTTCACATATCACCTCCTGGATCCATGAAAACTAGTCCCCAGAAAAGAGACTTTCATGTCAGACTCAATTAGCTCCTCTGGGCCCTGTGTTAAAGTGGACAGTGAATATATATGTGTGTATATATATATATATATATATATACACACAAATATACAAAAGCTTATATTCATTAAATGTAAGTAGATGAATAGATAAAAATATGAATCCTAGGATAGGCACACAGGATGGCTGGCAGATACGAGTTGTTTTAAAGGTCTATTTTAGAAGCTCTGTGATACATGCTCACATAACTCAGTTCTTCCTTTCTAGGCCAATGTAAATAAAGACTGTTTGAATTGCTCTTCCTGCCCTGGAAGAAAAATCAGACAAAATACTATGGGAAAAATAGTTTCCTCTTTATACTCTATTTTTGAGTTTGTGTAAAAGACACTTCTATGTAAGAATTAGAACTGTGATATTCATCAACAATTTTATAACTCTCTGCTTTAAAGTACTGGATCTAGGGTGGAGTTTTAAAGAGCTAAGGCATATTCCCAATCTAGTGAACATGTCTCAACCTAAAGGAATGATGGGACACAGTCAGTACACAGCACTCTCTGCTTCCTAATCTAGGAGTTACACTGAGAGATTAGATTTGCCTTGACTTTTCTAGTTATAAGAAATAGCTTGGGAACCCCATTGTTAAGTTACATACAAAAGGAGAAAGCAGCTTAAGTTTTATTGGACCAAGTTCTGAGCTGACTGAGTTTTAACATTGGTATTTTCTAACATCTGATATATGAAACTTAGATTGTTATATATAGGTCATTGTTTGAATAACTTCCTTATAGATGTGTATGCCATTGAAATTCGTAAAATGACACCTAGATATGTGCTCATTCAACACACATTTGTGGATATATCCTTCCAAATGCAGCAACAATGACGTAATTTATTTGGATTCATCAAAACCCTTCAACATTGAATGTATATAAAATGATTGTCTTACAGAAACTCAGTGTTGATTATCTGGAAATTCAGAATGCCTTTTACATTCCCCATTACATTCACCTCTTCTGCAACATTCCTGACCTCGCTTCATGTAGACTCTCCTCAAATATTTTTAAGTAAAATTTTTTTTATTTTCAAATAGAGGAAGTTGTAAGACATGTTCAGTTTTCAATGAGAAAAATGTAAGAGTTAAAGTGGAAATATCTATTGTATATTTTTCCAAATTTTAATATTTTGAAAAGTCATACTACCATATCATAGCTTGTACATAATATTTTTGTCATCTATGATACAGCAGGTTCTGCTGGGTTAAGTTCCTCATGTTGCTTGACCCATTCTGTCAAACTCAAGCTTTTCTTAGGACTTTTATAACTGCTAATCTGTTCTGCATCTACATGAAGGTTTTACTCTTCAAGAACATTTTATCAATGTGAGAAGTTATCCTTTTAGAGTTGGCTTTTCCCCAAAGCCATATGATTTTGTAGATGTCCATCCAGGTTAACATTTGTACCAGTAATTTATTAATTTATTTTTTAATTAAAAGTATTACATAAGATATGTTTTGATCATATTTTCTCTCACCCAACTTCTCCCATATCTGTCTTCCTTCCTGTACACCCACTTCATATTTCCACTGTCTCAGAAAACAAAAACAGCAGCAACAAATAAATTAAAATAAAATAAAAATACAAAGAAGATAAAAATAACAAAACAAAACAAAATGAAACAAAAGCCACCCCTGCCCCCAAATATGGAATGGGTTCATTTCTTAAAGTTGTTGCATTATTTAATTCTGTGGATATATTTGTTTATTTAGTGTTTAACATATTAATGATTATATTAAAGGACAAAGGATGTATGGGCTTTTTCCAAATAAAGCCCTTATAAACATTTGTATACAGGCTTTTAATAAAATGAGCATACGTTTGTATTTCCTTGGATTAAATCCCAGAGTTGCACCTGCTTGGTCCTGTGGTAGTTGCATGTTTAGTATTTGTTTTTAAATTGCTAAATGGTTCTCCAAAGGGGCTGTGTCGCTTTATGTTCCTCTAGAAATACATGAATGTGGTAACCCTGACAGTACACGCCAATCACAGCGATTGGGAAGTTGAGGGAGAAGGATCATAGAAGCAAAGCTTCCTTGGGCTATGGAGCAAATGCAAGATCAGGCTAGACAATTTAGTGACATTATCCCAGAACAATATGCATAAAAAAGCAGGTTGATAGCTCCAGACTAGAGCTCGTCTCTCATACGACCTTCTCAATAAACAGAAGTGTTCAAATGAAATAGTTGTATCACATGCTTGCCACCACTTGCTATTGCTGTTGTTATTATTATTTTATTTTTCTCATATAGCCTATTGCGGCCTTGAATTTGTTAAGTAGTAAAAAATGACCTTGGACTGCTAATTCTGCCTCTACTCCCTGAGCATTTGGATTGTAGGCGTGCGCCATCTGACTGGGTTTTATGTGGGGTTGGAAATCAAATCTAGGGTCTTTTTCAACTGAGCTACATCTCCAGTTTTGTTATTGCATTTCCTATTAGCCCACTTGATAAATGTGCAGTGGTGTCACATCGTGCTTTAAATTTCCCTTTCACAGTATCTAGTGATGTTATACATCCTTGCAAGAGATTGTTTGCCATCTATGTACTTTATGATGAAATAACCCTCCATAGCTTTTGTTCACATTCTGCTTGGGTTCTTTGTTTTTGCAAGGGTTGAGTGATGGAATGTTCATATATTTTAGATATTAGTGTTTGTCTAGAAAATGTGCTTTGTTGATATTTTCTTCTATTTGAACAGTAAGTTTCATTATCTATTAAATTATCTATTCATCTTATCTGTGTTCAGTTTGAAAGTCTAACTTACTGTTTTGTTTTGTTTTTTTATAAATTATACTTGTGGTATCAATCCTAAAAACTTTACACCTAGTCCTGTATCCTGAAGTTGTAAATCTTTACTCATATTTTAAAAACAATATTTTTATAATTTTATGATTATAATTAACTGTATGAAACAATTTTAGTATTGATAGTTTAAGGTTTAAAAATGAAGTTGAATGGTTCTTTTTTTTTCTTTATCTAAGGACATCCAATAACAGTATCTAACTTTCTTCCAGTGAATTTTTTTTTGCACTTTTGTTAAGAGTTGAACATATTTTTGTGGATCTACTTCTGATTATTATTTTGCTTTATTGACATATATGTCTATTAGTTTACAAATACCACGTAGCCTTAATTACTGTGACTACATAATAAATACTGGATCAAAGTAGAAAAATGAGTGGTGATAATTCCTCTTTTTCAAAGTTCTTACAGCTAATTTCATTCTTTTGCATTGCCCATCAATTTTAAAACAATCTTTCCTATTTTAAGAAGGTGAGCCTTGGAGTGTGAAATGATTTACATCAAATCTGTGTATAAATTAGAAGTATTGGCATGTTTACATTCTTTTGAATCTAGCAGTCTGCAAAGATGGCCTATCATTCTATGAATGCACATTTTTTAATTTAATAATTTTCTACATAAGAATCTTTAAACGCTTTATTCAATTTGTACCTAAGATCTCGGTTTTTAAGCAATTATAAATGGTATTCTCATAAAAGGTGCCCTTGCACTTGTTGCTAGTGTATAGAAACTGCATCTTATTTCTTCCATTTCTTCAGTGGTCTATGATTAGAATTTCTAGGGAACATGATATTTTCCTTGACTATAAAAGGAAAGTGGTAGATTTTATATCTTAGTGTTATGTTAGTGGTGTGTCTCAAATGTCACATGGGGTGGGGCCATCTTACTCAGTTATGTGATTATGTCTGATAATGCCTTGCAATGACTTGTATATGAACGTTCATGTGCATAGTATGTGTGTGTGCATGCATATGTGTTTGGTTGTTTTACTGTATTTATCTGGTTGGTGTGAATGTTTTACAAATTCCATAAAATAAATTAGGATGTGTGCCTTTCCCTTCTGTTCTTCTGGATTTTTTTGCTATTGTTGTTTGTTCGCAAATATTATTTCTTTTGGTATTTATTTTCCTTAATATTTAATATTATGATTTACTGAAATGCTGTAGAGTTAAAGATTTCTTTTTGTTGAGACTTTTAATTACAAACTCTACACTTTAATGATTTATTAAGTGTCTCAAATGATCTTTATATACTGGTTGTGCCATTTTCTTCTGGGAAACTTCCTTATTTCTAGTAAATTCATGCATAAAATTTATGTAATATTGTTCACCATCTTTCTAAAGACTGTCCTGGAAGTGATTTCTAAAATTTTGGCAATTTCTTTGTTACTTTTTATTATTGACTTCTAGTTTGATTGAGTTTTTGTGAATCCAAATACTATCTACCATACAATGTATTTTATGTAAACCTGAACAGAATGCATATGTTCCTGTTGTGGAATGAGCTGTTTTCTTTATATTATATCCCTGGGTTTTTGGTACTATTGGTGATTTTCTGTGCATATATCTTATGAATTGTTGCCAGGAGGACTGTGAATTCTTTTAGCATATTTGTTGATTGGTTGATTTCTTTCAATTTTATCTTTTTCTGCTTCACCTATTTTCAGCTCTTTGATGCATACATATTTAGGATGCTGTATCTTATTAAATGGATTATTTTATGCTTTTTAATGTCTTTCTCTGTACTAAATTTCTTGACTATGAAATTTATTGTATCTGATATTAATATATCAACTGCTTCCTATTGATATTTTTATAATAGACTTCTATGGGCACCTCTTTTGCTTTTCTCCTACTTCTTCTGTTTGAAGTGAATTTTTGTCCATATGTATCCACATGGTTATTTCCTAAGGCTTCTTCATCAGTTGCACCTGAGGGTCTGCAACGACATTTAGAAATGTGTATCTCCTTATACTGAGTGTCCACTTTCTTTGAAAATATGCTAAACAAGAAACAAGAGAAATAAGAAAAATACATTTATTTAAGTTTTGTAGAACTGAAGTATATGTTTTTAAATCAACGGGAGTATGCTTTAACAAAGAGTTCATCTTAAAGTTCCTAATATCAAAAATATATCTTTACCTTCAAGTGAGTTTCACTTAACAACTACATGTAGCAGTTCTTTCTTTTGCTTTATAATAATTTGAAAAAAAAGACTTGATTTTGTTGAGTTCTTATTATGTGTCAGCATTCCAGTAGATAAGTGCAAGATTTAGGAAATGGTTAGCCATCTGTTTAACAAGTGAGTACTTACTAACATTTAAATATGACTGTCAAGTTGGCATTGAAATTCTCAAATAGATTCCTCATGTTAGAACTGCAAAAAAACAATTCAGCAGTAGTATTATAGTATCTTAAACTTTAGCTTAATAAGAAATTAATGAGGATCTGGGCATGTACAGAACAATCATAAAGGCTGATTGAGAAAAAACTTTCCCAAACACTAGGCAAAAGGACAACTAAAAGGCTTAATGTTGCTTGTGTTATGAAGGCAACGAGATCACGTTTCACCCTATTTTTGATGATTAAGAAGGTTTCATGCTGTTAATTCTAAATCAAAAGACTGTGTGTCACAATTGCAAGCCTTACTCCAAGCTACTGCAGGAAAAGGACCATGTCATTATTTCTTTTTTTTTTTTTTTTTTTTTTTTGAGACAGGGTTTCTCTGTGTAGCCCTGGCTGTCCTGGAACTCACTCTGTAGACCAGGCTGGCCTCGAACTCAGAAATCCGCCTGCCTCTGCCTCCCAAGTACTGGGATTAATGGCGTGCGCCACCACGCCCGGCCATGTCATTATTTCTGACGCTTCTGGTAATCGTGTTCTTATTACTATCCTCCATTTTCATAACTTCTGCTGTAAATAGCCAGTTCTAACAGTATATCCGTGAAAGGTCTTCACAGTCAGCTCTAATGGCATCTCTTAGTACTGATAATCTTAAAAACCAATAAATAAATAAATAAATAAATAAATAAGCAGGATTTCATGCAGACTGAATAATGTTTATCACTACCTTTGTCAGTCGCTCACCCCAGATCTCTCACCTTCTGTTCATACCTTGCAAAGCTTTGTGTGTTTTGCCTAGTTTTGCTATCCATATCTGTGAGAAAGATGAAGCTGAGGTTGCAGTTATCAGATGAAGGGGAAGTTATCAGATACAATTATTCGTCTTCTCTCAATAAACTCCTAAACTGAAGGATGAGAGAATATTTTAAATATTAAATACTATAAATATTCTGAGTTCTAAGATGGTATTTTTGAAGAGTTCTCTAGGGGAAAGA
Organism: Grammomys surdaster; assembly: GCF_004785775.1. Taxonomy (NCBI): domain Eukaryota; kingdom Metazoa; phylum Chordata; class Mammalia; order Rodentia; family Muridae; genus Grammomys; species Grammomys surdaster. The sequence continues at coordinate 6,336,729 of NW_021604646.1, read as the reverse complement.
AGAAGAGAGAAGCATCTCAGGGATACCTAGACCATCAGCTGTATTAAAGGTGAGGAATTCTAATATTTTTACCTCTTGTCAATCATTTTTGTTTAACTGACAGCTCTCTATATGGGCTTTAGCCTCCTGGGGAAGAATTGTCATTCATTCCAGCACACTGCTTTAGATAATGGTGCCATTTGTAATTTGTTGATAATCAACACACACCATCCAGTATATAAGAGCACTCAGCCCATGAAGTATCAGCTTTGTCAGCATCAAAAGTATCAGCTAGAGTGCTTTTCTAGAATTGGTCAAATATTCTTATTTAACTTCAAGCCACCCATGTGTGGATTCTCTGGTAGAGTGATTAGCTATGTAGGATTTCTTCTGCTGCTGATTATATGAAACAGTTTCTTACTTTTGGGTCTCCTAAATAAACAGGCTTATTGTCATCCAGTAAGTTCATCAGAACAGTATTCTTAATTGTAGAACAAAGACCTTCCATCTGTAGAAGTAACCAACTCTCAAGTCTCAGGAATCCCTGAAACAAGATTCATAAACTCTCTCCTTACTCAAGGTTATGTATAGCAGTGAGGGAGAGAAGAGACTTTCTCATCTGCTAAAGCTTCTTACAAGTCATGCAGAGAGCTCTAAAGTTGTAGATACAGTGAGTTGTCATCCATTCTGGGTGGGTTTTTTTTTGTTTTGTTTTTTGTTTTTTTTTGTTTTTGTTTTTTTTTTTTTTTTGGTGATGCAGCTTCTTTCTAATTATCCATGTTCCTATAACTAACCCCTCATTTGCATTAATGCCAAGTATTCCCATAAAATCATTGGTTTCCAAGTTGGATTCTATAGAACTACTTTGGTGTTCTACTTATAATGAATGGACATTCGTTGACAATTTCTTGGGAAATATGACACAACTGTTTACTGTCTGTGGATACATGGTGCCAGCTGCATAAACAAGACCTTTAACATGGAGATATTGTGCTAGTAGGCCCTCTCACACTGAATTCGCAAGAATGTCATAAACAATAAAAAAAAAAAAACACAGGACTTTCAACCTATGGAGATGATGTACATCTTACCAAGAGATCCAGTACACTTTGCAGTTACAGACTCCAAAACAGTGTCCTAATGCTCTACTTTGTGAGTAGTCAAGTTACTACTCCATAGAAATATAGGCAGAGTACATATAATTTAAAACTTTTTAGTTGCCACATTATATATAAAGAGAAATAGGAGAAATTATTTATAGTGTTTTATTTATCTAACTTTATCTGAAATAATATTGTCATATATTTTTAGTATGAAATACTATTTACATGGGGCTAGAAAGATGGCTCAGTAGTTGAGAGATTGTTGCTCATTCAGAAGGCCCCTGTTTCCAGAATCCGTATCAAGTGTCTTACAACTGCTTGAAACTACAGCTCCAGTAGATCCAATTTCCTCTTCTGACCTCTTTGAGCACCTGCATTCATGCATACATAAATTATTTTTTAAAGTAGATAATATTATAAAAAGATAGCAGAAGTCATGACTGATTCTTGTTTACACAAGTGGCACTGGGTTCAAGGAGTGGTCTTCAGCTGAGGTTGGGCAGCCTGCCTTCATCTATTACTTCTAGGCAGAGAAATCAAAATAGAACAGACATTTCTTAAGTAACAAAACTGATAAAAGGATAGAAAGGACATCTAGAAAAAAAGTGATGGAAATGTATTTTGCAATGTTCTAGAACTAAACGTATGGTATGGTATGGTATGGTATGGTATGGTATGGTATGGTATGGTATGGTATGGTATGAATAAACGTATCATGTTTCCCACGATCATGCTGTTCCAGAAGTATCCATGGTTACATAGGTTACCAAGAGCACTGCTGCAGTTACACTATTTCTTTCCATCTAAAAATCCTGAGCAAAGGAAAGCAAAAAGATATAGACAGTATATAAGGTATCTTCAGGAGATACTCCTAAAGCTGTTTAACTAAGAAAAATATGAACTGCTTACCAACTTTATTCTTTCACTGTGTCATGTCATGTTGGTTTTTATCAAGGCCTGAAAATATAGTTATTTATAGTGGATCTATAGAGGGCATTTTAACTTATTTATGCACATCTCCACCTTTCAGATGATCTACTAGCCAAACCTTGGGAGCATCTGAATTGCCAGTGCCTTTATGTTTCTTGCTTAGTGTTTGCTTCTGTTTGCTCAGCATTTATTTTTATGTTTAACAAAAGGATGTGGATTATATTATGTTATAATTGAAAGCCACCAGCACAGGCAGCGTAAATCCAATTCCTCTTCATTTCAGTCAAATTTCACATTCCATTACAACGGAATTAATTTGATGACCAAATCTGTTATGTTACTGCTTTCCAGCTAGATTTGTTTCCAATTTAACATCCTAACTATGCTTGTAAAATAGACAATAAAACAATCTTTTCTGATTTGGGAAATGCTCTTTATTCTTCATTTCTCTCTGCTTCACTGTAACATTTGAGCTGAGTTTTATGGAACAATCACTTTCCTCATCTAATTACTGCAATTCCCTGGTAGATGGCCTCCATTGCCCCGCTATAGCAAAATTATCATAAATACACAATGCTGCTGCCAGCATCTCATCTTGCACATGCGTCAGTAAGCAAAGCAAGGTTTCTCCTCTCTAAATTGTGTTCTTGCAAAATTGACAATTTCCATGTGAACCCATCATGTCTTTCTATGACATCCCAACCAATCCCTGAGAAAGTTAATCTTGCCACAGAGATGCTCTCAGAGCTCAGCTCCTCATGCATGCCTGTGACTGCAAACAGTCAAGAAGCAAGTTGAACTCTTCTAATTAAATATTTAGGCACCAGGTCTCTCTTCCAACATAGAAGAGTAAGGGAAGACTCTCCAAACAAGAGTGTCACCACAACTTAAATGTGCAAACTCACAGAAAACCAAAGGAGCATCCTCTTGCTGTCTATTTTTCTGCCTTTGTCATGCAAATGAAATGCCTATGAAATCAGTACTGAGAGCAAGAGCACAGGTTTAGTTTTGGATCAAAGAGAAGGCATTTATTCCAGAAAATACTAGAACTTTATGAGACCTAGAAACAAGTCAAAGCCAAGATCCCCTGAATCAAAGCTCTAAAGAATCTAAAGGGTTTCCTAGCAACTATATCTCTGCCACAATTGTATCCATGGCAAAAGATGTTTGTGAACAACAACCATCTGAAGCTGACTCCAGAAAAATCTTGCTAAAGTTATTTGGCTTGAGAGTCAAGTGTACATGTTGGTTTCAAAACAAAACAAAAAACAAACAAACAAAAAAATTAAAAAAAAACACACAAAAATCTGAGCTGTGCATTGGTGACACATGCCTTTAATTCCAGCACTCAGAAGGTACAGGCAGGTAAATCTCTATGAGTTCCAGGCCAGTTCTGGCCTACAGAGTGAGTTCCAGGACAACCAAAGTTACATGGAAATTCCGACTTCAAAAAAAGAAAAATCAAAGATCTAGATTTCATTTTTCTAGAGCGATAAAGAACTTATAAAATCTCTTAATGCAAAGTTAAAAGTTCGGGCAGGATCTCTGAGAGAACAGTCCAGAGGAAGCAAACTGGAGAAGAACACAAAGCTAAACAGCAGTTGTGAATTTTTCTGGGACTAGAACAAAATGCACAAGGACAGATTTTATTTGCTGTGAGCCAAATCTCTCTTTTTCTCCCCGGGGAATGTCCTTTCTGCTGAAACTATAGACAGAGCTGTCTACAGATGCTACTAAGCAAGATTTTCATAAGCAGAGATAAGAATCAGAGACTTCTCAATCTACTGATAGCCTTCTTACAGAGCTTTGTAGACCTTGAAAACAATGGGAAAAAAGTTAATGTTGTTATTCTTAGGCATTATAGTTATGATTAATTCAAACAATAGTCTTCATTGGACATTAAATATTTAAATAATTTCTCAACGAGGTCAAGTTTATACACTTTCTTAAAGAACCTCCTCACAGATTGCTCATTAATTATAAATGAAAAATTGTCAAAGTTCTAGTGAAGAAACTGGACTGACTTTCCTTTAACAGTATCATCTCAGTGCACTGAACTAGTTGTAGTACACAAAGACATGAGTTATCCACTACTGTGGTACACTGGGACTAACGTGATCCCTAGTTTTTATGTTAAAAATGCAAGTTGGGGGTTTGAGAGTTGGCTCAGTGGTCAATAGCACTGTCTAATCTTGCAAAGGACCACATTTTGAGTCCCACAATCCATATCTTGTCTCACAACAATTTGTAACCCCAGCCCCTGGGGTTCTTATGTCCTCTTCTGACCTCTGAGGGCACACATGTGCACAGACATACCCGCAGACAAAACAATCACACATAAAATAGAAAAATCAATAAATCTTTATATTCTAATATGTCTAACTTAATTGTGACCCAAATGAAGTGATAATATCTCCAAATTAATTAGACACTCTTCAGTACTGGGTTGAATAATAGGGTAGTTGACTTGTTATATCATTTATTTTGAAAGGACCAAACATGTCTTTTCAACTTACAACTTATTATTATTTCTGTGGGAGGAAAGTAGTACATCTGGAAGCTCCTCTGTGCCTCAAACAGGTGATCAAAACTCAGCAACACAGGCCTCTCTAGGGAAAGGGATTAGAGAATTACATTTGGAGGCAGAGTTTTCATTTTTACTATTTTTAACCTACTCTTTGTCATACATCATTTAAATGTTCTGAGGGAAGGGGAGCCAGTCTTCAGTGCTATAGACAGTTTTTAGTTGTCCATGCCTTAGTAAGTAACTCCACAAGCATGCTCACTGAAGCAACTTCAATTAAACTCAGTGGATTGTGATAAATAAAAACTTGAAAGGAAAGGAGAGACTTATGAGAAGAAGTCCAGGGAGTGAGAAAGGGGTATGAGAGGGTAAAAAAAAGTGATCATGATTAAAATATATGTAGAATTGTCAAAAAGATAAAATGTTATGAACCAATGAAGTTCATTCAATTACATTTTGTACTTAGAATCATTGTTATTTTAACTTAGCTTTAAGAAGTGATTTCAAAAGTGGTGTTAAGATAAGGAAACTGGTCATAGAAAAGGGTATACTGTATTGTTTCATTCACATAAAGTCCAAATAAGCTAAACTCATTCGGGGTAATGAGTGTCAGGCTATGGATTAGCTTCGTACTGAGGTGAGAACAGTAGTTGGAAGGCACCGGCCATTATTTTTATTTCTTCAGATATAATCTAGTGTTTCTGCATACTGTGGGTTAAATAAACTTAGTTTTCCTGCTAAGAAATCATGCCATGGGGAATGATCTTCCAAGTCTCAAATGACTACTTGAAAGCACACTTTTTCCATCTTCTTCTATTTATACTGAGTTTATATGTCATCGTTGGAAACACACATACACAATGAGTGGGAATTTTAAAGCCTGCTGTGCTTTTCTAAGAACAAACTTTACAGTGAATTCTTTAGGATTTTTTCCCTTTATGATTATGTTTGCATTAAAAGTGAGAAAAATCTTTTTATTAAAAAACATGGTGGAAATGCTTTCTGTAGAACACTTGCTGATCTGCATGAAAAGCATTTTCTTTCCCCAGCTGCCATTCGCTCATACTGAATGCATAGTCAGATGGGCTCCACACACTCAGCCCCTGCTTTCTTTTCTTTAATGCACGTTGAGCCATGCTTAAAGCAGGATTAGTTTTCAGCTTAACTGAATACTGCATTTTGATAAATTCAAGTGAATGGCTAATTCAAGAATATTCAAGATGCATTATTTACAAAATTGAAATGAGTTTTCAATCCTTTAGTATCTTCTTTATTTCTTATTCTTTCCTGTATATCTTTCATGGCAAATAGAAATACTTTCTAATAAGGGTGAAAAGTGTCGATTTGAAGGTATTGAACCTGAACTGAAATCAATATTTAAAAGTTCAGTTATTTTTTTATTATCTTATCCAGTTGCAAATACCTCATTTTTATTTTTATTAGAGTTACTTATAAATTAGACATATCTTTATATGATCCTGCTGAAACAGGAACAATTATTGTTTTGCTCTTCAGAATAGCTATTTTCAGGAAAGAAACAAATATACATGCAAGTAAATAGATATTACTATTTGTGTGACTTACTACCCTCCTTATCCTAGAAACAGTTGATTCCTGCTATCTTAGTTCATAAATGATATCTTTTTAACTAAGAGGAAGCATTTAAAGCAATGTGACAGGTTTTATCAATTTGTAGCAGAATATTAGTAGAACTGATGTAGAAAAATATTTAAAATTAGACTAGAAAGGTTGTAAAAGGCATACTAAGAAGGCAGGGCATCTTGAAAGCATCCGAAGGCTCTGGGTTGCTGTTAGAAAAAGAGAAAAAAATAGGAGAGAGAGAGAGAGAGAGAGAGAGAGAGAGAGAGAGAGAGAGAGAGAGAGAGAGAGAGAGAGAGAGAGAGAGAGAGAGAGAGAGA
>NW_021604646.1:6321408-6330264 GCF_004785775.1 Grammomys surdaster | reverse complement strand
AGAGAGAGAGAGAGAGAGAGAGAGAGAGAGAGAGAGAGAGAGAGAGACAGAGAGAGAGAGACAGAGAGAGAGAGAGAGAGAGAGGGGGGGTTGTAATTGAGAATAACTGTCATCATAAGCTTGTAAGTTTGGACCTAGTTAGTTATCTGTCACACTGAAATAAGTTACCATAAACCCAGTAATAAAACAATCAAACTTTTAGAATTATTCTATAATTCTGAAATTTCAAAACCTAGCATCTGTCTTAGTTATAATCATGCTGTAAGCAGAATTGTATTCCTTCTGGAGCCCCTAAGGCAGTATCCATTTGTCTTACTCTAGACCAGCCTCCTCTTCAACTTGTGAAAACTGTTTACACGGACCCACAGCAAACATTAGGCAGAACACGGGGAACCCCACAGAAGAGGGGGAGGAAGGATTGTAGGAGCCAAAGGGTTGAGGACACCCGGAGAGTGTGGCTCACAGAGTCAAATAGGTTGGGCTTACAGGGCTCATAGACATTGAAACAACATTCTCAGAGCATGCGCGGGTCTGCGCTAGGTCCTCTGCACACATGCTTGGATGTTTGTTAAACTCCTAACAACAAGAGTTGGAAAAAAGTCTCTCGCTTTTTTACCTGCTGGGCAAAGTAGAAGCCCTTTTCTCCTACTGGTTGCTTCATGCAGCCTTGATATAAGGGTATATGCCTAGTCTTACTGTGTCTTGTTTTATTAGATTCCGTTGATATCACTGGGATGCCTGCGATTTTCTGAAGGGAAATAAAGGATCTTGGGGGAAAGGGAGGGTTGGGGAAAGGCTGAGAGAAGGGGAGAGAGGGAAGGATACACTTTGGTTGTATTGTATTATATTGTATTGTACGAAAGAGGAATAAAGAAAAAGAAGAAAAAAACAGACTGCTTACATTCCTTTGCTCAAAGCCCATTTCATCTTTTTTTTAAAAAAAAAAAATTTAATTTTGGGATTTTTTTTAACTTATTCACTTCACATCCTGCTCCGTGGCCCCGTCCTGGTCACCACCTCCCATAATTCTTCCTCCTCTCCCTCCGCTTCTCCTTCAAGTCTCTGCTAGGCTAGGTGCATCCTCTCCCACGGAGGTCAGACAAGGTAGTCCAGGTAGTAAAACATGTCCCCCACACAGGCAACAGCCTTTGGGACAGCCCCCGTTCCAGTATTTCAGGATTCACATGAAGACCAAGCTGCTACATATGAGCAGGAAGGCCTAGGTCCAGCCCCTGTAAAACTAATAAGAGTTGGTCCAATTTCACATTTCTTCATGGCATCACATTGCATATTAGACCACATTGCATTGGCTTTTTCTTTCTCTGATACATTTAACCCTTCTTATTACAGTGGGCACACCCATATATAAAATACAGAACAATTTCATTATTTTAGTGTCAACCTGAAACAACCTTAGCTTAATTGAAGCACTTCAGATCTCACCTGTTGCATAACATATTATACTTAGAGGCTGCAGAGGCTAACATATAAAGATCTTTAGGAGTCAGTATTCTCCCTTTTACAGACACCAAACCTGTCACTGTGGTATTCCATAGAATATATCATCTTCCTTGTAAGTGAAATGACCCCCCAAAGATAAAAGCATTATAGTGCATATTGTTGTAAAAATATGACATGATTGATAAAATACATCTCAAAACTTTTGAAATTTAAGTATTATGGATAGCTCTGTTTTGCACCAAATGATAGCAAATATTACATATAATTAAAGATGGGTATGGATGTTTTAGTGGCTTTGGTAATATGATCTCTGTGTACTCTTTGGGGAATAGTTCTTCAGCTGAAGTATAGCGAGAAATACATGATTTAGTATGACTTCATGCACCTTGGTGCAGTATAAATATATTTCATGTCCCAATCTGAAAATTGCATTTCTTGCAGATAGGGGGCATTCCAGATATTGATTGTGACAAATGAAGCCTATATTATGTTGTTCTTTACCATGTGTGTAATTAAATGTCTTAAATGTTCTTTCTACATTTCTTTAGAGGAATGCATGAAATAATGGTAAGTTCTCTGAGTGAGAAATGAATAAATTGTTCCTTTTTTATGTGCCATATTTTAATAATTTGTACAAATATATAAAGCATATGCAATGCATCTTAAAGTTTTTCTGTCTTTTGAAAATGCTGTAATTAAAATATTGCTTAGAAACAATTTAAATATCTTTTCAAGTGGTAACAAATGGGGGCATAGTTTTAATTTTTATTGAGTAACACATTCAAGAGAAAGTAATCTATCATCAAGAATGAACCAGCAACTGGGGGAAGAGATTTTTGTTAAAGTAGACCATGTGAAAATGGGAGGTTTTTTTTTTTTCTTTCTGTTATGAAGATACAAATGGCAATGGCATTCTTTGTCCATACCTACTTTGTTTGATCAGTTGGCTTATGGTAACTGTGCTAAGGCATGATACTCTACTCGAGGGTCACAGCCTGTATCTACTTGGTCATAATGCTTGCATATATATGATACATAGTGCTTGTGGTTGAATTCTTAACAGTAGAACTTAACAATGAGACTGGAAACAATAGAAAGCTATATTTTAACACGATGGCATTTTCTGATACTTCTAAAAAGTGCCTAGCATGTTTGAAAAAGGCAGAGGGAAACATTATATGTGTGCTTTAAAATACACAACACACACACACACACACACACACACATATTGTCTAACAAAAAGCATGTTGGCAAACACTAGAAATCACCCTTCAAGTTGATTGTTGGTCAGAGAAGTTTACCAGACTCCCCAGATAACATAAGCTATTGCCATTGTCCTTGGTTATCTTGCGAAAGTTCAAAGTGAAGGACCCTACTGCTGAAGACAGGGTGGAATCAGGACTGGAAGGAATTAAGCCAACATTGATCTTGAAGCCTCCTCTCTGAGGAATGGTTCTCATGGAATTGGAAAGTGTGATGCAAGCAGCCAAGGGAAAGGAGCAAACAATAGGCTTACCCAGCTTTAAAGGCTGTGAACTAAAACTGACCAGTTAGGCAAGATATTACTAAAGGTCCAATAGTGGTACTTATATCCCCTGGGTGACTGATTGGACTTAAGTCCTGTTCGATACAAAGGGATTCATCCCTGGTACTTTAAACATACCCAACTACCTGTGGCTATAGAGGTCACAATACCACAGGAGAACCAACTCTTGCCATTTTCTAAACCAATATAATTTCTCATGTTATTTTATATACTTATCTTTATACCCACAGAAAAGTGTACATCTACAGTGCAATCTAAGCCCCAGGGAACTTTTGCCAAAAGAGGAGACAGAAAGATTGTAAGAACCAGAGGAAAAAGATACCTGCTGCTACTGTCTTCTAGAGATGACAGAAAAGTTGCATCCACAAGACCTCTACAATATAGTTTACTAAGCAAAACCCTTATGAGATTGATATATATATATATATATATATATATGTATATAACATTTTTGTGACCATAATAATTGAAAGAGAAGTCATGTCTTTGTATGAGGACACTAGGGGACTAGGAGATAAGTGAGGTAGGGATAGAAATTATGTAAATCTAGTACTCATGATATTCTCAGAAAATATTTAAATTTAAGGAAAATAAGATGGGGAGCAGGATTTCCCTAGTTCATTAGCATCATTAAAACCAGTTATATTACAATTTTAAAAAGAACTGGCTCCTCCTAGTGTATCAAAGTCTTGATTATTCTGCATGTTCCATTTCTAGTACTCTAAATATTTTTTTATATCTCAATGAATAGCTACATATTCACAAACTATGGGCCATGAATACAGATGCACATAAACATATATACACATGCACTCTATATGTAGTTAATGAACAAAAGAATTATCATCCTTTTATCAAACTGAGTGAAATAAGCACAAAGTGCAAAGTATGTGTGTGTGTCTTTGTGTGCCTGTGCATCTGAGCATGTACATTCCTGTGTGCATGCAGCTATACACACACAGAAACACATATTCATGTGGAAAGTACATTGATATTGGATGTCTTCGTTATTTGCTGTCCATCTTATGTTTTAAAGATAGGATCTTTCACTAAATTGCCACCCCTTTGTTGTTAGACATCTTGCCAGAGAAGTCCAGGGCTCTACCTGACCCTTTCCCCTAGTCCTTGCATTATAGATGTGTGCCACTACACCTAAATTTTTCTGTGGACAGTAGAGATAAGAGCTCTGGTCCTGGAACTTGCGTGACAAGCACTTTAACAATTCACTCATTTCCAGCCCCCAAGGAAGCTAAGTCTTTGGTAGAAGAGGTAAGCATATCCTGTGGACTCCAGCACTACTAGTTCTGTGAATGTTCACCTATCCAGTTTCTCTGCATTTCCAGCCCCCTGTCACGTCTATACTCTGTAAGTTGGCAACCACAGCTCAACCCGGAATATTGTATACATGCCCATGTAACATTTTCTTTTCAGGATTTGTTCTGCAATTGTCCTGCTGGCAGTGCTTAATAAAACAGCATGCTGCTTGCCACTTTCAATATCTTGCTAAAAACATTGACCTTCCTAGATATTTTTACAAGCAAATTTATCCATTTGTTTATTCACTAGTTTCCTAGGAAAAAAACTCCATTCTAGCAAAGGACTTGTGTTCATATGTGACTACGTTGAATTTTGTATGTGTTCTTAACTTTACTGTTGTTAGTTCTACCATTCCCAGCCCCCCAATGCAATGGAAACAAGAAAGAGCTACTACTTTCAATTGTAAGGAAAGGAAGAAGTATTATTTTTTATGAGTTTTATAGCTATTGGGCCTATCCCATGTCATACCCTTGCTCTATATGTTCAGGATAGAGAGCCCAGTTTATCAGACCAGGCCTCAGGTTACTTTCCAAATATTCAATGAATTAAGAGATGACTGGGCCCCAATTTATGAAGGTGTTGCCTTGCAGGCTTTGAGCTGGAAGAACTGTTTAGGACTAGGATGATATACTACTGGGTCTTTCTGGCCACAGGGTCAGAATTAACAATGCCCATAATTGCCGCTCTCTGAGTGTCTCCCAAGTAGTTGTTTCCCTGGCCATAAATTGCCCCTTATTCTCTTTTGTGTATAGGGATTGCTAGAAATATTGATATTCAGCTTGAGTACTGTGGATAGAACTGTAAAATGAGAAATAATAACAGATTGGAAAAAATAGTCATGATTATAATCAAATATCCTCTGGTTTCTTCCAATGAAATCTTTATGGATATTACTTTCCAATTCTAAATTTGATATTTTTTCTCTAATTGTTGCAAATCATATTTACACAGTGAACATGGATTCAGATCACCGTCTAATTTGCTGACACTAGACTTTCATGATTGTTCTTGTTTTGTTTTTTTCTTGTCTATTGAAGGTTTGTTCCTAAGAGTTGGATCATCATGGAACATCAGGATTCAGGCTTATGGGGAGGCTCTTGAGTCATCAAAATATGAGCTTGAAGGATATTGTGTGTCCTTTTTTATTTTTCTCTAACTCAAGAATTGTAAGAGGAGTAGTTTGCTCTTTCAACCATTCTAAGCTACAATGTGCTGAATTCACTGCAGTCTCAAAGCTTTGGGTCATCTACTGTTATACCAGAAACAGAACCATGAAACAAAACAAATCTTTCTTTATAAAGCTAATTCAATGATTATTAATAGAAATGGAGAGAGATGTAATTCTCTACTTTCCTTTATAACTTGATTCCTAGGAAGCTTTGCTTCTTATGGAGAAAGGGTGTTAGTAGAATAGTAGATGTCCTGACGTTTCTGCAGAATTATTTTTATTAGGAGACATAGAACTTTAAGGATACTTCCTACTCCTGACCAGCTGTTATCATTTCAGAAGGGAGCCAGGATAAAGGTTAACAATCTCGGTTGTAGATAGTAGTTTCCAAGTTAAATTAGGATCTTTGAGGAAATAAAGGGCAGTACAAGGAAAAAAAGGTGAGTAGCTATGAACTTAAACCCTGTCTATACATTAGCTTAAATCACTGACTATAAACCAGTGGACTCAGTATATCACGTCAGCACTGTTATTTGGAATCAACTCACATTTTGAGATTATATTCTATCTAGAATTATCTTCTACATGCTTTCTTTAGGTCATTTGAAAAATGGTATGGGACAAAAAAAAAAAGTAGAATTCATAGGTAAGGAAAGTGGCAGGTAGCTTCTGGGTATGCTTTGTACCTAATAGTAGAATATAAATATTTGACAAATTCAAAGCCTTGGAGTTCCTGAAAGAACATTACAAACATCATTTCATCCTGAGTTCATCCTCAGTCAAGCGAGCATTACAAAGAGTGGCTTAGTGTAATCCTCTGCTCCAGATCAGCAGAGTCATTAGCTCAGACATGTGGAAAAGAGTAAATACTGAAGCTGCTAGAGTGGAGGGAAAGCCTGCCTCCGTTGTTCCTGCTCCACAGACCCTGACAAACCCAGTCTCTGCTCCAAGCCCAGGCTCAGGTTTGAAAAGCGCATTTCACAGAACAACCCCAACATGATTGTACTTACCCATGAAAAGGGATGAGAGACACTGGGTTCTTAGGGGACAGAAGTTGAAAAAAGTATCTGCACTGACTTATTTAGATTAGAATTTTCAAATGGAATAGGTGAATGGAGGATCTAGGCCGATATACATGGCTTTGGAATTACAAACCGTAAAAATGAATAACTTCAGCTAGTGATTCTCTAGCTGTAAAGAAACATTTGGCAGAAATAATGACATCAATGCTTTTTGTATACACAATGGTCTATAGTTTTATTTATGTTCTACTCACTCTCGAATAGACCTTTTGAAATAATAATAGAGGAAAATGTGAAGGCACTGCTATGGAATAGTACTCAGCTATCAAAAGGAATACGGTAAATGTTTAGTCAAGGTGAGAAAAGACTGACGAAGATCCCATAGTGTATGATTCTATTTAATAACTGTCCAAAGGAGACAATTTCATAGAGACACAAAGTAGACTGATAGTTTTCTAAGAATGTTGTAGGAATAAGGGACGAGGAGAGAAAGTCTACCGATTTCTTTATGAGGTTGGGAAATTTTGTTTTGTTGTCTCTTTTTTATTATTCTAAAATAATTTAATAATATAGTTAAAGATACATCCCATATACAGTCACCAAACCCAGACACAATTGTGGATGCCAAGAAGTGCATGCTGACAGGAACCTGATAAAGCTGTCTCCTGAGAGGCTCTGCCAGTGTCTGACAAATACAGAGACAGACGCTTGCAGCCAACCATTGGACTGAGCACAGGGTTCCTAATGGAGAAATTAGAGAAAGGACTGAAGGAGCTGATGGAGTTTGCAACCCCATAAGAAGAACAATGCTATCAACCAACCAGTGATTTTTCTTTTTTCTTTGACTTATAGTACCCAATTTTCTTTTGGAAATAAGCACTTTCTTGTTTCTTGTTCTTCGGGTAAGACTGAATCTCTGGGTTTTTGTGTTTGTTTCAAGGGTGGGCTGATGTTACAAACCTAACTAATTTAACCCCACCTCATCCAGTGTTTGAAGCAGAACTATCAGCTGAAAGTGATTCCTTTCTAGAGCTGTGTTTTAGAATATTTAGTTTTATAAGCCATATTATTTTATTCATTAGCCACCTGGATTTCTCTCATCTTGGTATTTACACATGACTATTGTCTTCCTAGGTGATAAACTTCTGAATATTTTAAGTGATTTTATTCATATTTATTTATTTATAACATAAAACAGGACTTAGGAAATGATAGAATTAGTAAGTGCTATCAATTCCTCATAAATTTATTATCGTATTTATAGATTCTGATTTATTCAAATATGTGGGCACCTATAGCATCTCCTCATTCCCTACCTGTGACCCTGTCTATCCAATCAAAACAGTGACTAACTACCTAGCTATGTAATAGAAACCCATCCCCTAATATACTTGCTCCAATATTATCATACCAAAAACTTTTACCAAATGCTATCAAGTAATGAAAAGTATGCTTATTTCCAGAGAAAACGTTCATTTTTTTCTAATCTATCTATATTAAACTCTCAAGTCCCAAAGGGAACACGTAAACTAAAGTGGATGCTAAGAGGTGAGTAGGTGAATCCTCTTCATTTCACATGCTCTTTACCTCAGAGAGACAGGGGAAGAAGAGGAAGCACAACCCAGCTCATAATAGTTTATGGTTGATAAGCAAATGACTTCATTATGGAGAAGAAAGCTGCTGCTCTTGTGTAATGTCATAACTTTAGATATAATTCAGCTTTAGAGGCTCTGTGGGGAAGGCAGGATTTCAGAAAAAACTGCCATTAATATTTAACATACACATACAGACCAAAAATTATTAGCCCCTTAAGCTTCTATGAAGTCTTTATGGGAAAAAAAGAACAAAACTACAAACAAAGTCACACTTGTGAATAAAAAGAAGCCATCTTAACTCCAGTATCGGTGGGGGAATTAGGAAATAAACTCGAGTTGTTGTGTCTGCAATAAATAACTGTTTATGTCCTTGGAAAATGACACTGATATTATTTATATTTTTGTATATTTTGTTTATGTGGCTGTGAATGTATATACTGAGTTCTAAACTAATGATGATTATTAATAATTGACCTTATATTTAATCTACTCAATTTAGTACTTCTTACCAACATCCATTTATAAATTCTCTCTCCTCCCCCCCCCCCTCCCCCCCCCTCCCTTCCTCTCTTCTCCTCTCTGTTGTGGATAGCCCCGGCCTTGTATTTTGATACTAATTCCCCTTTCCTGTGAAGGAATGCAGAGGAGGTGTGAGTCATTACACAGATGATTTCTAGTGAACCTTCTGCCCATCTTAATTTGTACAATAAAGGCTGGAGACAGTGATTCGGCAGAGGAAGGGAAGAT
>NW_021604646.1:6316408-6318908 GCF_004785775.1 Grammomys surdaster | reverse complement strand
TATGATCCGGTAGTAAAGCCCAGTATTTGTGAGGTGCCCCAGCACTACTTTAAAAGAAACTGATTAGGAAGAATATTAAAAATAGAATTGATAAAAATTTTAACAGAATTTGTCTGGTATGAACACAGCTACGGATATCAGAATCAGGATCAGTATGTAGGCTTTTCACTGTGTTATGGCAGCTGAGTCCTTAACGGTCATGCCGTATGTAAGAGATGATGGTTTCCACTGGTGTCCTTTCCTGCTGTATCAAATGCACCTGACTGTTATACCATTTATTGCATTGTTTCACAATGACTATGAGCATTTTGATGTTTCAAGTCCAGGCAGATCACTGAAGATGTTGGCTCAAGTTTAAGTGAGTTTGCACAAAAATTAGTCTCATCATGTCTGAGCCCCAGTTTACCTGCAGCTACCTCCTCTCTCTGGTTCTGGCTTTCACTCTAGTTCTCTTCCAGAGTGAACTCAGCATTAAAGTTGTGGGAATTGTTTTAGTATCTAAACCTGATTATTCCATTTGTTTGTTTAAAGTCAGCTCATGGCCTTCATTGCTACTAGAAGTGAAATAGAAAATCTTAACCTGGCTTGTATATAGCAGAATTAGGTGTTCTATGCAGCTTTGTACCCTCCTCTAATTCTTCCCACCCTATTCTCTGCTCTGAAAATGCACACTTCTTGTAGCCCCTCAGTTTTGTCATATTTCCTCTGACATCAGAAAGGGTTAATTCCTACTGAAGCACCTGCTTCCCTCCTCCAAGGACATGTATTTTCATAGGGTTTGCCCAAGTTATCTTTCCTTTGTGAGCTCAAATCACACCATTAGGGAAACTCACATGGACCTATGGACCTTGTATCATATAGAAATTCTCTCTCTCTCTCTCTCTCTCTCTCTCTCTCTCTCTCTCTCTCTCTCTCTCTCTCTCTCTCTCCATCTCCACATCCTAGTACCTTTCTTTTTCTGTAACACTTTACAGATAATTGTTTCATGTTTTGCAGAGTCAATAACCCACCCACAAATGTAGTGTTGTGATTGGTTCAAAGCTACAAGTAGGTGGGAACAGCATCTTTCCCTGCACTATAGTATTTATAGTCGAGTGTGGCAGACACTTAACAAGCAGTTGTTGAAATAGCAACAGGTTGGATACATGTTAATGTAGGAGTGTGAATGCTCAGATGTAGCACACAGAAATGAACAGAGGAAGAGAGCACTAGTATAAAACATTTCTCAAGTGACATTCACTTTTTTTTATGCCATTTCAAACACAAAAACACTTTGTCTCACATCTAAATAGCCATAGGTATTTGGGTACAGATGTCATTGTATATCTTTTATTCGTGTTGGCGATTTTTATTTCTTTGGTTCTGATGATCCAAAACAAAGACACAAGTGTAGGGCCTTTGATCTCCAGCTAACCTCCAGCCTCAGCTCTCAGTACTAATGACCTGGCTGTGCTGTTCACATGGACATTTGATTTATTGGGTTTTGTAGAAGTGTAGTAATGGAATATATTTCATAATTCAAAATTACTAAAAAAATTCATCATTGAAAAAAATGGCCTCTTAGCAGAATACAGATATGCCCTTAGTACACACCTTTAATCCTAAACAGTATAAGAGAGGCTAGTTTGTAACAGAGGCAGCCATGTTTGAAAGTGAAATCTTATAACTGGAATCAGAGAAAGATTTGATAGAATGAGTCAGTGATAGAATATGCCCAACTCTCATGAGAGAGCAGAGAGGAGAGAGAGAGAGGGGGAGAGAGAGAGAGAGAGAGAGAGAGAGAGAGAGGGAGGGAGGGAGGGGGGAGGGAGGGAGAGGGAGGGAGGGAGAGAGACAGAGACAGAGGGAGGGAGGGAGGGAGGGAGGGAGAGAGGGAGGGAGAGAGAGAGTGGGGGTGTTCACTTGATTTTAGGCAACACAGTGGAGTTTAGCTGAACTCAGTTCAGTGCAGTGACTGCAGTGCAGTGGAGTTGCGTTCATTTGTGAATTTAGGCTGTTCAGGGCAAGTCAGCAGAGGCAGGTGAATCTAGAGAATAGAAAGAGCCAGAAGATTAGACAAATTGCCAGAGTTAGTTTGAAGCTAAGCAGAGCAATTCAGTGAGAAGCCAGATTGAGTCAGTCAGCATGGAGAGGAGTTTAAGACAGAAGAGCTGAGCTGAACTGGCTAGCCAGAGTTCAAAGAGAACTAGAAAAGGTGTGGTAATTCAGCAGTAAGTCTATGAGACAACAATTACATCAGGCAAATAAAACCTACAGTAGAAGTGGTATGCCATAAAAAGAAACAGTGTCACTAAGACTAAAAAACTCATTAGGAGCACAAACCTCAATTGTAAAGAAAGACAAGAATTTAAAAGGAGGCCACCATGTTTGGTGTTGAGCATTTTTTGGAGAGTGAGAGGTGATGTCAATTCTGGCTCTGACTTACTAACTTTATTTCAGGTCTTCTATATTTAGTTTCAAAATACTTATAGATGGCAAGGATATATATATATATATATAT
>NW_021604646.1:6309810-6316308 GCF_004785775.1 Grammomys surdaster | reverse complement strand
CTTCCGATCTTAGCATTTATACCTATGTTTTTATGTATATATATATATTCCAGATATCATAGGTATAAATGCTAACAATATTGGGTTGGGACTTGGAGAGACTACTATTGCTCCCATTAATCTTCTTGTACTTGTCTTCATGAGATGCCCCATGATGGCTCTGCTGTTGGGTTTAGTCAACATGTGAGAAACCTAACCCTTCCATGAATTCTGTATCTTATTCTGAAATTCAGTGTATTTCTGAGTGATTAGAACAACTGTTAATTAAAACTCAGTCTTGTTGCCAATACACATCTAATCCACTAGTCTTGACTCTGGACATGCTGATTACATGACCTTATGAAGTAATAGCTCCTCTCAGTCTTGCTGACCTACTGTCATCTTTATAATGTAAATTATATTGATCAGGTTTAATTTTAAAACATTTACTTATTTTTGAGACATTTCAAGAGGTGGGGATATGGTTGTGAATGAAGTAATTAATAATGGAAATAATGGTCATGATTATAAGATATTACCATGCCTCACTATTAAGTCAGGGATTTATGAATTTCTTTAGCAGTAGACTCTTTACATTCTTGATTAGGAATGTTTTTCAATTGAACATTTATGGCAGTGTAGTTACATATCCTCTCAACACGGGTATGGATCTACCTACTAGTATGAAAGGCTGGATTTAGCTTAAGCTAACATAATTTGAAATTCCATGAAATTCAAATTTGTGGTTTTGGGAAGACATTCTGCTTTCTGTCTGAAGGTAGAGGAAGCAGCATCTGCCTGTTCAGGGGACAGACGTGAATAGCTCCTATATCAGTGTCCTAGGAATCTCATTACTACTCATGGCCCTTCAATCCTTTGTTCTCTGCACTTTCCAAGACTTCAGGCATTCTTTCCTGGTTTCATTTTCATTTCAGTTATTTTCTAACTCATTTGGTTCCCTCTCAGCCTGGAGACCTGAATAAATTTTTAGTTTGGTTATTCAGATGTAAGAGGTAAAGTCTTTCATGCAATGGCATGGTAGAAGGCTCTGCTCCTTTGCCTTTTTACCCTGTTTTTACAGAGGTATTGGGGAAATGTATAGCCAGAGAACACAATTTGCATAAGCCATTTGCTCAGATTGCTGTCAAGATCAAGCGACTAAAGAGGCCAAGAGGCAAACTATAAGAGGAAAAGAAACCTGAAATGCTTTAGTGTTCAGAAACAAAGCTCTGTGCACAACATAAAGGTCAGCTCTCTCTCTCTCTCTCTCTCTCTCTCTCTCTCTCTCTCTCTCAGGTTTCTCTTTCCCTTCCCCCTCTCCCTCTCTCTCCCTCTCCTTCTACCTATACCTCTTTCTCCCTCTGTGCATATGTGCGTCTCTCTCTCTCTCTCTCTCTCTCTCTCTCTCTCTCTCTCCCCCTCTGTGTGTGTGTGTGTGTGTGTGTGTGTGTGTGTGTGTGTGTGTGTGAGAGAGAGAGAGAGAGAGAGAGAGAGAGAGAGAGAGAGAGGAGCATTATCAGTTTCTAAGTTAATAAGTCATCTTTATTTATAAGAATGTAGACAGTCTAAGGTGAATAGTCTTTGATACATTTGTGTGTCTTTATGTTCCTGCAAACATTCTGTTAGTGTTCTTCTTTAGAAGCAAATCACTGGAAAAGCCTTAAGGAAGCTTTATACTTCCCTTTCTTTCTTGGATTTCAAGGAGTATGGTGTCAAAAGCTCAGTTATGGGTACGTTAGTCTGTACGTTGGGTAGGTTGTGTTTCTTATGTGGTCATGACTTTTTTTATTCTATAGCTATACTTCCTATCCTTTGCTACATAGTACTCAAATTTTTAAAAAAGTAGTTTGCCTGATGGGAAGATTATCTTCCTTTCTAAGAATCTTACAAATGACAGTTTAGCACCTTTTATCACTTCTCTTAGAATGTCTATATTCCTATGTCCTATGATAAAATGTCATGAGGGTTTATTTTAACTTTTGGTCCCAGAGGAACAGACTCCATCACAGTTTGTAAGGCCTGACTTAGCAAAAGGAGCAGAAAGCTGGTTGGTCACATTTTTTTATCATCATATAGGAAGTAGAGGGAGAGGGAGCAGGAAGAGGAAAGAGGCTACAACCCCTCAAAGCCAGTTATAAGTGATGTATTTCCTTCAACAAGGCTCCACCTCCTAAACATTCCACCTCCTCCTGACGCAGCATCTTCAATGGGGACCAACTGTTCAAATGAGTCCATGGGAATCTTGACACTCACCTACTATACTATTGTGGCTGTATTGTGGCTGTATAACTCTTTCCAGCCTTAGAAGTATATCATTGCTACTTTTTATCCTGTATTATTAGAGCCATTTGCATCTGTCCTATTACAGATGGAACTTCTGTGTTGTCATCACCCTCATTATTGTTTATGGTCCTGGGTCAAACCTAGGGCCTTGTACATGCTGGTCATTCATGCAACCACTAACTTGAATTAAAATTATAGTGATATTTACAGTACTTTGTTATGTTGAATGCACACATGCACTTTCACACACACACACACACACACACACACACACAGATGCACACAAATTTTTTTCTTCAACTTGAAAATTTGGTTCCAGTAATACCCAAATAGATAATCATTTTATTGCTCATATGAAACCCCTCTCCAATGTTACTATGACAACCTCTTATAGTAATGTTACTAAAAAGAACTTTGAGACTTATTTTTATGATACTTTGACAAAGGGTACATTTTCCCAAGGAAAGTGTTGTAAAATTCTGTATCATAGGGTCTCTGGAGAATTCTATTGCTGAAGATATGAATATATATTCATATATTTTATTTTACTCTTGTTTGTGTTCAAGATTTTCCAATAATTAAGCTGTTTTATAATTATGTGAGATAATTCCACCTCTCACAGTCATATCTACTGAACAAAGTACACTTGAAGTAGTCTATACACTTCCACCCCAACCTTCTGCGGTTTGATCTTCCCTTCCACAAGTCCAATATGTAATTTTGTGTGAATTATAATTCCATAAAGAGTAAGATATGTGTGTGATCAGTCTCATTAAAAATATTATTCTTATAGTTCCTCTACTGTTTGCATATCCCATTCCCAGTATAAAAGTGTTCCTCTGCATTACTCTGTAGACCAGTCCAGCCTGCCAATGCGTTATAGGCTAATCATAGACAGCATCTCTTGTTGGGAGAGATCTCCATCCTCAGGATTTTGCAGTCACAAATCTGGCTGATGGAGTTGGTCTTCTACATAATTTAAAATTATTTTTATATATGTATTTTTAACAAATTCCTAGAAATGAAATTCCAAAACCAGAGTCAATGCTCATTTCTTTTTGTTAGACATGGCTGCAACCTCATTAAATTGTTCTTTTTTTCATTCTCACATCAGTTTGTAAGAGTCACAACTCAAGTCTTCCTTGAGTCACTAAGGACAGATGTACTATTCATTGTCTGAAAGAGAATTCATACTTTGTATATTGTAGGAATGCAAATCTTTAAAGACCCCAAGCAGAGCTATATCATATCATAGATATAAGAATTTTTTACTAGCAATCTCTGTCTCCAGTCATGGCATATCAGTTCTGGAAAAACCTTTTTAGCTCTGCCAGAGAACTTTCAGTGCTATGTGATTGCTACTCTTCCTGTTCTAGACTTAGCTTTCCTAGATTATGTAGATCATGGCACAGTTCACTGCCTAGCATTAAGTTAGGAAGAACAAAGAATGTTAGCATATGAATGAGTGATGGTCTCTATTGCTTCTTGAGCTCTCTTACAGATCCTTATATTATGTTCACTCATCTATCTCAAGCATATATCAAGAATATTGTTATTTTATTTCAGTACATATTGAGTCATGTAAAATATAGCATAATCCCTATTGTATCCCTCCACCTCTAGGCAGAAGATATCTATATCAGAGTTGATAAATATTTTTCAAAGTCCTAATATGTTAAACAAACAAACAAACAAACAAACACCTTAACACTACTTTTTGTCAGTGGCAGGATTTTTATTTCTGTTAAATGTGCCTCAAGCAAGTGCAAGTCTGAGCACATGGAGTTCTAACAGACTTTCTTGGCTTTTCATCCTCAGTGAAGGCACAGTCTAGTAACTGAACACAGGGCAACATATGCATTACCCACACATCTCTCAAGGCACCATGGATTTATTGTAACAGATGGTCCACATACTAGATTCTTCTTAAAATTATATGACTTGCTATATACATGGGACTCATTAAGTGACTCAATCGCTGAATCATGGAACAATTACAGCAAACCAATACACTGCTCACATCCTGTTCCTTAATAGAAATGTACTAATGTAACACTTGCCTCTGCTGTAGCCTGAGTTGTTGAAGAGAAAGTTACAGTGGCTGCCATCTGCTAAGTTCAGATGTGGAATTCTTAATGTACGACAGCAGTTTACTGCTCCCTCATATCATCTGAACTTGTAGTGATCAACTAAATCAAGGGGGGAAAACTGAATGTTAGAAAATTCAGTTTTCCCTAAATCCAAAAGTACATGAAGTATGAGTGACATTTTTATTACTTAGGATCATAGTATTTTTGAAATAAAAGTAAATAAAATGAAACAAACAAATGTAAAAAGCCAAAAAGTCATCTAAAGAAGGAATAATTGAAAAGCCACGACCTTCCTCATAGGATCAGGCAATAGAAGATGCTACACTTTGGATTAAGCAGGTTTGGTTTGGAAGTGGCCATGAGAATACTAACGGGGCACTAGATTGCTCTGTATTTCATCATTCTTGTTTTTGTTTTAACATTTGGAGTCATCTGTAGCATCTTAAGACATTCTTACCATTAAATATAGAAATATCGATTGCAAGTCTTGTAATAGCAAAGAGAGCAGCAAATGTTAACGATCTCTTATATATAAATATATTTATTTAACTTTTGAAAATATTTTTGTGGTATTACTAGGATATCCATTTCTTTTGAATATGTACCTTAGTGCCTGAACTTAAATCTTGTGTTCTAGGCTGAGCATTAATTTTACACACACACACACACACACACACACACACGATTAAATTTATGTAGAGGATAACTTATGTAGAAGATTAAAGTTCCTCTATGTCTTGACTCTGGCTACTTTATTGTGTGCTCTTGTTTGGAGATAACTACAAAATTTAACCCATTTCCCTAAATGTGGTAGGCACTTACTATTGTTAAACTATTGATTGTCACATTGTTGTCATTCATCATTAATTATTGTTGTAAACAGAAACCATCAGATTATACATTTGGTACTACATAGTTTTGAGAGAGGCTTCAAATGTCCAAGTTGCAGGGCCACTGACAAGGCTGCAGACAGAGATAGGGCATGGAGAAGGCCATTTTGATGAACATGCCCTGCCTATCACTACTTCTCTACCTCTTTCTTGATGGCAGTGTGTAGATAGTGCTGCCATTTCTAGGGCTTCAGTAGATTTCACGGTGGTCATGTGTTAGTATATATAGCTTTAGAAGTATTGAGAATTCTATGTATTACTAATATGCAATTCTTTTTCAGGTGAGTAAAAAAGCTGTCTAGGATGTTGCTGAAGTTGGCATGAAATAAGCTGTGAAAAATAATATAAGAATCTTAATTCTGAATAGGTAGATACTAAAGTTTGCTGGGAAATGTTAGAGAAAATAATAATTTTGTAATGAAGTTTCTCATCTTTCAAAACATGAATAATTACCCATCCACTTTATGTATCCAGGCTGTTAATGTTATCAAAACTAACTAGGTTCTCATTAAATTTCTCAGTCAATAGATAGATGTTTTTTACTTATGGTACCACAGCTGCTAGGGGACTGATGTTGCAATCACTGACAGCTACAGATTCTTTGTTGGTGGTGTATACTGGTTCCCTTTACTGCAGAATGAGGAAGTTGCATATTAACTATTAACAAAACTAATATGTGGAAATCTTGTCAAAAGTTTTTAAGCTCTTGTTCGTAATAACAATTAAAATCCAATCAATGAAAAAAATAGTTCATTTAGCACAGCTGCAAAAACTGGAACATAATTGAAGATTGAATATGCTAATATTTGGGATATGAGTTAACAAAATTCAGTATCTGTGATTTAAAAGATTGCCTTTACCTATTTGTTTATTTTTACTGTTTCCAAAAATCTCAAAGCCCCATGACCTTAATCCCAGCAAGGCTGCCTTGATCATTTAAATGCTTTATCAAAATTGAGGTGAGCAAAGGGTATTCTGAATTCTTTCCATTCCAGTGATTTTCTTCTGACACAAAAGAACTCAACCATAGACTGAAACAAAATAAATAGAATAGTCAAAACTAACATGTGTGCAAATATTTGCATGTGTAAAGAATTTTCTGCATGGTATCTTCATTGCTCATCATAAGTGCCTCCTGAGATTAGTCATGTTTTTAAACATTTGTAAGGAAATGGAGACATAGCAAGTTTGGGTATAGAATCTCTCATGCCCTCTCCCTCTCCCTCTCCCTCTCCCTCTCCCTCTCCCTCTCCCTC
>NW_021604646.1:6280065-6309410 GCF_004785775.1 Grammomys surdaster | reverse complement strand
CTCCCTCTCCCTCTCCCTCTCCCTCTCCCTCTCCCTCTCCCTCTCTCCCTCATCTTTCTCTGCCTCTCCCTCTCCTTCATCTTTCTCTGCCTCTCCCTCTGCCTCTCTCTCTCCCTCTGCCTCTCCCTCTCTCTGTCCCTTTTCCCCTCTCTCTTGCTCTTCCTCTCTCAGACCCTCCCTTTTCCCCTCCTCAACCTCATCCACATCCCCATCTTCATCCTCATCTCTATCACTAACCTTCTTCTCTCCCTTCTCTCTTGTCTGTGTTATATGTATGTGCTCACTTGTGGAGGGGAGAGGTCAACTTTAGGCATCTTCTATTGCTTTTCAGCTTTTTTGTATTTAAAAAGGGGAATTATTGAAGATCTGAAAAATTACTTCTAAAAGATTGACGTTTTCCATAATATTGTAGCTGAACAATGCACATCTATCATGTTAAAATATGTTTCTAGCACAAATACAAAAACTATAAAACAAGGGAGCATCATTTAACAAATGATCACAGATAAATACACAAAGAATAAGAAGGATGACTTACAAATAGTGGACTCTTTAAGCCCCATTAAAAAACTGAAAAATAGAAGAATGAATGATTGTCCAGTTATATACATTGAAGTGAACCTGTCCACTAGAGAACATTTTGTCATAGCATTGACATACATAAAAGTGTATAGTGTCAAAGGGACCAGGATGAGGCATAGTTCTCTATGGACCTAGAGCT
The DNA here is from genome assembly GCF_004785775.1 of Grammomys surdaster. NCBI lineage: Eukaryota > Metazoa > Chordata > Mammalia > Rodentia > Muridae > Grammomys > Grammomys surdaster. The sequence continues at coordinate 6,308,689 of NW_021604646.1, read as the reverse complement.
CACCATTTCTGCTATCCTGGATGAGCCAGGGAAGTCCCTGGCATGCTTAGACTTGGATCTGACACACAGTATTGGAGTTGCAGATGTATACTACCATGCCTGGATGTTTAGGGTGCAGAGGATCTAAACTCAGATCCTCTGGCTAGCCTGTCACACATTTTACACTGATCCATGTCCTAAGCCTATGGACACAATCTCGGATGTAAGTTTCTGTATCTAATGTTTTCTTGTATTTATTTAATTCTTGAATATAAAAGCAGCCCAATTTTGAGAGTATTTAAACTTTCTAGTATTTCCACTCTAATAACAGTGTTTTTCTTCCCTGCTTGTACCTCAGCATGGTTTGAGATAGAAGAATCTTTTCTAATTATTCTCTGAAAGAACTATCAATATGTCTTGGGAAACAGAAAGCCCGTCTTGCTGCATTTGGGCCTGTCTGGCATCCCTTCACTGACAGTCACTTATAACTGATCAAAGACCTGAGATTTTCCTATAGTTACACCTGGGTGACCAGTGTTTGATCGCTTTTCTATCTAACCCTTTCAAAATCTGTTTATGTGCAAAATCATCAAATATAGTTGCTGTCTGAATGAATTACACTCTTGACTTTGTTTTGGTCGTTTTGTAAATACCTTCCTGGAACTATAATCTTCCCTGTAATTTATGTTGGGAAAGATTATATCTTATTTTGCATGTTAAGTTTTTCTTTTAAGTTATTTATTATTCATGTTACATCTTAAACTGATGCTGGTCTATGCAGATTTTAAATGTGTTTGTCATCTACCATTAGTCACTGTGTGAAATCTCTCAGTAATAGTTAGCCCTTGAATTTTCTGCAGCTAAGGAGAATTTAACACTGATTGATGGCAGATCACTTAGCTGGTTGGCAGACTTTCCAATTTACGGTGGGGAAATTGCTCTTTTCTTTTTGTTCATTCCTTCTGCTGCTGGTGCAGAGCCATAAGACATATGTGCCAGACTGCACACGAGATGTAGCAATGGATCGGCAATACAGCATGTCTTTTTTACAATTATGGTCTTATCCGTTTCTCAGATTGTACTGGGAATGTCAAATATCTTGGATGATATTCCCCCATTATTGAAGTCAGCTTGTTTATGTACCCTGTCTCCTTTAGCTCCCCATGTACAATGCATAGCCCATCACCTTTTGCATGACAAACTGGCCCAGAGCCCAGAAGGAAGGCAAGTCTGCATTGCTCACAAGTCCCAGATATTTTGCTGGCCACACACCAGCTCAACAATCAGTTCTACCTTTTCCTGCTCCAAACAGATAAGGAAAAACAGTCTGAGATATTCTGCTGGGGGTACTAGTTAGAAAACATATGTGCTGTTGAGGAATCTAGAATTCAACCTCGAGTAGTTTAAACAAATGTGAGATTATTCTCCTCCACCTGATAAGAAAGCTCAAAATACAGTTTCTGTTACTGGATTAGGTGTTCCTGAAAATGTGCAGTGATGTTGGCATCTCATGTCTCTATTGCCATATTTTGAAATTGGTCTTGTTGTTTATGGGTATAAGTGGCTACCTTTCCTTTAGGCATCATGCTAAGAATGAGCGGGCAAAGTAAAGCAGTTTTTTCTTTTCCTTCCTCCTTCCCTCCCTCCCTCCCTTCCTTCCTTCCTTCCTTCCCTCCTTCCTTCCTTCCTTCCTTCCTTCCTTCCTTCCTTCCTTCTGTCCTTCCTTCTGTCCTTCCTTCCGTCCTTCCTTCTGTCCTTCCTTCCTTCCTTCCTTCCTTCCTTCCTTCCTTCTGTCCTTCCTTCCTTCCTTCCTTCCTTCCTTCCTTCCTTCCTTCCATCCTTCTGTCCTTCCTTCCTTCTGTACTTCCTTCCTTCTGTACTTCCTTCCTTCTGTCCTTCTGTCCTTCCTTCCTTCCTTCCTTCCTTCCTTCCTTCCTTCCTTCCTTCCTTCTTTCCGTCCTTCCTTCCTTCTTTCCTTCTGTCCTTCCTTCCTTCCTTCTGTCCTTCCTTCCTCCCTTTCTTTCTGACCCAACCTGTGGGTCCTAGTTATTTGTGGGGACGAGGAGGACCACAACCTGAAAAAGAATGAGCGAGAGAGAAGAACAGACTCAAGGAAACAATTGCTTGTCAAGAGCCATCTATTTGAATGCAAAGTGCCTTTTTATACTATATTTTACAAGAGGAGGGGGTACGAGGGGCCAGGTGGTAGAAAAGTACAGAATCTTCTTGGCCTGTGCCTTGAAACATTTCATGGTCTACAAGGTACACTGCCTTGAATTATGATCTACCTGCTTTCCTCAGAAGATATGGTACACTGCCTTGAATTATCTGCAGCTTCCAAGCAGGATCTTGCGGTTGCCAAGCTGCAGGGGACATTGTGCAGGTGGGGAAAGGTAGGGGGTGAGGATAAGGGCGAGGGTCCTGGCTTCTGGCATCTTTGTTCCTTCCTTCTGTCCTTCCTTCATTCCTTCCTTCCTCCCTTTCTTCCTCCCTCCCTTCCTTCCTTTCTTCCTTCCTTTCTTCATCCCTTCCTTACTTTTTTTCTAAAAGACTGGTTCTTCCATCTGTATCCTATCTATGTAGTCACAGATGCACTTGAACTTCAAATCCTCTTGCCTCTGAGTTCCAAGTGAAGGTACCTCAGGTCCACATTATAAGCTCCAGAGCCCATATTATATAATGCTGGTCATCCAACCTAGAACTTCGTCTTTACCATCTAAGTTATATCAGAGACTCTGAACTATTTCTCTAAAGAAGTTTTGTCTAGACCCTCAGGCAAGGCAAGGAAAGCTCTCCTGAGAAAATGTCCCACAATATTTCACTGGCCAGGTAATATATTTTTGAGAACGAGATTGTCATAGTTCTATAGTACAGTCTCTGCCTCCTTTGATCTATGGTGTAATCTCTCATGTGTCTCATATTTATCTTTCTAAACAGCTGCACTTTCAATCTTGCTCACAACCCAGTAAATGCTGCTGGCTTAGCTTAGCATATAGAATTTTATGGAATGCTCCACTTCATTTCAGAATTTAAATTTATTGATATCAGCATAATCTAATCAAAGAAAATGGTTCATCATGATAAAGCTATGCGTAACTAGCATTTATATTTCATTTTAGGAATATTCCTTAAACATACTTTCAACCATACTATTTCCCATTCTTTTAAAAATAATCTGTGGGTATTCATGCATGCTTGTGGGTGTGCATATGCCACAATGTGTGTGTGGAAGAGCTGTTGGTCCTCATCTTTCACCTTTTTGGAGGCAGAATATCTTGTTTGCTGTTTGTACACTAGGCTATCTGCCCTGTGAGCTTGCAGGAAACAGTCTGTCTCTATCTCCCATCTCACTGTAGTAGTGTTGGGACTGTGCTACCATGTCTACAATATGTCTAAGGAGTCAAGTTTAGATTCTCATACTCTCACCACAAAACCCTGACACATTGAGTGATCTCCCTAGCCCCATTTCCTGTTTTTAATTATAGATTATGAATTTATATTTATATTAATGTAAAAAAGCATGGAAATAATGTAATCATAGTAATAATGTAATAAAGTATTTATAGATATAATTACAGTTTACTAAATACTTTTTTGTATTAAATCATTTTACATTAATATCAGAGAAAGAGAAGAGGGAGAGAGCGATGTAGGGGGAGGTTTCCTAATTATTTGATTGGGTCAATAAAGACAGCAGAAGCCAATGGCTGGGCAAAAGATAAGGCAGGATTTCTGGGCTGGACAGGAAGGAAATGGGACACAGAGAGGATTGGGGCATTGGACCAGGCTGTCGAGCAGGGAGGAAGCACAGCCATGTAAGTCTTTGGGACCTATAGTTTGTGGCCTCTGCCATGGGCCAAGGCCAAGGAGGTTGGGGCAGGGTATTCTTCACCCAGCCATTGAGTTATCTAGTCAATTTTAAAATAGTAAGTCTCTAGGGTTTTCCTTTCTCAGGGCTAAAGAGGGCAGAAGAAAGCGGGCCACTGTGGCAGTGTGCTGGTGGAGCACAACTCTGGGAATTCTCAGGAGGGACAGTTGTTGGGCAGCTTAGCAAGTCAGCCATAGGAACCAGTCATGCTCTCAGGAAAATGTCAGCCAATGGCATGCCATGACTCTTCTGAGAGCATAGCTGGGAACTCGGGAAAGCATTAGCTAGGCATAGGGGCTGAGAAGACAGCTGATGAGCAGCATATGATCCCAGAGCCTAGGCAGAGCAAGTGCGTTTTCAAAAATCACAAAGAATGCTGCTTTGTTGAGCTTTGATGGTGCAAATAATGCCAATAAAGCAGGAATGTCATATATAGCTTGATCATGCTACCCCTTCTTGTCCTGGGAATACTTTTATTCCCACCCATCATGTTAAAGCTTGTCTCCAACTACATCAAGAGATTGGCAGCCAAAGTACATGACTTGAAACTGAAAATAGACTCCCAGACAGAGTTATTAATTTAACAGGCTGGCAAGCCAAGGACAGGTAAGTTTCGACTCAGAGCCTTACCAACCTAAGACATAAGCACATTCCTTTGATAATGCATATTCCATGATGGGTAAGAAAGGCTTTCTTGTCAGAAAGACCTAAGACAGACTCAGTCAGGTTTATGCAATAAAAAGGGGGAGATGTGGAGAGCTTTTGGGGCTCCCTGGCAGGAATCTGACATTGGCCAAGGACAAGGAAATGAGCTGCTTGGAAGGAATCTGATATAGGCCAAGTACAAAGAAATGGACTGCAGGCAAGAATCTGATATTAGACTGGAACAAAGAAGTAATTTAAGGCAGAAAGTTAAATCCTAGGCTAGAGCAAAAAAGAAATTTCAGGCAGAAATCTAAATCTTAAGCTAGAACAAAGAAGTAGGCTTCAAGCATGAAAATGACTTTGGGCAAGGACAGAGAAGTAGGCTCAGATATTTTGGTCATCCTGATAAACCCTTAGAAATAGCGATAACAGGAGTGATCATGGGACTCTATTCATTGTCATGTGTGTTATTTGACTATCTGGGTCTATTGCCTTGCTTGTTCCTTGACTATTTGCATCTATTGTATTGCTAGTTCCTCAACCTAGAAGTGATCTTAATACTTGCATTTAATTTAAACAGTATAAAGGCAAAAAAGGAGTAAGAGGGCTGGTATAGGGTATTAAAGGGAGGGATAGGGAAGGGAAATGGCATTTGAAATGTAAATAAATAAAATATTGAATAAAAAAAATTACACACAACAGAATTAGTCACCCTCATGTCCAGAGAAGGCACTTAAGACATAGCACCCTTCAGCAACTCAAAACTTTCACTAGCTACTGTTATTTGGCTATGTATTATCATCTTGTAATCTCTTTTCTTTCACAGAACCAAGTTGTGCAGGGACTCACTGGACATCTATTCCTTATTTTTTTTCTTTCCTGTTGCTCTTCACCAACAAAATATATCTTTATCCTCACGGTGTTCAATTTGGGGAACTTTTACACACAGAGAAATGTCTGAAGAATTTCCTCAAGTACCACAGCTCAGGCCTTATGAAGGATGCCACTATGTAGACCAAGTGTCAATGTGTCTATTAAAAAATGATTCATTATTATTGGTGTCATCTTAGTCAGTGGTTGTGGTTTTTTGAATGGGAATAGCCCTCCTGGTCTTATATATTTGAATGTTTGATCCCTGGGTGGTGGAACTTCTTGGGAAGGATTAAGATATATGGTCTTGCTGAAGGAAGTGTATCACTGGGGGTGAGAGTGGGAGAATTTGAACTTTAGAAAGATTCCTGGAATCGCCAATATTCTTTCTCTCTGCCTTGTGGTTGTAGATCAATATGTGAGCTCCCTACTTTTGCTTCAGTCTACTGTCATGGACTCCAAACTTTTGACATCATAAGCCAGATTAAAGGCTTTCTTTTATAAGTTTCCTTGACCATTATATTAGTCCGGGTTTTCTAGAGGAACAGAATGGATAGAATGAAAATATATAAAGAGGACTTATTAAAATGCCTTACAGTTTATGATCTAGACAGACAAACAATGACTGTCGATTAATGGAAAGTCCAAGAATTCAGTAGTTCTTCTGTCCATGAGGCTGGATGTGTCAGCTGTTCTTAAATGTATGACTGAATCTAAAAAAGTAAGCTATCAATGCCTGTGAAGAAGTGGACTTGCTAGTGCATGAGGTGTGGGTGGGAGGTGTGGGGGAGAAGCAGGGAAGGAGCAAAGACTCCCCCTTTCTACGCTCTGTATAAAAGGTTGCCACTTGAAAGTTCGTCCAAGATTAAAGATAGGTCCTTCCTATCTTAAAATATCTGTATTAAAAGTAGATCTTCCCAAATCAAAGGATTTGGATTAAAAGTGAGTCTTCCTACTTCAGATGATTTCATTAAGAAAAATCATTCACAGGTGTTTCCTTACTAACAGTTCTTTCCAGATGCAATCAAGTTGACATTGAGAATAGCCACCAGTTGATGTTTTATCATAGCAATAGAGAAGTAACTAAGGCAGTGATAGTTTTCTCCATCTTTTATCTTTTCAAGATAGTTCTTGTACAACTGAGATGTCTTCCTGGAGCTACAAGGTAAGTTTGGTTAGCTAGCATCAGAGGATGCATACAATCATTGTGGCGATGCCTTCCTAGTGAGAATTGACATTTCCTGAGAATCCAGCAACTGTCCTTTATATTCACCAACCACTGTGTGTGTGAAGGAGGTCTCTGTCTAGGCAACACTATCATACTTCTTTAGTTTTAAATATATGGAGATTGTTCTAGATATTATTAATGGAGACATCAAGAAGCCTATAAAATTATGTTTTTAGTTGACTTACTTACTACTTAATGGGAACTAAGTGTTTACCATTTGTGCTGCTGTCAAGGATAATCCAGCGAACTTGATAGATGGAAATTAGCATGTTTGTGGGTCACCAATCTCTCATTCAAGTCAGGTGTCTTCCTTAAATAATCGTATCATGCAGACACATTTATTGCACCACTTCTGCTAAATGTCTTTAGTTTCTACTCTCCTAACCTCACAATGTTTTCTACAGTGACAAGCTAACTGATAACAGCATGAAAAGTTGTGAGATTTTTTTTTTAAAAAAAAATAAAATCAATTGTTAAGACTGGTCTTGAGTTTAAAATAATTGTATAGACATAATATATTAAAAGCAAATTGATACTAAAGGTCACTTCCTAATTATTTAAGTACCGTTTACTGTTACCTATGCTTGAGGTCTAAGTTATGCACATGAGACGGGGATATGTTTTATGCAGTAGTGTGTTACTGCTTCTCATCTTCACATTCAGCACATACTACAATTCAACACTGGCAGATACACACTGTGAAAGCCAGCAAATGCTATAATCATGGGTTTTTTGTATTGTAGGGAGTCAGTTGTTAAACATTAGGCAGCACACCATTGGTCCCTCCTACAGTGACCCTCTCCGTTATTAACTTTTGCTGAATTTATTTTTAACATAGCACACATTTATGCATTTTTCCAGCCCACATTCACTCACCATGTGTTGGAGATTGAAGCTGAGGGTTCAGAAATGAGGACAGTTTTGTCTCTGACCTCAAGTCATTAGAATCTGAGTTAGATAAATGTACAAATAATTGTGATATAAGGTATTGGATATTAGAACAGTAGCAAACAGAAGATGAGAGAATTGAGAATAATGGGAATAGTTAGTATTGTATGGGTCAGAAGGTTTAGTACTTGAAAGAGGAGGAAGGGTTTGTCAGGCAGAAATACTAGTAAGTACATTCCGTCCAGAGGAATATTGTACATAAAATCCAAAACCTGAATATCCAGGTAAGCCTGAAAGCTCTACTATCTAAAGATACTTGAGAGAGAACACTGGAAGATGATTGTAGACTTAATCTGTCACCTAAACCAATGATTATTATTTTGTCATCTTTCCATTCTGAGAGCCATTATGATTTTTGTGGCAAGTAAAAGGTTACTTGAATCCATAAATAGTAAGCAATTTATGATATGTGCTTTTATGCCAACAAAGAACCACTACCATTCTTCTTTGTATTTTGACCTTCTATTGTATAAGGCTATTTTACTGCTAAAACCAAGATGCACTGATCAATCGCAGAACCTGTGTTAGAAAGTTTGTCAAACACATTGTGTTTACTCTTCTTGGTATTCAAAGAATTGAAACTTTGATCTGCCTTTGCTTACTATGACAGTTGTTTTTAAGATGCTTCGACAATGTTGTCACTCTGTTTGGATGTAGTTGGATTGTGCATACCAAGAATTCCTTTCTCACATGGAGGGTCCTCAGCGTGGTCATATCAGAGTTATTGGAATCTTTAAGGAATGGAGCTTAGTGGAGGCCCTGGTTAGTTCTGGAAAAGACTGTCATAAACAGGGAAGTCTGGCTCTTTGCTTCCTCTGGCTTCTTTCTTGTCACATGATATCTTGTATATGTTACAACCCACACCAGACTGTAGTCTGAGCTAAACAGAGGTCAGTACGAAGCTGAGGAACATCCAGTCTATGAATAAACTAAATTTCCTTCTTTAAAAGTTATGTAGTCTCAGGTATTTTGTCTTAGTGATGAAAACACAAATACAACAATATTTTCATTATTAAGAATAGAATAGTCTTAATCTTCTTACATGCAAGAAGATTTTCAGAAGCTTTTCTGTATCTTTCCATTTGGAAGTGTTGTACCAAAACATTCCTGAATCCCAAAAGACCACTAAGGAGCCGAATCTGATGTAATCACACCATTTTTTTTTATTCACATGCTCAAGATTGAGGCTTAACTCACTGCCAACCTACATGATGGTTGTGGTTGAGAAAAGCCCAGAACACTCATTGGGATAAGGTTTTATAGAAAACTTCAAGTGAAGGGGTGTTTCTAGCCTGACAAGCATCTAATTGTGGTGCTGCTATAGCCTTTAGCATAACTGGCTGGTACTGGGAGCCAAACCATAAACTTAACTTCTGTTTTTCTCCTAATTGGTGGTTATTAGGCAGGGGTGGGCTTGTAACCCGGAGGTGTAGATTTGTTGGGGAATATCCTGGAAACCAGTGCTAAACATTGGATTTGTTAGGGAAATAACCTGGAGATGCAGAGCTTGTTAGGGGTAGCCTGGAAATTGGAGCTAGGTACTGGCCTGTTAGCTTACTTGAGTTTAAACTTCAGTCAGGTTTTCTAAGATAGAGAATGAACACCAAGAATTTGGTCTCTCCAAAGAAAGAATATTGATATCCCACTAAAAGAGAGACCTTCAATCAGGAAAGAACTCATTAGTGTACACATTGGCTAAGTCACTTTTATGAGGCCATGTGGTTGTTGAGCCACAGGGAGACAGAAAGCATTAACATTTCTGAAAGAGGAACATGGAAACTAAAGAAATTTGGTCAGCAATGAAACTTCTGCAAAAGAAGGGCAACTAAAAGAACCAATTAGCATTATTCAACACAAGTTGGTTGGAGTCCAGCAAGGAGTGAGGGAGTATTAAATCTTGGTCCACAAGCATTAGCAACTGTCAGGCCAGCCATGCTGGATAACTAGATGAATGAGACTATCTGAATTTTCCAAAGGAAAACTCTCTTTGCTCTGAACCATGTTCCCCATGCATCCATCTGATTATCATATGGCTAATGACATAATCTATCTTCCAACAAGGAAACAGCCTATTTAACCAGAATTTAATTAAGCTCATACTGAATGTCAGATCCTTTGTAGGAAGAAGTCACACTACCTCTGTGGCTGTGAATGTTTCATTGCAAAGGACAATTAAATTCCTCACTGCACATGAATAAACTGTTCTTATAGATTTTTCCATTGATGGCAAGTTTTATGACTGTGGGCAGCAACACTAACCAACCTCCCTGCAAGGACCCACCCACACCTGCAAAACTGTTCTGTTTAAGTTGACAAAAGTATTGCTGAGTCTGCAGGATTATCTTTGCCTCTGGGTTGCAGTAAGGGTAGCAATCCCAGTGAAGCCTATCAGAAGGCAGCCAGCTGGCCTCTCTTGGAGACCCTTCTCTGAGTCAGAAGGAAATTTGGGCTTGTTTCTTGCTGTTTCCCTGTCTATTTATAATTTATAATGAATTATTATTATGATTGCTAACATCATCATTATTGTGTGTATATAAGTGTGCTTCAGTGTGGCCCAGTGTCCTCAGCAGGCCTGTGGAGGAGAGAGGATAACTTTGTGGAGTCACTTCTCTCCTTCCGTCGTTAATATGAGTTCTGAGAACCAACTCCACTCATAGATTCTGAACTATCACATTGGCCCGATTATTACTATTTTTGAACTAAGAAAGATGAACCAGTATCTCTTGACAGCCTAAATCTATTTTCAGGGGATACACACACACACACACACACACACACACACACACACACACATACACACACACATTTCAGTGATATCTCAATTCTGTTTCCGCTATGCAACATGATTGGTTTTCCTTCATTATTCCAAACCCAAGGATCACATAAGACATCATGAAAAGTTCATGAAGAAGGCTGATAAATAAGTCTTAGATGTGTTTCTTTTATGTGAAATGGAATTTTTACCTCCCTAAGTGTAAAATTGTTTCCCAGCTTCAGAGAATTCTTGCCAGGTGTTTATTATGGCTTTGCCAGAGTTCCAAACCCAGAGACAGGGGATGCAAATTGAAATATTTATGTCATTGGTTTGTGGGGCAGCCCACAGAGAAACAAGACTGTGTTTGTAAACTCTGAACATAGGTGGGCATTTTTGAAATGCTCCAGATCTAACAGAATGATTTTCAACTAGGAGTGCAGCATTGTTTATCATAACTTTGAGTGGCAGCCTAATATATTAAATCAGTTGAGAAGATTGTAAAAGGCATTAGCATTAGCAATTTAATACCTTCAACAAATTTAACTGTCACTCAGAAGCATATCTGCCCTTGTTGTGAAACGAAACAAAATATCCCAAAATGAAACTCTTTTCTTTATGGACAATAAGTTTCAAGGAGACGAAAGCCTTTCATGTACAGAGCCACAGAGATACACTGAAGTTAGCAAGACAAAGTGGCTCAGAATTAATAGAGGCATTTGATTATGGCTGGAATGCTTGAAGCCTTGAAAAAAGAGCTTCACAAAATAATGAACTTAGCCCACCTACTACCTAGGGAATATTGCTCATGAAAAATGTATGGGAGACATCTCTCCATTAAAATATGATCCCTCAGCATCCACGATCACCTGTCAATATTGTACTTTTTCCATTAGAAGGGAAGGGAAATTCATGAGATAATATTAATAGTATGGTAAACTGCTCGGATGATAGTGGAAAAAGTAGAATGTGGGGCTACATATAAAATAAAATAATAGCGATATTAGTAAATTATTGTTGAAATCTTTTAAAAGAGGAATCACCTTAAGTAAGTTCTATTTGGCATTCATCAAGATAAGGACATTATTCTATCCTAGCTTACTGAAAAATTTCAAATACGTCTGTGAAGTAGGATTTTTTTTTTCTTTTTTTTTCCTTTTTTTTTAATTTCTTTTTTTTTTGAACATGAAATGCTTTTTTATAGCATGTTTTACAAGGGGAGGGGGTAAGAGGGTCCAGGTGGTGGAAAAGTACAAAATCTTCTTGGCCTGTGCCTTGAAACATGTCATGGTCTATATGGTACACTGCCTTGAATTATGATCTACCTGCAGTTCTTCAGAAGATATGGTACACTGCTTGAGTTATGGTCTCCCTGCTATTCTTAAGAAGACATGGTACTCTGCTTTGAGTCTATCTGCAGTTGCTAAGCAGGATCTTGCAGTTGCCAAGCTTCAGAGGACATTGTGCAGGTGGGGAAAGGTAGGGGGTAAGGGTAAGGGCTTCTGGCATCTCCCCCTTCTCTGTTTAGTTAGAGAAGGCGTCTTATGTTCAATCCCAACTATGTGAGTTTTGAATTTGGATGTCTAATTATGGGGGGTCTTAGACAAATTCACAACCCCAAAACACTGATGTGAGACGAGTCACATCGATGGTCGAATTCTTAGGTGGAGGAAGTAAGGCCTAGCGAGTGAACGTAATTGCTTAACAGCTCTGAGTTCATAAATGGCTGAGCCAGGTTTTGACACAAAGTTTATTAATTCTAAAAATGGAGGTCCTGCTGCTAGGTTTCCAGGTCAGTGTTTCTTATGTGTGTTAAGAACCTTGTATGCATTTAAGATATTGATCTTCACAAGAATGATACAGGCAAGAATGACGTCTCACAATCCATAGAGGAGGTATCTGCACCATAACAAATAAAAGCAAATCACCAATTTCTCACTAAGCCAGGTGATACCCTAGCCATATCATCTCTCAACAAGAAGACATGATTTATTTAGGTCATCAAACTGAATCTTTATTGTTTGTGTTAATATTTCAATTCTTTAAACAAGGAGTAGCATGTAGACATGTCTGCAGATAGAGAGATAGAAATCTGCTCTGGAATTGACAATCATGCACATAGAATGAGCTGGTTATTCAACAGCTGACAGGTGAGTTAGAAAAACTGGCTTTGTTCTGTGTTTCCCTTCTTTTTTTACATCTTCTGCATCCTGTGAAATTTCATGTTGTATTTTTCAAATGTATAGAAATTCTAGTGTCTTCTGCATCCCCCAAAAATATACATTGAGTTATTTTATTTTTAAAAAATATTTTTATTGGATATTTTATTTATTTACATTTCAAATATTATCCCCTTTCCCTGTTTCCCCTCTGGAAACCCTCTATCCCATCTCCCTTTCCATTGTTTCTATGAGGGTTTTCCCCCACCCACCCATCCACACTTGCCTCTCTGCCCTGGCATTCCCCTACACTGGGGCATTGAGCCTTCACAGGAACAAGGGCATTTCCTTCCAGTGATGCCCAAAAAACGATCCTCTGCTACATATGCAGCTGGAGCCATGGATCTCTCCATGTGTACTCTTTGCTTGGTGGTTTACTCCCTGGGAGCTCTGGGTGATCTTGTTGGTTAATATTGTTGTTCTTCCTATAGGGTTGGAAACCCCTTCAGTTCCTTTAGTCCTTTCTCTAACTCTTCCATTGGGGACCCTGTGATCAGTCCAATAGTTGGCTCTGACTATCCACCTCTGTATTTGCCAGGTTCTGGCAGAGCATCTCAGGAGACAGCTATATCAGGCTCTTGTAATCAAACACTTTTTGGCATCCTCAGTAGTGTCTAGGTTTGGTGTCTGTATATGGGATGAATCCCCAGGTGGGGCAGTCTCTGGATGGCCTTTCCTTCAGTCTCTGCTCCACACTTTGTCTCTGTATTTCCTCCTGTGAGTATTTTATTCCCTCTCCTAAGAAGGACTGAAGCATTCACACTTTGGTCTTCCTTCTTCATGAGCTTCATGTGGTCTGTGACATTTCCTTGAATCTAACTGAGTGATCCATTTTCTTACTACTACGTAGTTTAACTTAATATAAATGTGACAATACAAAATTGAAGTATAAACCCAAGACATTACCACATTTAAATTTCCATGTATGATATCTGTCGTGTACTAGATAATAATACATTGTAATTTCCTCTCTTTTCCTTACCCACTTGTTTCTTTTTTTTAAAAAAAATTATGTATGTGTATGTTTTTGAGTGTTGTGTGTGCACATGGATATGGTGCTTGCAGGGTCCAGAAGAGACTGTCAGATGCTCTGGAGTTGGAGTTATAAACAAGTAGGTGTAAGCTACCCAACATGGATGTTGGAAACAGATCTCAGGTCCTCTGAACAACATCAAACTCTCATTATTACTGTGCCATTCCTCCTGTTCCTTACTCCATTCATATTTTGTCATACTTCATGACTGTAAACATGGCTGCCTAAACAAGAATTGAACAAGAAGGACATCAATAGACATGCTAAGACAGAAGGGGGAAATTTCATAAGGCTCCAATCCTAGACATAGAGCTATAGGAAAGTTAAAAAAAAATGATGTGAGTGGCAGAGATTCCACAGGAAGACTCCTCTAACTTGTTATTCAATACCAAATGGTCAGTCCTGAGATCATATACACACAAGTAACATTACATAACTGAAAGGATTTATTCATGTGTGTATGTGTGTGCTCATGTATGTGTGTGTGTGTGTATACAAAGAAAAGGAAGTAATACATTTGAGATAGAGCAAGGGATGGGGCACATGTGAAAGTGTTGGAAAAAGGAAAGGGAAGGTAAGGAATGTGGAAATATAATTAAATTTTAATTTTGAAATATAAAAAGATATTTAAAAATACATGCCTTGCTGGCAAAATCCTAGGAACATCATGAAAATTCCTTGTCTGTAGTAAGGGAGACAAAATCCCAAGTCTGCTTTCTCTTTAGAAAAGTAATTTCAGATAGTTTTGAACAATAGTAGATACATTGTGCCTATGAGCTAATGAAATGCACATATCTATGTTCATACTTATATTTATTCTCTCTAATTCTTTATTCACCTTTCATCTTTTCCTTTTATTTTAGCACCCTCAAATGTTAGGAGTAACCATCATGTCTTTGTACATGGTAGGCAAAGCATGAACCACTGAGTTAAAAACTTACCTCCTCTGTTTACACTAAAAGAATTTCTTAGAAATATTTTAGTACCTATTCCTGAAGAATGAGCTTATTAAGAAAAAAATTTTCAATATTTCACACCAACAGACCAATTGCCAGTCTAAGTAGTAAATACCCAGAGTTCAGATTTTCTCACATTTAAGAGTTTATTTGCAATACTAGTCAATACATTTCATGTAGTATAATTATTTAGTGTTTATTTAATTGACTTATTTTATTCTACATGATCTAGTCAATCTTATTGATTTTGTTATAGAAATTGTATTCTTGATTCTATAATTCTTTTTAATAATTCAAATATTTAATGTTTTTACATCTGTTATTATTTATTGTGACTCTCTATCCCTTTTCATCGCACCAACATATGAAGTTATAAGTAGTCAACTAGTTTTGAGTTATAAAGTGTCAATTTTATGTGGCTCAACCTAATATCTCCTGCAAATTAACAGTTAGAGCAAGACTAGCTGGAACATGCCTGGGATAGCTTGCCTGATCTCAGATATGACAAGGTGTTCCAGACTGATCACTTGCAGCTCTTGCCTAGATTGATAATCAGTAGTTCCTCAGATTCTGACTTTTCTCAGTGTGAAATTGCAGTTACAATCACAGTCCAGATATTGGGTTTGTTTATTAGTATTTTACGTTAGTCATTATCTAACTTCTAGGACTTAGGAAAGCCAAAAGATATTACATTTTAGAAAAAGAAAGATACATAAAGACTTCGTTCTGACACTTTTAAATCAAATCCTGGTTTCTACTTAATTTTATTCACCTTATCTAATATTCCTACAGAAGCGTTGTGAAAATTCCAATTAATAACATGTCACTCATTTTAAAAAAATGTTCTGTCATGTAGAATAAAATCAACATTATCAATAAACATATGATTATTAAGAAGAGTTCCTATGGTTCTTTTATTAGTTTATTGGCTAGAAATAATTTTTAGTCACTTTAGTTGTTGAAGACTTGTTATCAAATTCATAACCTTGGGATGCTTGGCAAGCAGTCCACCTCTGACCTATATCCCCTGCTTAGACAATGTCATGGTTCTGTAAACCGAGATGATAGAACTTCCAAGATATGTGCAGAAAAGATTAATTTTTAAGTTATTTAGAAAAATAAGTGTTTTAGTTAATATATATATAATGTATGTATAATATTTCATATTGTCACACCAATACATACACATTTTTGGTTTTATTTATCAGAAAAAAACAAATATTAGTATATGTGAAATCTTATTAGAACAACTTCTCTCTGTATAATTCTGCTGAAAACTGGATAAACCGTAAAATTATTTCACATTATTTGTAATTCTTTAGAACTGTTTTTAAAACGTTGTAAATCATTATTCAATATATGTATATAATTTTAAATTCAAATCTACTGGGCAAGTTATAAGTCTAGCTTCTGATACACTTTTTTTCTACATTTCTGCCTCTCTTTGTTTAAAGAGAACTATTATTTTTCAATTATTTATTTCATTGAATACACCCCTAGGAGTTATTGGATAGGGAGGTGCCAGTCGTCTTTAAATTAGGACGGATTATTTTCATTGACTTTTTTCCCATTTTAAGATCATGATGAGACCCTGTAGCTGAAGACACCACACACTTTGGGTAAAGGACACAAAGAAATCCATCTCGAACCATCCAGAAGACCTTTTCCTTGCTGAGCAGCTTTCATAGTGTCAGAAGGTTCATGCAACCTTTGGGGGAACAAAACACATTGACGGTCTTACCAAGTGCTGGACCCTGCATGCTAACCTACCAGGCAATGCTTACCTGCTAGTTTAATAATGGTGTGGCTGTTATGTGTTAACTAACTGCTTTCTGTTGGGCTTGAGGCCTGTTTCATAGGAAGGAATTTCATACCTCACACTACAATAATCCTGGTCATTAACTCATGACTGGGGAGATTATAAACCCTAGAATAAAACTTCTGAACTACATCTGTTGCATGGTCATGCTGACAAACTAACTTCAAAATATTTCTGCTTTTACTTATACTGCTTACCTATGCTATCTTCAACCTTGGTCAGAATCTACTTTGGGCAGCAATCAGCAGAGGGATTCATTGTCTGATCAAAGCCTGATAATAAGACAATATAAGAGACTGGTGTTCAGACCTAAAGAAGACACCATTGTTTTCCCTTGAGATAGAATACAATGCATGAGTGCTTGTGGTAACACTATTACACAGTCTTCCTCTAATCTGACTGTACATTGAAGAATAGTACATTATTACTTAGAATCTTGTCTGTCATTTCTTTCTACAGCAGCACAGACGTCTGTATACCAGTCTTCCTTTTACAGAGTTGTGACAACTAGCAGTCTTGTTTGTATTACTGTTTATCTAATATGATCCCACTATATTTTGGAATATATTCCTAGAAGCAAAGTTGTTCCATCAAATACTAAATGAATATGTATTTTTTTTTAGGCAATACCAAAGTTTCTTTCCTCAAGAGGTTCGGAATTTTGCATTCTCATCAGGAATATATGCGAAGTCTGTTTCCCCACAGCTTTGCCACAGAATCTGCTGTCAGCCTCTGGAGTCCCGCCAATGTAATAGGTGAGAAAAGCTACTCCAGCAAAGTGTTAATTTGCGGCTCTTTCCCTGAGTAAACTTGAGCATCCTTTCAAATAGTTGAGAGGTGTTTGTGTCTTTCCATTTAAGTTGCTCAGTGTTTCTGTGTAGCACTGTTGGCATTTTCTTCCCCTGTTTTTAATATGCTTCTTGTGTAGTTGGCATGTCAATCCTCTGAGAGGTAAGGGAGAATTTTCTCCATTTCTTTGTCTTCGCTTTGCTTGCCTTATAACATTTGGAGTAATTAAATTCATCATTAATATAATTCATTGAGGCTGATTTCTTTTATCTTCTTTGGTAAAAACGACTTCCTTAATCTTTTTTATAAACCTGTACATTAAGCTTGGCACTGGTGGTGAACGTCTTCATTCCCAGCACTTAAGAGGCAGAGGCAGCTTGATCTCTGAGTTTGAGGCTGGCCTGGTCTATACAGTGAGTTCCAGTACATTCCACAGAGAAACCATGTGTCAAAAAACAAACATACAAAACCACAAAACAAAATAAAACCAAACAAATAAACCACCAAACCAACCAAACAAACAAACAAAACAAATAACAAGACCAAGCAACAACAAAACCATTTTACATTAATTTGTTTTATTCTTTAGAATTTCATATATATATGAACATGGTCATATCTACTCCCTATTCCCCCCTCCGATTACGTCTAAATCCTCTCTCAACACAGCCCCCTCCTAACTTTTATGTTCTCTCTTTTTTTGGTTGGTTTTGATAACCCAGTAAGTTTAATTAATGCTGTTCATATGTATATTACTGTGCAACCTTCTACCTGAACATGGGAAACTTAACTATGGTTTCACAGTCAAAAAAGAATGATTTTCCTTCTCCTAGGCGCTATCAACTACAAATAGTCATGAATAAGAAATAGAGCCTGAAGGTTACAACATTTGAAATGTAAATAGATAAGATAACCAATAAAAAGAGAACCCCCGAACTATTTTGGAGTTTGGGCTGGATTGATCTTGTGCAGATCCTGAGCAAGCAACCAGAGCTGTATGCGTTTTTAAGCACTGTCTTGTGAGACTTCTTTTAATGGATGAAATAATCTCCTTTTTGCTCTTTCCAGTGGATGCTTGGATTTATGTTAGTATTGAGAAGATTTGAGTTGATTTTTCTTTCCTGAATGTTTTCTACTTCAACTACTTGGTGTTTCTTCAAGCTTGATTAACAGAAGTATATGGTTGTCTATTCTTGTCCCATTATACTCAGAAAATGGCAGCATTGGCATCTGACAGCTTTGGGGTTTGGTGCTAACTAATTAGACTTCCCCTAGATATGCCACACATTTACTGCAAAGGATAGTCTGATGTTGCATGGAGAACTGTTATCTGTGACGTGTACCTGATGCTGAAAATACTAACAGAGAGCTGTGTATGTCACCTTGGAAAGGAAATTGTCCTGGAACTGACTTTCAGCTGATCCAGAGCCAAAAATACACTTCATATTTTCTTCTATATAGTTTGGGTATATTTTAATTGCTAATTACCACTGTAATGCCATACTTTTAAGGCACTGAGTTGCATAGACTGTTTTTCCTCTATAAACAATTTTTTTGAGTTGGAATTAAATATGCACAGCATATTTACAATTAATTGATTATACTTCCTGAAAAAAATACATATAGTTTCCTTTCAGTATAAGAAGAAAATTATCAGGAAGACTTCATTAATTATCTAAAAATAAATTATACAAGGAAACAACATAACTTTTTTCATCTGCTGACATTTTTTTTTTTACCATCTTATCAAGAGAATTAACAGTTTAGTTTTAGAGAGAGATAACATATAGTTCGTTTTGGTCATATTTATTCTCCTCAATTTATAAGACAAGATGATTTTTTGACATTGTGATTGAGATGAATACATCTTCAAAAATAGAAATGAGAACACTGGTTTTGGTTTGTAGCTAGATAATACTCAGCCTTTTTATATTTTATATTATATTATATTATATTATATTATATTATATTATATTATATTATATTATATTATATTATCATATGAAGAAAGGCAGTTTACAGTCTCCATGAACAGTTATGTGTGTTGACCACATCTTCTAAGACTGTTAACAAACACAAGATGCAGTTCTGCACACAGCCACACACTTTCACGAATAAAAGTCTGTAGGCTTATATTTTTCAAAACCTATTTTAATAGGGCTTCTTAAATGCTTTAACCTCCCTTCTAGCCCACCATTCACTAGTTGAAAGGAAAAGTTAATAGGGCAAAGGGGGATGTGGACCTGTTTAGAAATAGTTCCTTGGGGGCAATTCCAATCTTTATTGTCAGGATATCAGCAGTTCAGTTTACATGACTCAATGGCAGTAGCTCAATCCACTGGAAAACAGCATTCATGAATTATCAATGACAGTTCTATCCAGAAGAAACTGCGAGGTTCTGCCAAATGCCCAGGTCTCTGGAAGTTGCAAGAAGCTGCCGGAATATCTCTGTCATATTGGTGACTTTATCTTTTGGAAGTCACAAGACAGTGGCAGGCAAACTAATGTCAGAGCATTGTCCGCTGTCTGTTGGGTTATACTTAAACCCTCTCCAAACATCATGTGTCCTCTCAAGAATCTGCTCTAGCTTAGCAAAACATCACACTTGCTTTCTCAAGGAAACTTCCCAAAAAGCACCACGTGTCTGTTCTTAGCAAAACATCCTCTCACATATCTGCTTAAGCTAAACATTCTCTCATAAGACAGTTTCCAGAAAAACAACACTACTGAATCTTGAAAGAAACCAGATATTTTTACTTCAATAGCCCCATTCAATATTCATGATTTCTTTTTTATTATTGGTTATTTTATTTATTTACATTTCAAATGTTGTCTCCTTCCCAGTTTCCTCTCCATAACCCCTCATCCCATCCCCCTCCACTTTGCCTCTATGAGTGTGCTCTCCCACCCTCCCACCCACCCAGCCATTCTTACCTCACTATTCTAGCATTCTCTTACTCTGAGGTATCAAGCCTCAACAGGACGAAAGGCCTCTCCTCCAATCGATGCCAGATAAGGCAGTCCTCTGCTACATATGTACCTGAAGCCATGGGTCTCTCAACGTGTACTCTTTGATTGGTGGTTGAGTCTCTGGGAGCTCTGTGTGGTCAGTTAGTTGATACTGTTGTTCTTCCTAAGGGGTTGCAATTCTTTTCAGCTCTTTCAGTCCTTCCCCTAACTCTTCCATTGGTCTCCCTGGATTCAGTCCAATGGTTGGCTATGAGTATCTGCATCTGTATTGGTCAGGTGGTGTCACAGTGTATCAGGGGACAGCTATACCATGATCCTGTCAGCAAGCCCTTCTTGGCATCAGCAATAGTCTCAGGGTTTGGTGTCTGCTGGTGGGATGGATCCCTAGATGGGGTGGTCTCTGAATGGCCTTTCCTTCAGTCTCTGCTCCATTTTTTTGTCTCTCCATTTCCTTTAGATAAGAACAATTCTGGATTAAAAATTTTGAGATGGGTGGGTGGCCCCAGTCCTCAACTGGGGGCTGTGCCCATCTACTGGAGATGGTCTCTATAGCTTCTAACTCCTCTTCATTTTGTATTTCAGCTAATTTCATTCCTGTTAGTTTCTGGGAGCCTCTTGCTTTCCTAGCATCTAAGACTTTCTAGGTGCTACCCTCAGTTTCCTATGATCATTTTGTTCCCCCTTTAAGTAAGATTGAGACATACACACTTTGGTCTTCCTTCTAAAGCTTCATATGGTCTGTGAGTTGTATCGTGGGTATTCTGAGCTTTTGGGCCAATATCCACTTACCAGTGTGTACATACCTTGTGTGCTGTTTTGTGTCTGGGTTATCTCACTCAGGATGAAATTTTCTAGTTCCATCTATTTGCCTGAGAATTTCATGAAGTCATTGTTTTTAATAGCTGAGTAATACTCCTCTGTGTAAATGTACCACATTTTCTGTGTCCATTCTTCTATTGAGGGACATCTGGCTTGTTTCCAGCTTCTGGCTATTATATATAAGGCTGCTAATAGAAACAGAAGGAACACTACCTAATTTGTTCTATGAAGCCACAGTTATGCTGATACCTATACCACACAAAGACCCAACAAAGAAAGAGAACTTCCGACCACCTTCCCTTATGAATATTGATGCAAAAATACTCAATAAAATTCTCACAAACTGAATCCAGGAACACATCAAATTGATCATTTATCATAATCAAGTAGTCTTCATCCCAGGGATGCAGGGATGATTCAATATATGGAAATCCATCAATGTAATCCACTATATAAACAAACTCAAAGGGGAAAAAAACCACATAATAATCTCATTAGATGCTTTTGGAGTGCTTTTACAGTCTTTGACAAAATACAACACCCCTTCATGCTAAAAGTATTGGCAAGATCAAGAATTCAAGGCCTATATCTAAACATAATAAAAGCAACATATAGCAAACTGATAGTCAGCATCAAACTAAATGAAGAGAAACTTTAAGCAATCCCGCTAAAATTAGGCACTAGACAAGGCTGCCCACTCTTTCCCTATTTATTCAATATTGTGCTCAAAATAAATTTTAGCCAGAGTACTTAGATAACAAAAGGTCAAAGGGATACAAGTTAGAAAGGAAGAAGTCAAGATACCACTATTTGCAGGTAATATGATAGTATACATAAGTGACCTCAAAAATTCCACCAGAAGACTCCTATAGCTGATAAACAATTTCAGCAAAGTGGCTGGATATGAATTCAATCAAACAAATCATTCATGGTTCCTTAAAGAAAAAGTATGTGGTTCCTACTATGCTCTCCATGGCACAAAAGCTAAAGGAATATAAGCAAACAGGTGTGCCAAGCATTTCCATCTAGAATGTCATTCATTCTGAAACTAGTTATTTCATTGTTCAGAGGGAAAGTGGGCATTCAGTAAGTTGAGTTTTTATTGTCTCATTCATCTACTTAGGCAAATGTTTCAAATGTTCGAGAGGTTATGCATTTGGGATTTAAGTTCTTTTTAAAAAGATAATTGATTATGATAATTTTGGTCTTTATGCTGCTATTTATTGTGTCATGATATGGTTATTTGTTCCTGTGATGGAAAATTGTAGATATAATAGTTGATATCAGTGATAACTAAAAATCACAATTCATTGTGTTAGTATTGTTTATTATTACTGATAAACATCAATAGTACCTTTCTGTAAATGTGATTAACAGCATTACTGCTCAGTTACCTTCTTAATGTTGTGCTATGGGTTTTTGTTTGTTTGTTTCTGTGGTAATTAAGGCTGAATCTAGTGTTTGATACATACTAGGCAAGCATTCTACTACTGAGTTACATTTCCAGGTTCTCTTTCATCCTTCAACTTGAGTTTACAATCAGGGTGACCTTGAATTCACCTAATAGCCCAAGTAAGCTTTGAACTTGAGATGCTCCTTGTCTCAGCCTCTCAAGCAGTTGGGATGATGGTCCTGTACTATCAAGCCAGGTTGTGCTATGTATTTTGTTTAATGTTGAATTTTGCCCCATATATACACACACACACATATATATATATATATATATATATATATATATATATATATATATATATAATTATCATTAATCTCCAAGTTTATAATTGTAACAAAGAAACAATTTGGGAACTGACTATAAGAATCTTTAGAGGCAAAGTCTATTATTTAACTATGAGATAAATGGCACTGAGTAGCAGTTATGATTAGAATGGAGGGTGTCTTCAGTAGGTCCATGTATTGTGTATTTGGAGTGCTACTAGTGTTGACTAGGAAGTTATGTACACAGCACTGTTGGAGACTGGGGATGGGTCAGTGATGGTAGGTTTTTGAGAGTTAGACCCTGTCCTGAGTCCTTGCTTTCGGCTTTGACTTTCTGTTTCTAGTAAGAATCTAGCAAAGAGGCATGCTGAGTGCTCCTAACTATAAATTCATCCTCATCATGATAAACTTTATCCCTGTATTATTAACCAAGATGAATCCCTCCATCCCTTAAGCTGCTTCTGTGAAGTGTTAGTCATAGCAATGAGAAAAATGATATCCTCCCTTTGAGTCAATCCATTTCCCCAATACATTTAAAACAAAATATGTGCTCACATTTAAAAATATTTATGTAAATAGTCTGTATTCTAAAATCAAGTTCTAAATGTTGTAGGATGTATTTTTACAAAATGAATTCCACCGAAGATTTTGAAAAGTAAAGGAACAGGTTATATTTATTTATAATTCTGTAGAAAATAATTTCGAGTCTCAAGAAGTTACATGATGAAGACTGGATTTAAATAATGAAAAATGCATTTAACACAGCATTTCTGTGCCAATATGTGGCATTCAAAATCCTACAAGAATTTATGTGAATTTAACCAATATAAAGAAGTTTGGAATCTTTTTTTTCTATTTTGTTTATTGTTATAAGTGATTTATTTATTATTACTAATTCATTATTAATGGCCATTTTCCAAAGTGGCCCTGGAGCTGCCTGGATTCTAATTGTTTTCCTGAAGTCTTTTGTCACTTACGTTGTGTCTGTCCAGCAACTGGTGTGTCTGTGCCTGTCAACTCCTTGTGTGTTCCTCAGTGTTGCCTAAAACAGAGTGCGGTGGTTACAGTTAATTGTCAACTTGAAAATTTCAATGGCCTCTGAGTATTCCTGTGGCAGACTATCTTGATTGTATTAAGTGAGCGGAGAAGCCTCATGTACTGTGAGTATCTCTGTTCTCTGAGATCCCGGACTGTGTAAGTATAGAAGTGGTCTGAGCAGCACACATTCCTGGCTCTCTGTTCCCAATTGTGGATGACACATGAACATCTGCTTCAGCCTCCTACCACCCTGACTTGTTCCTCATAATAGACTGTACCCTTAAGCTATGAGCCAGAATAAATCATTTTCTCCTTTATGTTGCTTTGATAAGGGTATTTTGTCACAGCACCAAAAATAAAAGTAAAAGAATTTTCACTTATTATTACAGGTTTTCTAATCTTGTCCTTCTTAATTTTAGACTCCTGTCTAGAGGCCTTGCATAGGAGAAAATGTCAGTGCTTTCTTATAACTAAGAAGGAATACTGAAGAAATGATCATGGGAGACTAGAAAATACATTGATCTCTTTGCGTGTGTGTGTGTGTGTGTGTGTGTGTGTGTATTACCGTCTACTCATGAAAGCCATATTTAATAGAGGTAAAAGACACTTCTTAACTTATGGTGAAATATATTGATTTTTCTCTGCTTTCTCAAAGGTGACCTCCAGGCAATTGTAGACTCTAAATTATTATGAAGGCAAACAGATATTATAAATTTAACACAGGAATTTGAAATCTATGAGCCTGCTAATTCCCACCTCCCTTTACAGCCCATTAAACACTCTATTTTTAATTGAAGTTATAATATTTATTCTCTCATTCTCATTGTTTAGGTTTGGGATGATTCTTTAGTAATTTCTCTCGAGATTTCCAGCAGGATTAACTTTTCTTTCTTTTATCTCCATTGCAGTTGCCATTAAATTTAAGTGTATATCTGTTTAAAATCGATTTTATGAAAAGAAATTTGGGTCCATGTTTTGAGAAAATTGAGAAGGCCTTCTGACTTTAAGGGATGCAAACAAATAAAGTCCTTTTGCTTCCAGGAAATGGAGAGGATACAGTCTTGGTGTGATAGGAGAAAAAGCTCACATCACTGATATACCTTATTGAAATTGGACTCATAACTGAAGTGTTGGAATTTATTTGCTTTCACCATTGCAAGAATACATGATGAGCCAGACTGTTGTAAAGAAAAAAAAAACCAACTATTTATGTCTCAACTAAATTTTAGCGTCTAGAATGGACGCTTTCACTTAATCAGAGTTTAAGAAATTATTTCCCATTTCTAAGGATGAGTGATATAAAAAATTGCTTTGATATACTTTATAATCTTACTTTATTCAAGTTTGAGAATAATTCATCTATATGAATAAGTAATTGCTTTTAGGTTGATTTTGCTATAATAATATAAAATATTTGCTTCATTAATTTAATCAGCTTCTAACCTAAGACTCGCAAAATCTGCTATAATCCCATCTAATGCTACCTCGGTGTTAGGAGTTTCTCTTGTTCATTCAATAAGCTTTTCTCTATAGTATCCATGTCATGACCAGCTTTGGGTTTTTTTTTAGTACTTAGAATTTGAAGTGGAGGCAGGTTGATATTATTTGTGGCTTCTACGATGTGAGCTTTGACAAATTTTTCATGAGTAGAACAACTTCAAAACCATTATCTTTTATAATTATATTTTTTCCAGTGTTTCATTAGAATTTGCACATGTTTTCTCATTTATTTGTTAGTACATGACATTTAAATGCCTTCCATATTTAAATGGCCATTACAGAATAACAGGCAGGCAGTTGGCTGAATGTTGGAAAGATAAATGGGACTGTAAGAGTATCATACAAAACTAATTCCTCCTAACAGTTTAAACTTACTTCTCAGATGCCTTGGAGGTTTTTCGTTTTAAATTTCTAAGTAGTTCAAAACATGCAATTTACTTCATATTGGTCTACATATGATCACTTTTGACCTTGAAATGGTCTGCTGATGTGACTCTTTCTTACACTGACCACACTATTATAAATGCCATAACCTCCGAAACCATTACTTTTGAAAAATTACCAATAGAGTCATAACAATTTGCTTAGAAATATCTTGGCTTAGTTTTTCTTTATCAGAATCATTCTGAGCTTTAATCTTACGAGAATTCATAAAGAAGAGGTCTTTGAAAGATTCATTATCTATATTGAGTAAAGAAAGCAATTAATATTTATACTTTCATATATAGAAATTATAACTTTACATGCTTTCTTTTATTTTATAATATTTCAGCCTATGGGATGTTAATTATTCAAGTGTCCTAATTAGGGATATTTAAATCAGATGGATGTGCTATAGCTATGTTTTGAAGCATGCATCAGAATGCCTAATACACGTTGCTGAAATTTTTGAATGAGGAGAGAAGAGGTCTGATATCAGAATAAATATTCAAACTGAGGCTTTAGGAGAATGTTAAAAAAAACTATCAAGATTGCCAGTAGTATATGAATTTGTAAAACACTTATTTGCATTATAATAAAATGCTTTAAAATGTTCCTAAGTATGAATATGCAGGACAGGTTTGTAATATGAGTGTATCTCTGGTACAGGTTGCTAAAATGTGAACTAAGTGACTTTCAGATGCCCTGTCTTTTAAAACTGATTCAGCTATTGGTGAACAACAAATCAGGATGAAACTCCTGGTATCAGCTTACCTTTAAAAATGGGAATTTAGTAAGTATAATATATTTTTTTTCTTTTTTGTTTTTCCAGACATTGTTTCTCTGTATAGCCCTGACTGTCCTGGAAGTCACTCTGTAGACCAGGCTGGCCTCGAACTCAGAAATCTGCCTGCCTCTCCCTCTCAAGTGCTGGAATTAAAGGAGTGTGCCACCACTGCCTGGCAAGTATGATATTTTATACTTTTCATATCTTCATAATATGACTTGGTTATTACCGCATAGAAAACTCTCATTAAGTATCTATTTTGAGAAAACTTTTGAAGTAATAAAACAAAATAGTGCATCATTGATGATATTAGTAAAACACTGTTAAGTTGGCAATGAAGTCTAGGGTCTTCTTGGCCATAATGATTTTTATTTCTAGGAAATAAAGAAAACCTTCCAGCTTTTAGGATATGATACATACAGCTTACACTTTTCTAAAATACTTCTTCTTGTTTTAGTGTTGCTGAATTTTAATTTTTCTAATAATTACAAAGATTGTTTTATAGAGATAATGTCCACAACTGGCAGACACTCTACCAAAGAACCTCCCTTTCCACAGTGATTGGTTTTTTTTTGTTGAGACTGTTAATTTTCTAAATGTTTTCAATGTCCTAGAATCTTAAATATCATGAGATTTCTGAGTTATGAACTTGCTTTATCCCCACAAGAGGAAATATTTCAATTTGAATGATATTGCTACACAGCATGCATGCCAGCATGTGCATGTGCGTACACACACACACACACACACACACACACACACACACACACGGTGTCATGGAAAGTACCAACTTTGATTTTGGGTTGCTGTCATCAAAACTCAAAATGAGAATTTAGATCTCTTTTAGTGCAATAAAATTTTTAGACATGAGTGACACATCCTGTGCTACAATAAATATTATATAATAGACAGCAAAAAAGTGTAAACAGTAGATCTCCTAGTATATATAGTTCAGAAAACATTTCATAATTTAGCAAAAAATATGTGGCATTTAACATGGTAAGTATATTACTAAAATTTTCTGAAACAAATCTTCACTACCTATCCTTTTTACCCATTGATTTGTCTTATGATTATCTGTATCACATAGTTTTTTTTTTTTTGGTAAGATATACCATTGCCCAATGATTATATAGATTATTAATATGAATATGTGCATATCATAGGAAATACTTTTAAATAGATAAACTTATAGCAGAGTTCCTCAAAGAACAGAGCCATTAGGAGATAAGAGTATTGGCTCATAAATTTATAGAGCCAGCACATTCTCTAATCTTTCAGTTGCTAGTGGAGGAACTAGGAAAGCTGATTGGATAATTTCCTCATGAATAAAGTTTAAGAATAAGCATGGGTGGCAAGTAGGTGCAGTGTAAATATTTGGAGACCTAAGAAGAAATGTCTTTGAGTCTGAAAGCAGAGCTTGAACATTTCAGCTTAGAAGAAGGAGAGTATTCACCCTTCTACACCTTTGTTCTGTTGTTCCATTAATGGACAAACTAATGCTTATGCACATTGATGAGATAGTCTTTACTCAATGCTCAAAAACAAATGTTGATGGTGTCTGAGGACTCCCTCGTAGACACACCTAAAATGATATTTGATTAGTCGTCTGCCCATTTCCTACCTGAATTGGGATCAGATTTACCACTGCAAATACATTCCTTATCATTGCCAGCGACACCAATATTCACTTTTTAAAACCATAGCTTAATTTCTAAGTAAAGATAATAATGAACTATAATCCCATATCATATGATGCAACTTCTCTTTGTTCAACCAAAAAATGCTCTCCTCCTAAAAGCAGACTGGATTCTTGAATGATGTTTATTATTTTGTAATAGCAGTATACCTGTGTTGTATTTCATGATAAGGGAATAAAAGCAGGAGAGAAATGAGTTAATATATCGTATGTACACACACACAGTCCCACACACACATGAAGATAATAAATAACATTCATATATATGCTCTTTCTTTTAAACTTCTGCAGCAAATACCTTCATTCTGGAGTCTAAGAGGTTATAGTACTTCCTAGGTCTCCATTGACCTTAACCACAAAGCTTGGAAATGGAAGAGATACCTTAAGAACATCTCTATATTTAACATACTGTCTTTCATCCCCCTTAGCCATATCAAGATAATGAAGCTTCTTCTTCTTCTTCTTCTTCTTCTTCTTCTTCTTCTTCTTCTTCTTCTTCTTCTTCTTCTTCTTCTTCTTCTCCCTCTCCCTCTCCCTCTCCCTCTCCCTCTCCCTCTCCCTCTCCCTCC
>NW_021604646.1:6249479-6275065 GCF_004785775.1 Grammomys surdaster | reverse complement strand
TGTGTGTGTGTGTGTGTGTGTGTGTATATATATATATATATATATATATATATATATATATATATATATATATATGTATTTGCACCATAAAAATTCTTGATGCTTAAGAAGGCAAGATGAAGGCGTCAGAATACACGAAACTGGAGTTGCATATGGTTGTGGTCTGCTCTGTAGATGTTGGAAACTAAACCTAATCCACTGCAAGAATAGCAAATGTTCTTAATACATCTTTCTAGCTCTCACCTCTCCTACTTTTCGTTACACAATTAAGTTGCCAATGAAAATTAAACATGACAGTATTTAGTCTTCCAACATCTATTCATTTCTATGTCTTCATCTAAACATAAGGATAATAATAGTTTAAGATTCCTTGAGGATTAGTGAGATCATACAAAGATCTTAACCAATCTTCTCATGAGAGGTACCCACTTTTCAGTAAATCTTAATTAGCAATAGTTGTATCATTGCAGTGATTGCTGTGTTAAAAGCAATCAATAGAACCTTTCTCATTTATGAATAATTGATATACAGCAATATTTGTAAAATGTGTAGTATTATATGCATATAACATCTGTGTTTTCTTTTAATATGGGTAAGACCCTTTTATCAATCCCCTGTACTGGATAGGTGTCCATTATAGATGTTTCCTTAACATTTAGTTTTATAAGTTATGAAAAGTTACAGAAGTTGTCAATGCAGTTGACTCTTGCCATCAAACTTCTTTAAATACTTCTCAGTTTGTCCTATGAACATTGACTGGCATATAAGAAGTATCTGATAAGTATTTGATGAATGACTAATATTTACAGCCTTAGCTACCATGATAGATAGTGTTAGTTGTCAACGTGACAGAATGTAAAAATCACTGGGAGTTGGTATTCTCAGTATGGCTCTGAGGGATTATCTTGATTGCATTAATTGAGGTGGGTGGGAATACCTGCTTACAATGGGTGCCACCACTTCCTGTCTAGGGAATAAGATGATAACCTAATCAAGTATTAAAATCCAAGTATTCATTCCTCAAGGCTTTCTGCTAGTGAATGTGATGTGACCAGATGCTTAAAATTCATGTTAACTTATTTCTTCACCTTAATGGACTCCACCTTGAAAGGTAAGCTAAAATAAGCAGTTTCTTCTTTCAGTTTCTTTCCTTAGAGTATTTTATTACACTACCAGGAAAAGAAAGCATAAATATCATAGAAGAAAATCTTTTATACAGAGGCGTTGCCTTCCCAATACGGTTCCCAAAGTATTGGATATGCAACTAAGATGAAAAAAAAAGATATAGGAATGTCATGTGGAAATCACAATAATCTGAATACTTCATAAAAGTGTGAAGTAATTATTAGTGCTTATTAGAGCCAAATGCTTAATAGGACTATGACAAAGGTTCATTCTTCATTGTATGTGACCTTTCTGTACAAGTCTCTTCTGCATTGCAGTATTTGCCCTCTATTTAGAAACACATTGCCCATGTGTCTCATTTATTGCTCATCAGCCTGGCTGACAGGTAAGGAGCAGGTGATTATGAAAGATGCAGGCTAGAAAGCAAAAATGTTTGCAAGTTCAGTAATATCAACAGAACAAGGGACACAATGATATCTTAAACAGAAAGAACAAAATGTCCAGGGACAATCTCTAGAGTCAAAGGAAAGTCTTATTTCTGATAGAGACATATTTTACCAGCTTGTACATGGTTCCATGTTCATAAGAGAAAAATGCCAAAATTATCTAAGCATGAAAAAGTCAAATGAAAGACTCTTCTTTATCTAGACTGGGAAGTAGTAGCATGTGGCATGCTTCTTTTAAATTCTGCAATTACTTTATACATGTAGAACATTTGAATGAGATAAATATTTCAGAAAATTGCATACTATCAGAGTTGATTGACTGCCCTGTACTCTACTGCACATTTTCCAAAACCTTTTGTCTATTTCTAGAGCATTTTCTTGCATCTATTATGCCTGAGTTTTGATATAGAAGTGAACAAGATAAAAATATCCCACATTTACAAAGCTAACTGTGTGTTTTTAAAAAATAAGAAAATTACTTTAATTCTTTAGTAAGCATCTTCCTTTTAAAAAATAGAGTGTAAGTTATATGAGAAATGCCATATACAAATTTTCTATTCATGTCTGCAAAGCATTTCCCAATTGTTATGGTAAGGCATAGTCTAAGGAGGTTTAAGCCTTCATTTATTTCTGAATCATGTAAAAATTATAAAGATAATGTCCAGAGTTTTGGATTATTTCCAGGTTCAAATTCTAGAAGAAAACAAGAAGACAATTATGAAGTCTAACTTCTCCAAAGTCAGATAGAGTTTGAAGTTAGTCTCAGATCTGTATATGATGAATTCTTGGATCTCTTAGCAGTCTTCAGTATTTTAGAGGAGTAGAGAAATTATACCTTTTCTGTTCTTTTCCATATTCATTTATTCATTTTCTCAAACAAATTTAATCTTGTTGAGCCATAATGGCTGGCTTTATTATCAACATTAACCCAAAGTATTACTGTTTAGCATTATTATTAACCTATATTTTATAAAATATGGGATTGATTATTTATTTCTCCATAGAATTATTTACTGTGTGGTATAGTTTCCAAGTATTATACAACCCATCCTTATTGTAGCTCTGAGTTATGTAGGGTAATGTAAAGGAGCAGAAAAAATATATGTGGGGATTTATTCAATTGGCTTACATTATAGGGGCTGGGTAGTTGAATATCAGACAACTGAATGTTGGAGACACTGAATATTTATTTGCTACTCAGATCACAAAGCTATATGTCTCAGCAGTTTCAATCTCACAGTGAAGGATGGAAAATTCCCAGGCTATCTCTAGTATTCAATACATATTGGAAGATTAAAGAAACTATAGTTTAATGTCAGCAGAGGATAGCAGCAGTAGAAGCAATCATAGTTTCATCCACTCAGGAAACACTAAGGTAGGCAGGCAATGATACTTTTACTTCAATGTTTTTTATATCTGAGCCACCTGCTGGGAGGTGCCACCTACCGATTCAGAGGGCAAGTATTCCTCCTCAATGAATCCTTTTGAGAAATACTCTCACTTCCTCAGGGGTGTGTCCCTTACATGATTTCATATTGGCCAGTCAAGATTAACTCTCACAATAAACTTCCTGATACTCTGGCTCTTGCTTTTTCAACCCTCTTTCAATGTTTCCTGAGCCATTGATGTGTTGTGAGAATTGTAGTGGAGAATCTCATATGTGAGAACTGGTCCTCACAACTCTGGATTTTGATTGGTTGTGGGTTTTCTCTAATCTCTTTCAGTTGCAAAGACAAGTCACCTTGATGAGGGCTAAAGATTTGGAGGATAATGAAAAGGAAGGGGGAAATGGTTTAATTATGTTATAGTCTTAAAATACAAAGAAGCAATAATATTAAATTGATCTCCACCACCTCTGAGTTTCCTAAATTTCGTATTATCTACTTGAAAGCCCTTTAGCCCAAGAAAGATGGATTACTTCTGTGAAAGGAGGGGTCAAAAGAACATTTGAAATATTGTGTAATTAACTCTGTGAGAGACCTGTTGGAAATCTAAACAATGCTCATCAAAAATCACTTCACTAATTTATTTTGCACATGATTTCTGAAGCACAATGTTTCTGGTGGTTAGAAGTCACTTCCCAGTATTGTGCAGAGATAATACTGAAAATTTTCTCATTTGGAGAATTGGTAGTTTGACTTTCTGTAACTCCTTACAGTAATTCCAACAGCTTGAAGAACTGGGTAAAGCTGTAGTCCTTCCACATGAGCCAGTCAAACCAAAAGCATCAATAAATCATTTTATTTTGACACATGTATCCAAATTTGTATCTATTTATTTACTTTCCATCTTCTTCAATTAGGTCCATTGCCTTTTATAAGTTTTCCATCGTTCAGAGAGAGAGAGTTGGACTTGTAAGGAACTGAACTGGGGGAACAGAAATCTGTTCTTCATGATAGGTTTGTTGCAGGGAGCATCCATCATCCACAATTTCTCATAACACTATGGGCATCAAGCTATATTTTAGAAAGAGGCAGAGAACTCATAGTGCATCCAACCAGCTACAATAAGTTAAACTATCCAAGAGCACAAGGTGGTTGATGGGAAGGCCAAGATGAAACAAGGCTGTCAGACTTCAGAGCACATTTTTTTTAACCATCATATTACACTGTGACTGGTAACTGTACTATTTCACGGTTCCAGCAGAATTTCCACACAAATTACAATCCAGACTCTCTTCTTCAGTGCTTTGAGAGCTGACCCTATTATAGATAATAATTTAGTTGCCTTTTTCTTTTTTGTAAAATTCATCTTCTCCCTATTGTTAAGTGCTCAGAGAGCCATGGCCTTCTGTAGTTTTAGTAACATGACAAAAATCACCAAGTTCCATTGGTATTACAAAAAGTGACTCCTATTAGTTTCCTCACAAACATAACCCTTGTCTGTGAAGCACATCTGAAAGCAAGCAACACACAAGCCCTTTGTAAATGAATATCATTCAACTCTATCTCTTTTCCTGAGACTTTCTTGTCTTTCATATGTGTCCCATACACTAATCCTGACTTCTGTCTCCAGCACCATCCCTTTCTGTTTTATCTCCTGTTGTGGAAAGAACCCTATGGTTTATATTGTATCTTGGCTGGAGTTATCGTAGCAACTTACTTTTTTAAAGATTTCTTTTTTAAAACCTTGAATGAACAATAATTTTATTTGATAGTCTATCAAGATAATAATGAATACCTACTTCGAAAACATTTTCACACATGAAAAATACATGCTACTCAGTATGTCAGTTTTTTTTAGTATTGTCTGGAAAGGTCTTATCCTCCTCCCTTGCTATGTCCCAGGCATCATCCCCTATGCCTCCTTCTCTCTCTCACCTTCTATCTCCTGGTAGTAGTGTGATGGTACAGAAAGCTTTGTCTACACTACATTGCTGTACCACTGAGATACATCCCTGATTAAGTTTAATCAGACAAACAAACTTGCAACAGTTTCCTGTTCTCCAAGTAGTTCCTGTTACATGATATCCTGGTTTATAGCTCATTTCTCTAATCAAGCTCAGGTTAAGATTACAGTATAATCTTATGATACTAGCCATTAAGACAGAAATTCAGACAAAATGCCGATAATCAAGTGCTAGCAATGATTTTTAACCCTTTTCAAAATATTAGATTTTTCTGTATAGTCTGGCTCATTGAAAATTCATTTGCTGGATAATTTTGTGTCTTTTCAGCCTGACTTGATAAGTGACCTTCAGTGACCTGAAGAGTGTCATTGGTTATCTAAAAGGAACCAATTGATGGAGTTAATTAGAAGGTGGATAAAGGACTTAATTTGTGAAATATTTTTTTCTGGGTAGCTACAAAAAGATTTACTTATTTTAAATTGTTTTTTAAAACTGTGTATGTTTATGAGACTTGAGAGGATGATTTGATAATATGTAGGCAGCTAGTATTTAATAAAAGTAAGTATTATTTCTAACCCATATATGTGCTTTTAAATTTAAATTAAATTAAAGTGAAATAATTCATGGAGATCGATGTCCAAGTTCATTGCATATATGCAGCATATACTCCTCAAATCAATGTATTTAATATTTATATTCTTCCATTGCTACTTTGTGTTTGGTGACTTTATCTTTTAATCTTCCAGTCACTGGAATACTACAGAGCAGCTTACAGTGAACTATAGTCCCCTCACTTAAAGTATTAGGCTCTATTACTTCTATCTATATATATTATATAAATTTTATGGAAAAGAACAGATAAAATAGTCACTAGTCATGATATAGTATGACAGTGAGAAATGCATGCAGGAGTGTGACAGCCTGGTGTTTTGTGTTGGCATCCTGCCAACACATGGCTTTGGATAATTTAAATTCTCCTAACTGGCTTGACAGAGCTCAAGTTTTCATTTCCTTCTAAAGTGTAACTTGATGTCAGTGATCCCTGGAGTGATGCTTCCTAAGGCTTGAAGCATTTGAGTAGACTTATCATCATTTGGGAGCTTTAAAAAAAATGACACAATAGACCTATCACTGATTGACTTAGTTAGGAGTTCTGTTGCTATGAAGAGACACCATGACCAAGAAAGAAAATATTTCACTGGGACTGGCCTACTGGCTCAGAGGTTTCCTCCATTATCATCAAGGTGGAAAACATGGAGGCACGTGGTCAGACATGTTATTGGAGAGGTAGCTGAAAGTTTTACACCCACATAGGAAAGCAGCAGGAAAAAAGGGTGAAGCTGGAACTGGGTTGAGCATTTGAAACCCCAAAGCCCACCCCCAGTGACACAGTACCACAACTATAAGTCCACACCTACTCCAACGAGATAACGCCTTCTAGTACTACTTCCTAAACATTCAAATAGGAGTCTATGGGGGCTATTTTTATCCAAACCACCACACTAAATTTGAATAGTCTACCTTAAACTTATTTCCACATGGGTTAGGTTTCTCCCAACTAACCTTAATAATAGATAATTTACAAATTTAATGGATCTCATGTTTTAAATCATCTGCCATTTTACACCTATAAATGTGCCCTATTCAAGTAAGATTCAAGTGTATCTCCTCACTGAGGATAGCACTTTTGTTTAGAACCAACTAGTGCTATAAATATATGCCCTCTGGTGTCAACATGGTAAGATTTCTCTATTGATCAAGCATCATTCCAGAGGGAAAGCTGTTTCCTGAGGACAGATACTCTGTTATACGAACTGTCACTTTCTTGCTTTCGTGAAGCCAGAAGTAACCCAGCTGCTAATTAAACTGGGATAAATTAAGGTAAATTGAATCTGCCTGCACATCTGCTCCAGGTCTGCTAATGGGACCACATGGCCAAGCTGACCCAGTTCACTGAAAAGAATATTCTTCCACTTCAAAAAACAGTCCCACAGAATTCTAGCACCTTGGCTAATGCAATCCTAATGTAGAGAGAGAGAGAGAGAGAGAGAGAGAGAGAGAGAGAGAGAGGGGGGGGGGGTGAGTATAAAATCGCACTACATGCTGAGGAGCTATTGGCATATGGAAGCTACAAAGAGGGAGAATCAATTTTCTTTAATGCTTGGTCAGCTATACTCCAGAGAAGGCCCTACTCCCTACTCTAAGAGTACTTGGGCAACACAAACTGGATGTAGTGAAGAAAAAGGAAAAAAATTCAAAGTTGGACGGAGAATTAGGGAAGTTCTATTGCAGTGAAGAAACACCGTGACCATGGCAACTCTTATAAGGGAAAACATTTCATTTGGACTGGCTTTCAGTTCACAGGATTAATCCATTTATCGTCATGTCAGAAAGTGTGATAGGATACAGGCAGTCATGGTACTGGAGAGGAAAAGAATTCTGTGTCTGGATTGGCAGGCAGAAGGGAGAGTGACAGTGAGCCTGGCTTGAGATTCTGTAACCTCAAAGATCACCCTTAGTGACACACTTCCTGCAACAAGACCACATCTCTTAATAGTGCCACTCCGTATGAGCCTGTAGGGTCATTCTCATTGAAATCGCCACAGATGGATAGGGGAGTGAGGGTAGAGACACTTGATATGGGAGAAGTTGTGAGGGTGAGCATGATCAAAATATGTTCTATGAAATTCTCAAAGATTAATAAAATATTCTTTAAAGATAGTAATCAAAAAGACATATGAGGGATAAGAATATGACTATCTTGTGTTAACATATATACATATATATACATATATACATATATATACATATATATGTATATATATACATATATATACTTATCTGTACATGTGCATACATACATACACACACAGACACACATTTGTGTGTGTGTGTGCTGTTTAATCACTTCATTCAGTTACACATTCCAGTACTCAAATATGAAAGACCGTGTCAAGCCCCCCAGTCAGTGTGAAAAGAGCATAAGCATTACATCAAGTGTTTTCCCTTTTTGTTAAGTTTCTTCTCTTCTTGGAGGCATGGGGCATCAGAAAGTGCCTCCTGACTTCATGAATATAAAGTTAGTTTTCTGAGCCCAAAGTCTGGACAATATTAGGAGAAGTAAAAAGAAATAATTAGTAGTGTGATAGTTAATCTTGACGTCAACTTGACTACATCTGGAATTAACTAAAACCCTAGAAGCACAACTCACCTGTGTGGGAATTTTTTTTTTTTTACTTAAATGATTTGAAGTGGAAAGACTCATGTTTAATCCAGATTTTTTAAAGTAGGAACCTCCACCTTTAGTCTGGTCCACATCTTCTGTGGTGGCGGCTTATTAAAAAAATGATCTTTACCTGCTTTCTCTTGCTATCACTGGTAAGCCCATTCCTGCACTGGATTTAGAACCTAAATCTTTGGGATTTAGGTATGTATTGAAGACCAACTGAGATATCCACCCTCGTGGAATGAACAACTACTGGATTCTTGGCTTTTTCTTTTCATTGGACAGACATTGTTGGATTAGTTGGTCCACAGTCTGTATACTCTAATACATTCCCTTTATAGACAGAGAGATTCATTCTATCATTTCAGTTCCTTTAATAGAAATAAATTCAGTTCCTGATTAATAGAAATAAGTTTTACTGGTTAAGGAAATGTCTTGTAAAACAACCCAACATTTCCTAAAATAAGATCTACAGGGTTTAGGAATCTCCATTTGTTCTTCTAAAATGTGGATCATGAATATAGAAAATGAGAAGAGTCTGGCTCTGTCTTCCTCTTGGACACCTGAAATATTCTGAGTTTTTTTTCCCCTAATAAATCAGATCGTGGTTTAACTGAGCATTTCTTATGCCTGTTTAGTGGACAGCTTACACCAGGGTTTGAAACACTATACTACAATGTTTAAATTAGTATTTGTCCATTTTCTGCTATAATAGCATAATACATGAGATTAGCAATACACGTAAGACATACATTTTCTAGAAGCTGGAAAATGTCAGATCAAGGTGCTGAATCCTGTCTGCACTTGTCTTGTATCATAGTATGAGCATCACTTCTGAGAAAATCAGGAATAGGCAAGACCTGACCTGTTTGTTATCGTATAAATCCACTAAGCTCATCCCAAGGGCTACCTGCAAGACCACTCAGAACCCAAATTTCCTCACAAAGATACATGCTCCAAAAATTATCAACATACGAATCTGAAAAATTTCTAGTATCTGGTATTCAAGGGGTCAGGGCACAAATCTATCCCCTTATAAAGCAATAACAAAAGGATATTAAGTGGGGCAGAATTTAGAATTATGCAGGAGACAAGCCTCTGAGCATGTGCAAGAGGGATCATTTAGATTGAGTTAATTGAAGTTGGAATCTGAGACAGTGTCATAATGTCTGGGATCCTAGAAAGCAAAAGGAACTGAGCATGCATGCTAATTGCCCTCGGCAGCATTCTAAAGCTCGTGCCGCCATGTTGGATTGTGCAGTTGAAGTATAAGGGGAAAAAACCCCAAACAAACAAAAAAAGACTAATGAATACAACAACAAAACCTTTCTTATACCACCCAAAAAGAAACTACCACCTTATTTTATCCCAACTATGAAGTCACTGAGCAGAGAAGCAAACATGAAATGTACCCAAGTATTGTGTCAACCAGTGACACATTTTGAATACCCATCAAAAAGCTCCAATATTAGTTTCTCAAGACATTACAGATAGAAATACATCAGAATAAAATAAACTCAGAAATACAGGACTTTCCAAAGTAATTTGAGAAAATTACTTGAATTCTTTGGGCAGCAATTTGCCTACACTGTGGATATCAGAGAGGTATCTTTGACATTGTCAGATAGTCAAATGCCTCCAGCCATTATGTTAAGTTTAAATAATATTTAGGGCAGGCATCTTCTTTCTCCTTTTCATCCAGTACCACTCATGACTCATAAATGCTGATCAGAAAATAATGGCAAGGTGTTTCTTCTCTTGTGGAGTCTCTATGATTCTAAAATCTGTGAATAATTTCAAGTGTCAATACATTTCTAGGATGATGCCACCATCAATAGATACTATAAACTCCAAAGTTACAGGTTTCAGCTTGAGATCAAAAGTTGGCTAGATGCTACATGATGAAAATAGATTTTCAGTTTTAAATTTCTAAGAAAATAGTTGCTTTAACTTGTGCTCAAACAAAGAATTAGCAATTGTTAGAGAAGATTAATCTACTTTTAGCTAAATGTGGAACATCTGTGTGGCACATTGAATATTAAAGATGCCTTAGCTATGATGGTCAGGCCTGTTCTAGGCAGGACACAACAATAAGTGTGTGCTCTGTTCCTCCTTGTCATTCCTTACTTTGTGTCTCTCCTCTTTACCAGGACTTGTGACTACAGGAAAATAATATGAAGGCATTATACTTTAGATATTATTAAATATAATTATATTAAACTAAATATAATTGTGTTATTATTTCATAGTTTAATGATGTGGGATAGTATCCACATGTGATTTTTTCCCACAGTATTTAAAAAAAATAAAACCCTCTTAGTTTATTTTTCTTATTTGTTCCCAGAAACTACATTATTAAGCATATGTTATCATTGCGTGCCATTGATTTTCACATGGATCTTGAATCAGGCACTTACCCTGACTCTGTTGCCTGTTATCCTGATCCTGTTCCCTAATTTAGTTGCCTTGTCTGGCCTCAGTGGGAGAGGATGTGTCTAGTCCTGCACTGACTTGAGATGCTCAGTTTGGTACAGGAGTGGGGGGACTCCCCTTATCTTCTGAGAAGAGTAGGAGGGTTGGGAGGAGGAAGAAACTGTGATCTGGATGTAAAGTGAATAAATAAATTACTTAATGGGAAAAAGTAAGTAAGAGAGCTTGTATAGAGGAGGGGGAAGGCATATGTCTATATGAGAGAAGACAAAATCAAAAGCAAAGGCTGAGCAGCTTAGAGTCCCGACCAGTCAGTGATGGTAGATCCAAACCTACAGGAACCAAACCCTAATGCTTGCTACTTTTAATTGGCTTCAAGATGCTTTGACTCAGCAGTTTTGATGACTGAACATCCTTCTTTTCCCCTAGACTTCCTCTAGCTAAGTCTCCTCTGTTTCACTGCTAGGTCATTCCTTTCCAAGACTTGGTGCTCAATGATGTTCATCCAACACTCCAAACATGCTGATGCCTTAAGGACCCTATATTTAAAGCTATGTCCCCATAAATCCTTTCATATATCTGAATATCTTATAAATGCTACCCAGCCCCACCATTCAGTCTTTAGCAGTCACTTCTTCCTTTTGCTTGTCATATGTCAATGTTCACATAGCCATCTTACATGGTTGATTTTCACTGGCTTGTTTCCTCACTCAAGTTCCCTCCATGACTGTGTAAATATTCTGAGAGCAGATGCTTCCTCTATTTTATTCTCTATTACCTTCTTGATGCTTAGAGGAGTATTTGAAAAATTATACTACGCAAGCGTTTCTTGACTGAACAAGTATGCATTTTATCATTTCTTCATTCTCACCTGTTCATTTTTGCTCCTCATTTTCATAATTTTAAAAATAAATTTCTATATTCATCATTTCATTACTGTAATAAGCAAATCAGTCTCTGACACTTTGCTGAACAATCATCAGGGACATCACACTGTGTGAGGTACTCAAATGGAGAATAGTGGAGTTGAATTGTCAGGATATATTTCTTCTTCAGAGCATCTACAGGAATTACATTATGTTAATCAAATGACTGGATTCGCCATCCTTCCTTTGTGTAGGAATCCACATAAGAGAAATTCTTATTAATCCCTGTGAGTATGGTCATTATTCAGTCAACATTACTCAGTGACTACCTGCCAACATTCTTGACTCAGGCTCTAGAAGCAAAAGACACATAGATTTTAGTTTTGTGAACTTCCCTAGCCAGTCCCTGCTCCCTGGGAACACAGTGACCTTCACACCATTGTGAAGTTGTCTTGTATGCTAGAGCCATTATTTCTACTTGAAATCCTTCTGTGATCTTTCTACTTGACCTCTTTTTTGAAGTTTCCCTTTATTACCACACAAATTCACATGAATCTTATGCACAGAACACTGTTTATTCTTCTTCCCTCCACTCCTTACTCGGCTCATATCCAGTGTCCAGTCTCTCCTGCACAGTGTCCAGGGGTGCCAAGTGCTCCCCTGAATTGTTGTAATTTTGTTTGATGGACATCTACCTGGGAGGAACTCAGGGAAAACTACAAGATAGGAGAGCAGTCCACAACAGACGTGCCATTCTTTTTTGCTTTCTGCCTTTTGTATGCCCTGTTTTTGACATAGACTCTTTATTGTCAGAGTCCTTCCTTCATAGCTCAAAACAACACAGTGCTTAGGAACTCTTTCTTGGTATTAGGGATAGTAAGAGAGATGTCTCAGGGAGGTGTATGGAGAATGATGCAAGGGTAAAAAGATGTAGCTAATACATCCCATTTGTTAGGCAATCACAAAGTCCAGAAAAGGAGCTTGCTTCAGTCCTCCTTCATCTCTCTTAAGCTTCTAATTATACACATGCTAGAACTGAAATGAGGAAATGTAAAATTGTTTATTAAAATTGTTTAACACCATGATGTTAAGTGAAATTGCAATGATATTCAAAGTGTGTGTGTGCATTGGAAATAAAATCTGAGGTAATCCACTTCCAACTGTTATGCCTACAATCAAACACAAAAGAAACCCAGCAGCCTGACACGTGTACCCTGCTGACCTAAGGCCAGACAATTAAAGAAATCTTTAATACACCCCGTGTCTTGTGTTTTCAGTAACTTGTTCTTTGCAAAAAATAAATGGAAAAAAAGTGTTGTCTCTGTGTTATTAAAATACTCTGAGTGCCCTTTAAAGCCTTTATTATTAATTATTATAATTATCACCATCATCATCATTATATACTTCCTCTGTGACTTATGTACTTGGCACTTTCCCCACTTTATCTTAAGTTTTATTTCTTTTCTTCCTCCTTAATAAACTGTTCTTCATGCCTAACTTTTCTTTTCCTGTTACCATTTGATTAACGTAAGGCTTCATCATTTGATACTTAGACTCTTGAAGAGATGTATTAAATTGTTCCCTACTACCTATGTATCTGGCTACCAACCCAAAAGTGCTTCTAAGACTTCATGTCACATCTCCAGGGGTCTCCAGTATCTCCAGGATAACCTCTGAACTCTGGGCAGAAGTACTGGGTATTTCTCATTACCTGCCCCTCTCTGACTTTTCTTGTCTCCTAGGGATTAAATACTACGATTATTCGGAACTACGCATCCTTTCTAACAAAGGCTATACAGCTTATTTACATGACTCCTTTTGGAACACTGCTGTGTATTTTTGATTTTCTTGAAAGTATTACATATTCATTTTAAGACCTAACTTGAAAGATACTGCTTTTGTTTTGTGATTCCTTTTAGAATCAGAATAATACCTTTCTTCTTAGTAGATTTGTATTCAAGTGCCATAGAGATTCCAGCATTTTTGTTTTCTCTTCCCGGTGTTTACAGTGTTGCCTCACATACTTTTGAGAGCTCGGTTATAACTCGATATGTCTTTTTTATTTTTGCTGCATAAAAAAAAGATGAAATCCAATCACTTAAAGCGCTTCATTTATTGTTCTTGCCAATTTCAAGGTCAGAAATTCAGCAGGGCATTGGAGTAAGCCTACCTGTGATCCTCAATGTCTTTTTGGGTCCACAGCTCTGAAGATGAAAGGGCTGTGGAGTCTCCTGCAATCAAGTGTCTGGATTTTGTTTAGGATGACTTAAGGATGGGAGCTGTCAAGCAAAGCAGCTCGTGTCATCCATCTGCCTCAACTCGGAGACTTCAGAGATCAGTGCAAATATACCCACAAACACAGAGGATGCCCTGGTGCCTTTTACATACCCCTTCAAAAGTCAATGAGCATCGCTTCCGTTCCAGACTGTGAGGAGGCAATTTCTACCCTGCCTGCGTTCAAGGAGGGGGTTCGTTGACCCTCTCTTTCCTAGGAGACAGAAAGAGTATCAGCAAGATTTGAAGCTGTGTTTTGAAGCTTCACAGTAGCGTTTTACATGTGGCTACTTGTCAGGTGGAAATTGATTCTCTATGACCTGGCCACAGAAAAGAACCTGGGTTTCTGATGCTAGGCAAAGTTTTTTCGTTCTGGAGATGACTGCTGTGTCTGGCTCGCTGTGAAAGGAGGAGAGCTTGCCCGCTGTTGTAAAACGGTCTGGGTTCAAGTGCAGTGTGTACAGGTTTACAAATGTATGCCACAATCCAAAGTATTCAGTGCATCAGATCTCCGATGACTCAAGTCTAGAATGGAGGTGATTATAGTTCAAGGAATGGAGGAGATAGTAGAAAGAAATACCTGAAGCAGTCTGGGTCTCTGAATAAATGTCACCTTCTTGTTTTTATTCTCCCACTAAATTCAGCCTTCGGTTGTGCTGACTGAAAATACAACTACACAACTTTCCACTAAAGAGACAGTATTTGAATTTGCAAGATCAGACAAGGAGTTTGTGAGGAGTGGGAGGCAGATGTAACAAAACCTGATGGTGTGACAGTACTCCCTTGTGGTTACAAAGCAGACTGTGGTAGGAAGAGAGAAACTTGTCCAGAAAAGTAGCCGTGGGAGGGTGTGGTATATGGTTTATATACCCTTCATTTTTCTCTTTTCCTATCTTTCCCCCAAAAGATAGCGATTCCATTTCTGTATAGCAGCCATTCCCTTGGTGTTCATCAGAAATCACAAGTAGAACCTCCTCTTTGACCTCCATGCTAGGTGTCTGTATTTCCTGTTTGTTCCCCTATCAGATCCTCAGTTTCAAGAACTCCGTGAGAAGAGTGGCTGTTGAGTGTGGTGAATGTTAATCTTAGATCAGCAGGCTGATCAGGGAAGGGCTATGGCAACTAGAGACATCCAGGAGGTAAATGATTCCAATTAATGTGACAGTTTATGATTATTTATGTTATTATATTTGTGGGGA
This sequence comes from Grammomys surdaster, assembly GCF_004785775.1. Lineage (NCBI taxonomy): Eukaryota > Metazoa > Chordata > Mammalia > Rodentia > Muridae > Grammomys > Grammomys surdaster. Next base: position 6,260,150 of record NW_021604646.1, on the reverse strand, counting down.
TTTTAAATTTTTCTTTTAAGGAGATTGATAACTTCATTTGAAACCAGAAACAAATCAATTTAACCAGTAAGGGGAGACTTGAATAATGGTTTTAAAAGGTGCATTTCAAGTGGTACTGAGACAGTCTTGAATTATTCAGAATTGGATCTATCACAGAGCACCCAGGAAAACTCTACTTAACTCTCCAGGAGTGAGATTGCCTCCCAATGGGATTTGTCAACATCATCACCAGAATCACACGGTAGATACTTTATGCTCAGACACATAATTATAACTGTGGAATAATCAAAAGTATACTCAAACTTTGTGTATATTATTGATATTTGTTGGAGTTGTGAATATATTATGGATTAATGAAGTAAGACAAGGTTAATGATAGTATAGTATTTACTAGGACAGTGCAAGTGAATGCAGGTGTGTGCCCATGAGTGATTCTCTCTCTCTCTCTCTCTCTCTCTCTCTCTCTCTCTCTGTGTGTGTGTGTGTGTGTGTGTGTGTGTGTGTGTGTATTAACCCTTATAACTCTATGTTATAAGAACTACTTCCACTCCTGTTTTATGAGAAAGGAAATTAGTATACAGAGATGAAGCAATTTGTTCATGTTTATATAGATGGTTTACTTTGTAATGCTGTGACAAACATCAGGACTAAAAGCAGCTTGAGAAGGAAAGTGTGTGTCTATTTGGCTTATATGTCCTCATCACAATACATCATTGAGAGAAATAAGGCAGGAATTTAGGCACAGAAGGAACCTTGAGGCAGGAACTGAAGCAGGGATCCTGGAGGGATGCTGCTTACTGATTTGTTTTCTGTGGTTTACTGAGTCTACTTTCTTACACATAAGACAATAAGTCACATGAGTCAGATGGTAAGCTACCCAAACTTAAAGTAAGCACAAAAGAAATTAAACATTTACAAAGATTTTTAGTGTCTATAATTTCTTGTATCCTGTTGTCAAATTGTTGGCCATTTTTTAAAAATGCATAAGAACCTGGGGTAACTTCTTTCAGGTTTAAAGATTTACACTATGATGAGTAAGTTCACCATTGTGATATTTTTGAAGGAAATTTTCTAATACACCCTTAACATCAGGTTCTCACACATGGTCATAAAATGTTGTGTGTAGTAATCCAGCACATTCTCACAGTCTGTATGAAGGCAACGACGTCAGGCAATTGTGAACCGAGGATATGGAGAAAGGGAGAAGTCATGAGAATATTGCCTTCAATTTATTCAGCTGCTTTGAGAGATTTTCCTTAAATATTGTGTGTTTAAAAAAATTCTTTAAAGTGGAAGAAAAAGAAGATGGGTCACTTTTCCTTTGACTCTTACCTAGTTTTGAGTGAGAGTCATTTTCTAAGTATATCAAATCCTGAAATCTCAGTTCATGTCATCAGAACAGTATACCAGCAAATGTCTTCAAGTCTTACTCTAGGGAAGTTCCTATACGTACTACACTGGTCATCTTAAGGAGACCCAGATGAGTAGCTCAAGCATCTGAATTCTTGGTCATCAAGAAGATTACCTGCATTGTTATTACTCAACACTAGCATCTTACTCATACTAGATATCTTCCAGGCACCAACTCATTCAATTCTTAGAATAGTGAGAACTTTTTTCCCTATTATATAGTTAATTATATGGGTCCTAAATGTTGTGTTAATTATTTAGAACAGCCGCTGGTCAAGCCCACTATCTAAGCTGCAGTGGCTCTGCCTAGCTCAGTTGCCATGTTTCTTGGCCATGTGCGCACCGCAGCTAGAACTGGCTCACCAGAAACACCAGCCCTGCCACCCACGAGACACCAGCATGGGAGATGGCTCTGCCAATCTTCCACGATGTCTCCACAAGGCTGGGCATTGCCCAGACCATTCTGCCATACATGAGGCCCAGTAAGAGAATGAGACTCTAATGCTTAAAGGTTAATCAAAGGCTTTATATGTTTGCTAATGATTAATAACAAGATGCCCATTTGTCAGGAGCCATAATAGGACAAGCTAATAATTAGCAGTTGATCATCCTGAAATGCTTGCCTGAGATTATTATCTGCGACAAGTGTGCCACATCAGCAAGGCTATGCTGGACATATTTTAGGAAAGATCCTGCTATTAATATGCTTTTCCTATTATTATTATTATTATTATTAAACATACATAACAGTCACTAAGCAATAGCACTCCCCTTTGGAGCAGATCTCTGCAGACCCACGAAGATGTACTGTCTTGTAGTGTTGCTATATAGACAGAATACTTCTTAAGTCTTAATGATGATCCTACAAGAATTCCTAAAATTATATCAATGATTATTAAGCTCTTTTATAGTGGGACTGCTATTAAGTCCCTTTCTGATAGTCAAAACTCCTATGAGAACTCTGCCAGTCTCCCAAGTGACATCAGTTAACAGCACTTAGACAGTAACCAGACTCTCTCCTGCTCAGAGCACATTCCAAGGTGGTTGTAAAACAATTAACCAAGGGTCACTAAAAGGGAACTCACGATTTATTATAGGTGCTAGGACAGAAGAGAAAATATTGCCTGGGTTTATCTATACAAAACTTCACTAATTTCTTAGTTATAGTTTTAAACCTTCAGTGAACCTGTGGAGCTAGACAGGTGATGGATGTCTAGTCAGATAATTACTCCTAATGGATATGCATGTAAACATTCTCTGTTGTAAACTTCTATTTCAATTTATGATTTGAATTTTGGTGTGAACTTGTGATGAACTTTGTAACATGGGATCAGGTACTCCGAATATTGTATAAGACAAAGGGACGGTCACTTCACTTCTTTCTTTCTCTCTCCCACACTTTCTCTTTCTCACTTCACTTCACTTTCTCTCACTCTCTCTCTTCTCTCTCCTCTCTTCTTTCATCCCTGCTTAGATTCTCTCCACTCAGAATTTTTCCTTTGTTAGAATTTTTTACCTTTCCCTACTTTGTCTCTCAGCTAGCTTTCATAGGAAACTTTTTATACTTAGTAATAAACTACAATAACTTCTTTAAATGGCTTTTCTTTCTGCGACGTCAAACCAACAGACCTAAGTTAGAGCCTGGCAGTGCCTGCAGAGAGAGTACTAAGGATATTTACCTAATTCTCTGCTGTCCCTGGGCTGAGGTGTTAAGTGCCAGAAACTGCAGTTTCTGGCCTCAGAGGATCAAATAGATAGCAGATCAGCTACAGTAGACTAGTAAGTAGACTTTAGTAACAGTAACATAGAGAAGTAAACCCTATTATATAGCAACCTTAAATATCTCGTAAGACAAAAGTCTTACCCCAATCTCGTAAGACCAAGTCTTACCCCCGCAGACTTTCTTCCAATTCCCATCCCCCTCGGCTGCCTCAAGAAGAACCAACTGACCGGAGGAAAAGAAAGAAGATCACCTTCTCCTCCCACCAAGCCAAGGCTGGCTCCTGGCACCCACTCAATCAGAGGTTTAACCCAATACCCAACCTAGATAGACCAACTACCTTTGACAGTAGGAGACACGTGAACATCCGCCTCTATTTTCCCTTCTCTCGTTCTCCTCTCCTGTCTCATAGCTCCTCCTCTTTCTTCCCCTCTTCCTCTTCCTCCTCCTCCTGTTCCTCTCCTTACTCTTCCCACCTTAGCTCCTCCTAAACCTAAATAATTTAAATGTGTTGTATAAAGACAGACAATAAATAACCTAATGGATGTAACATTATTTAAATGAATGAGGTGTTTTCTTTAGGTCAGATTAGATCAAGACTTCATCTGCCCAACCATAATTGTTCGATGGAATTTGGGCATTCCCATTGCTTCAAGTCAAGGCTATCTTCAAATATCTATGGTTAATTGGTAAATAACATTTTCAAGAAGAAGAAGGAGGAGGAAGATGAGGAAGAGGAGGAGACAAAGAAGAAGGAGAAGACGAAGAACAACAACAACAACACAACAAACAAACAAACAAAATTCTCAGAAAATTCCATGGGGGGGGAGCAGCAAATATAGGTAACATCTGGTAGGAGTTTATAATGATTGTCTTGTATATAGGCAACAACAACAAACGGAAAGAACTTTGGGTAGAAGAGAACAGACACAATCTGGTGTAGCTTGTCTCATTAGCCAACTGCATGACAATGTGTTAAATCAAACATGCTATGGGACCTAAGTTTCTGATTTTATAAATGAAGCTCTTGCTCATGTAGGGGTCCATGATTCACCAAAGAATGATATCCTGGGCTCAAGTAGTATGCAAAAGCAAAGAATGCTTTATTCTGCAGAAGTCCAGTATGCTGGGGTCTCCGCATTGCCAAGATAGAGATTCCTAAGTAAGCTTACAGAACTGATTTAAAGCACATTAGGGAATTCAGACCTAGGTGCCCTCTATGTTAATCTATTGGGTCCATTTCTATAGGTATTCCATTTCCAGGGTATGGGGGCTGGAAACTTGCTGGAGAGGTCTGGGAACTGTTACTAAGGAAGTCTGGAAATTGCTGCTGACCCATTGTCCTTGCTTCAGGCCAGGTGGTCAGGACATTCCATTACCTGGGTGTGAAGACTGGAGCCTGGGATTTTTTCTATCAGTAATTGACTTGTCTGGACTTGCTTGAACTTGCCTAGTTTTTAGGCCTAGTCTCCTTAATTGCCAATTTGAAACCTGTCACGGAATCACCCTTCCCTTCTCACTATTTAATGCATATTTTGAGACTAAGATTACAGCCTGAATCTAAGAAGTGAATTTGTGTGTAAACATTGTGATTCTATGTTGTCCATAGGAACGAGCACTTTGGAGTGTTCTCGTAAAACACCTGTAAATGCATAGATATTTGTACACTGAATGTAACTTCCCCTACAAGCCACTTGGCTTTAATTTTCTCCCCCCCTTCCTCTTCCTCTCTAAGTCACTGTTCTATTGCTGTTAAGAGACACTAGGACTAAGGCAACTCATTTAAAATAAATAATTTAATTGTTGGCTTGCTTACAGTTTCAGAGCATTAGTCCATTATCATCATGGCAGGAGCATGGTGGGGACATGTTGGCACACATGGCACTGGAGCAGTAGCTGAGAGCAACATCCTGATCCACAGACAGGGATAAAGAATAGGCCTTTGAGATCTCAAAGCCTACCCATAGTGACACATTACCTCCAACAAGGCCACACTTCCTAATCCTTTTAAAGCTTTCAAAGCAATTCACTCCCAGGTGTCTAAGCATTCAAATATGATTCTATGTTCTTATTCAAACCACAACACTCTCCTTCCCTTCTCTTTCTCTATCCTTTCCTCAATTTTTTTCTCCTTAGTTTAATTTCCCTATCTTGCTCTGAAGGAAGCAAGGGGAACGTCTGCCTTCTCACCAATCCTTGCCAGTCACAACAGCCTTTCCTTAAGTAAAATGATTCTCCACCCAATTAAGGTGTGTATTTGGAGGAAACGAAAGTTGAGTGCTTGGTAATTTTAGGTTTACTGGAAAAAAAACAATGAGCTGAATCTTTTCATTCAGGTTAGGATGCTTGCAAAGGAAAAATGCATAATGGGTTCAGTCAAAGTCAGTCTGACAATTTACTTGCAATGTATTGTTGGACACTCCATTTCAGAGGGAGCTGATCACCATCACAAATGCCCATCAGCTTAAACACAGAGAGGCCCATGACAATTTAGTTGGGAAAGCACTAAACATATATCGCATTTAGTCTATTCAAAACCAAATTGTTTCTTAACATTTTTTTCTCTAGTTAAGTTTGAATTCATCTGTAATTCTGTCAGGATGACAGAAACTCATTTGGAATCCATGAAGACAACTGACATAAAATGCACTAAAATTTAGATTTTTTTTTTTTGCATTTGGAGAATAAAAGCTTTGTGTCATGACAGTTAAGTTGGTGGGACAAGATTGATACCAGACACTATTCTGTTCATGTTATTAAGAAAGTATTTCAGCCTTCAGAAGACCTTGTCACTACATATCTTTTGTCTATGTAAATCTATGTAAATAAGAATGGAGTGAATATATCTGTTGTCAAGATATAAAAAGCCACCTCAAAGCAATGCCTCAAAGCAACAAGTCGTGCAAGAAAACCATCAAAATCAAAAAGAATCTAAGAGGTTCATGTCTACTCAATTTCTGTATTGTGTATATATTGTGTATATGTAAGAACGAAACCCTCATGGGAGGAGAGTAACAGGTGTATTGTAAATATGAGAGTTCTTTTATCAAAATCAAGGAGTCTAAGCTAAGGACTCCATGACTATCTTCACAGGGGATTTAAGGAAGTCACTGAGAAACCTCAGCTTTGGAGGATTTAAAGAGAAACCTTTCTCTCTCTCTCTCTTTTGCTCTCTCTCTCTCTCTCTCTCTCTCTCTCTCTCTCTCTCTTGCTCTCTCTCTCTCTCTTTTGCTCTCTCTCTCTCTCTTTTGCTCTCTCTCTCTCTCTCTCTTTTTTTTCTCTCTCTCTCTCTCTTTCTTGCTCTCTCTCTCTCTCTCTCTCTCTCTCTCTGAGTGTGGTGAGTGTCTCTGTGTTTGTTTGTGTTTTGCCTGGCACGCACTCTATCTTTTTTGTTTTTTATTCTTCAGTAATTACTCTTTCCTGTCAAATGGCTTTTGTTTTGTTCCATAGTACTGGGGATCAAGCAAGGCAAACAGTCTATGACTAAGTTGCATAGTCATCTGCGTGCTGCATAGGTTCGCCATGAAACTTTCATTTCCAACATTTACCCTTCCTGAGACACAGTATGGATTCTCCTCACAAGTTGAATCTACCAGCCTCAGTCTATAGGAAGACAAACTTATTATCAAAGAGGAAGAGATATGGAAAAATGTTGGGAGCTGATTTATTCTGCAAAGCCATGCTGAACACCTATTCATCCTGCTTGCTCGACCCTTCAAATTTTCCCCTGGTTACTTTGCTTTTTTCTGTGTTCTCTTTCAGCTCCATGAACCGCCTATTAACAGTCTATTAGTTCCTATTTTGAATTATGTCCTCTCTGTTGCTTGTGATAAAAATTCTCTAACATATCTTGCACATATGAAATAGATATAATTATACTGTATTCATGAGATATTAACATGAAAAATTAACGTATATTAAAACTACTTGCTTAGAGACTATTACTTAAGCCCAGTAAATATCATTTGACTGTTTTTTAATAGCTTTCTTATAATAGTCTTCGTCTCTATACTTGGATGTTGCTGAGACGTTATAGCTAATCCATAAGTCACATATTTAATCTTCAATGAACAGTTTAGGAATGGGAGCACTCACACTTTTGATCATTTGAAGTCCTAGCTAATAGACTCAACCACAGTCAAGGTAAGTTCTCCTCAGAGCACACCTCCATACAAAGGAACCTCCCAGCATCAGTATCTTTTCTGAATTGGATAGACAGAAATCTATCTGTCTTACCACATCACATCTCTTTTTTTCTTTGTTCATCAGTCTTCCCAAGTCATCTCTTTCCTCTTACATTCTATTGTGGGCAACATACAGATAGCAAACCAGAGCCTGCAAACAAATATTAAATGGGAAAACTGTATAATTGAATGACTCATGTATTTAAGATTGTGTTATTATGAGTAGCGTGATAGAATCTTTTACTATTGTTTGTTTGGGGTTTTTTTGTTTCTTTGTTTTTGTTGTTGTTGTTGTTGTTGTTGTTTTTGTCTCACCAACCTTGATAATCAGGTTTGCTGTATTTTACAAGGTACCAGGTCACAAAAAATAAAACAGCAGATTTATCTGGTACAGTTCTTCAGAAGTCATAGGGAATAAACTGAAGACATGTAAGGTGGACTTCAGACATTCACTGGGATAGTAGAACTTTGAAACATCATCACCTATAATGGAGAACGCTATTGTGCATTGGAAGGATTCTCAGGCATGGTACTGTGGGGGTGGTTAAAGGCTCATGGCTGGTCAGCTCATAGGCCAATAAGTTTGAACATACTACTTCTATTTTTCTAAAAAGACATGTCATGAAACTGCCTCCTCCATGTTTTCATTTATACTCCTGGAATAATATGAACCTCAGCCTCAGTCAGAGAAGCCTGCCATTGCAGTGACAGTTAATGGAGAGATTCTCAGCTCCTCAAAGTGTTGGAAACAAATAACTGTTGAATACTCTGAAAATTCAAAATTAGAGCTTGGGTTAGTAGGCCAAACATCTGAGATCAGTGAAATAGGCTGAGGTCAGGATATCTTTTGAGTTTCGGTCCCTCTGGAACTTCTAAAGGAGAGTCTGTTTATCATCTACACCAGCTTCTGATTCAGGGCAGCCTTCTTTGGCTCGTGGCCACATCCTAAAGTCTCTCTGGGGCTTCATTTCCTAAATCTCTTTCTAGTAGTTACATGTGATTGCATTTAAGGAGCAACCAGCTGGTCCAAGAAGAGCTTAGTGTCATTTTAGCATCATTAATGGAGTCAACTCTGCAAAGCCCTTCCCCAGTCTTTTGCTGTACTGAGAAGGGAGCATGGGTCCTAGCACATGATGTGTACATCATCTATCACAGAGCTATATTCCCAGCCTGTAAAATCTCTTTGTGCTACATAGAAGCCACAAGGTTTAAGTCTGTTGAAAGTCAGAACATTTTGGTGGGTCAACCTGTTCTAGTTTCACACAAAGTTCTCTTTGTAGCTAGCCTCTGGGTGACACCGTAGAACATTTAGCTGAGTGAAAAAAAACTTTCTTGCAGCAGAAGGCATATTTAAATTTTAAATTTTGTTCAAGGGACTTGATTTTTTTTTTTGTTAATAAAAACTCTTTCAATATACAACCAGATGGTGACTGAACATAACATACCAGCCTGAGCTAGCAGAATGTACATTTTTCTTTTATGTTTGTAAATTTTCTAAAACAAAATCAGTGCATATTCATTAATCTATGGTAAATCATGCAAAGATCTTCAATGTACCTATTTGTGATAGTTTAATCTGAAATTATACCAATGTATACAATGAAAACTACACAGCATTTTATCATTTTGTACAATAGAATATTTTCATATTCAAATGAAATTAAGAAGAAAGTAAAGAATCTAAATTTTTCTCTGATGTGTTTTTGTCTAGATAGTTGATTGCAATTCTTGACCTATTTTAGTAGCTAGTAAATCATTTTTTCTACCTTATTCTGAACATCTTGTCATGTCTTCTGTTAAGTTTGTGTCCCTTTCTCCCATACAATGTTAACATGATGAAAAATAGTTTTTTATTTTTTATGTAAAAGTAAAAGCCATGGCAAATGGTAGTATTTGATGTTTCTGGAGGTTAAAGATATAAAATGGGTTAGTAGAGCTACATGCCTGTAAATTGAAATGGTGAAGTTATCCCATTGCCTTTGCTAGTTTTCAGATGCAGCCTGCATTCATTGGCTTAGAGCCACACCTAACTATGCACCTGGCTGCTATATAGAATCTCCCAAATTCCATCTCTGTCTGCTCGTTGTCACACAGTACTTATTACCCTATTTCCCCTATTGTAGTTAAGCTAGGATAACACCATCCACTCAAAATCATTAGCTTAATTCTGGTAACAGAGTTACTGATTCTGAGGATTAGAACTTAGATCTTCAGATACAACACTGTTCAGGCTTCTCTACCAACCTGGGCAAATTCTTAAATCCAAATCTTCATAGCTTGTGTAAAAATTCTTTTTTTTAAGATAATGTAACAGAATTTGTTTCTTCCTGTTTCCTCCCTTCAAACCTTCTCATATATTTCTCCTTTCTCTCCTTCAAATTCATTTCCTCATTTTTGTTGTTATTGTGTATATGTGTATGTATGCACATATATATTCCTAAATACAGCCTTCTTGGTGATGCTGTGTACTAAAACCAAGAAGCAAGGCAGCATTTAAATAAACACGGGAGGTCAATTTTAATTTTTTTCTTTACTTTTATTTAATATACGTGGATATTTTGCCTGCAGGTTTGTCTGCAGCATATGCATGCGGTGTTTGAAGATGACAGCAGGGGGCGTCGGATCATCTGGAACTTGAATTACAGATGATAGTATGGCAGGAATTGATCCAGAGGCTGAGCCATATCTTGAGCCTCTGGGATATATGATTTAAAATTTGTGAAGTTCCAGCAATTAAATAGAACCTGAGACAAATCTTTAGGAAAATCACAGCCTCACCTAATGTAACATTATAAACATTTGTCTTCCTGTGAGACATCTCTAGCTTCTGCTTCAAGGCTGCAGAGTCACTATTACATGAATTGTCTGAATCGTCTTGCAGAGTGACAAGCAGAGGAAACTGAGGGAGGACAGCAGCATTTGTAACATGCTCTTGCTTTGACTAAAGTGAACACTGGTGAATTTTGAAAACAGACTAGAGTCAAATGAAACCCTGTGCTGACTTGTCCTCAACTAGCTAAGAAAAGGTGGTGGGTCTAATTAGGGGTGGTGTGAACAAGACTCAGAGATTTTGGAAGAGGGATAGCACAGAATGTGCTCTTTGGCAATCTAATGATATTGGCCAATTCATTTTACTTCTGAAAGTCACAGTGAGTTCAGCTCATTGACCTCTAAAAATTTAACCACTGCTAAGTCTGAAGGATTAACCTTGACATTTTCAGATGTTGCCTTTCTTGCTTAATCTCTCACACTAATAGAAATATTGGCCATAAATTCTGGGAGAACGTTCTCTCTCTCTCTCTCTCTCTCTCTCTCTCTCTCTCTCTCTCTCTCTCTCTCTCTCTCTCTCTCTCTCTC
>NW_021604646.1:6243874-6249469 GCF_004785775.1 Grammomys surdaster | reverse complement strand
CTCTCTCTCTCTCTCTCTCTCTCTCTCTCTCTCTCTCTCTCTCTCTCACCAAAGAAAATTGCTGCTTCTCAGGAAGTGGCAGAAAAGTGTTTATCAAAGTATCTTGCTTAAAGCAGTAATAAGAAATGTCAACAGAAGCCGAGGGGGGAGTGAACTGAACAGTTAAGTACTTTGTAATCTGAGGTGGAAGGATGTTGGAAGAGCAGAGACTGCTCATGTTAAGAGAAAATTCTATTCTTCCTAACCCATTAGCCAGCATTCTATGTTCTGTACAGATTTTCTCTACTTATATGACTATATTTAATGAAGAATTTGTCATTACTGAAAAATCTTGAGAGATTTGGGATTTCTGAAATTTATTTGTTGGTGGCTATAAATATAAAAGTGTGCTAACAAACAGTTAAGGAAAATCAGTTTATATTAGGAAAGTTCTAGAGCATCCCTGCACAGAGCTTAAACATGTATTTGTGGAGTTTTATGTATTCCTTTATTTAATTAACCAGCAAATGGTTGCTGAATAGATAAGCCGTAGGCTATGCTGACTATTGAATAAAATACATTGAATTAAACATAAGTCCGATAATTGACCATTTTGGGGGAATAAAGGAGCAAGTGGTCTCTGAAGTTAACTGCTAGAATGTGAACTTCAGATCTCCTGTCACCCACTGCATTGCTTTGAGTAAGTTACTCTGACTGTATCCACGCCTGGAGCACAATAGTTTGAAGTAGGTTCCATGTAAAATACTTAAAATGGTATGTCCTAGTTCAATTTCTGTTGCTGTGACCAAAAACATCTTGGGAAGAAAGAGTTTATTTTATCTTTTAACTCCTAGGGGGTAATCCATCACTGAGGGGGTTAAAGCAACTCAAGTCAGGAGCCTGAAGGCAGAAACTGCAGCAGAAGCCTTGGAGAAGTGCTGCCCAGTAGCTTGGTTCTATTGTTTGTTCTGATCTTATACAAACCAGGCAGAAGTGGCACTCCCACAGTGAGCTGGGCCTTACCAATATAAATTATTAATCAAAAAATACTCCCACAGACTTGCCAACAATCCAATCGAATGATGCCAATTGAGCAACTAAGGGTCCCCTTTCCCTGATGCTTCTAGCTTGTGACAAATGACAAAGAGAAACTAATCAACACAAGATATCTATCAGGCTATTCTATGCCATTAGAAATTCTCAAACAGTAATAAAAACTAAAAAAAAAAAAAGATGAACTAAAAAAATAAAAAGAAAATCTCACAGCTGCATCAGCTTAAAGGAGATGGAATCTTTGCATATTTCATTTAAATGTTCAACTTATTATTACATCATGATTGAAGGAGTTCATCATACAGAATTCCCAAGCACTGAATAAAATGAGAGAAAAAAATACAAAGTGTTTACTTCTCATATATTTTATTTTTAACTTGATTTTAATGGGAGACAATCAGTAAATCGAAATTCAATACCTACTTAAGTCCTAAGAGATTAAAAAAATAATAGTTTAGTGAGGGCCCTTCTCCCCCATAGTACAATCACCATGTGATCTCATTTCAATGAGGGCAGAGTCAGGGTACACAAAGAACAACAGAGGGTATTGAATCTTTGCTTTTTGTGGATTTTAGTGACAAGGGCATGATTCCTTTGCAAAAACTTCAGCAAGCCCCATGTTTATTAAATTTTTTTTGCTTTTCTGAATGAATATTGCTTTTTCAATAAAAATAGTTGTAATATACAGTGGCTCCATAAAGGTATGATCAAAGCAAATATTAGCTATGTTGAAATCATAAACCTTATAACCTCATATGTGGAGAGGAACTCAAGTCTGAATGGAGTCATGGACAATTTTAGGCATTATAATTTGAACTATATCCTAGCATTAGTGGAGTCGTGAGAATAGACAAACAGATGAATGATTCCCACTGCATACTCAAGGAAACATAATGATTCAGACCATGACCTGGGAAATCAGACTAAATTTTAATTCCAAGTCCATGTTTTAAAATATAAAACTATAAAATTTTTGAAGTATTTCTTTCTTTTCTTTTTCTTTTTTTTTAAAATGTGGATAACATCCTTGCTTTCAATAACTATTGTAAAGTCACATAAATATTATATTATCAAAGCATACTCATTAGCTTTGTCATACACAGACGTTTATTTGCTAGCCAGATATAGTGGTACATACCTGTAATCCCAGTATTTGGGAGGTCAGTAAAAAGTTTCTTAGCTGGAGGTCACCTTGAGATACATTCTGAGATTCTGTGTAAACGGAAACATAAAATATATGTATATATACATATGCATATATATATTCATACCCATATGCACACATACACACACACACTATTAATTGTAGCAGGATATTTGATTATATTGTGAACCTCTAGATTGTGCTGTTTACTGGAAAAACTTGTTTGTAACTGTAGTGTAGCTTACCCTTAGCACACACCTTTAATCCCAAACAAGGAAGGGAAAGTTAGTTTTTAAAAGGAAGCACCCACGTTTGAAAGTGACTTCTAATTGAGTGGGAGACAAAGTGATTAGTCAGAGGAATAGGATACGCCCAACTCTCATGCGAAGAGAAAAGAAAGGAAATTACTTAAACAATTCAGAGAGAGATGGGGGAAGAGGCAGTTTTACCAGGAGAGTTTTACAGGCACAGGTTGAAGAGAGAACAAGCTAGACACAGGGGAAGACAGAAGGCTTCAAAGAATGAGAAGGAGGCAGAAGATTAGAACAGATTGCCACAGTTAGGATGAGGTCAAGCAGAGTAATTCAGGCGAGGAAGAAGAGTGAAGTCAGACTGAATCAGTCAAATTGGAGAGGAGTTTGGGTCAGAATATCTGAGTTGCACCAGTCAGTCAGAGTTCAGAAAGAACAGGAAAGGGTGAGTTTATTCAGCAGAGGCTGAAAAAATTCTAGGCCTATATAAGATTGTATGGAGGCGAAAAGCTTCCAGAACTAGGTGTAGGTTTCCAAACGGAGACAGTAGGCATAGGAAAAGACAATTAAATCAGGTGAACAAATAAAAGGTACATTTACAATTAATAATAATACTAGCAATAATAAAAAATGAAAAACAATATATTACAAAAAGCAGACATTGTGATACTCTATGTCTGAGATGAGAGGCTATGTAGGGAATTCTCAAACATTAACTGATAATTTATATATTTAATATTCATATTTTCTGCATTTTAAAAATTTTTGAGATTATATTACCACAATTCTTCTTTCCCTTTCTTCCCTCTAAAACTACTCATATGTCCCTTTTCACTCTCCTGTATATATTCATAACCTCCTTTTTCAGTAATTGTTATTACATTCATATATGTATATATATGTGTATTTCTAAATATAACCTGCTCAGTTGATATATTGCTCGGATGAATGTTTATATGGCTGATCATTTGCCACTGGACAGTTGGTCTGTTCTTCCCTGGGGAAGACTACTTGTTCTGCTCCTGTCTTAAAGAAACCAAAATTCTCACTACTGCTTCTCTTGTCTAGTATCAGGGTATTAATTTGTCGTTGGTTCTTGGATGGAGTACTACAGCCTACATGAGAAGAGTTCATTAAATCTATATATGTGCATTTATTCACAGAATTACATGTATTTTAAGTATTTTTATGTAAATAGTTAATACTCTGATTTCCTGTGCCATTTAAGCCATTCTTGTTTCTTTCTTCTGTATTTACCTCTCTCCCTGTCTAAAGTGACCTCATTGTTTTCCATTCCCCATATCAGACTACTTTCATCCTGCTCTGGTGCCCCAGCATTACTTCACTTATATTTAGGATAGTATTGTCACCTTGGTTAACTGTACCCTTAATTAAAATGAAGTGTTGAAGAGGCACAGGCAGCCAGCTTCTGTGCTGTTCCCCCAACCATCCAACCACTCCTGTCTCCCTGCCCTGGCATTCCCCTACACCGGGGCATCAAGCCTTCACAGTACCAAAGGCCTCCTCCCATTAATGCCCTACAAGGCCACCCTCTGCTATATATGCAGCTGGAGCTTTGGGTTGCTCCATGTGTACTCTTTGGTTGGTGGTTTAGTCTCTCGGAACTCTACGGGATCTGGTTGGTTGATATTGTTGTTCTTCCTATGATGTTTGAAACCGTTTAAGCTCCTTCATTCCTTTCTCTAACTCTTCCATTGGAGACCATGTGCTCAGGCCAATGGTTGGCTGTGAGCATCTGCCTCTGTATTTGTCAGTCTCTGGCAGAGCCTCTCAGGAATTTGCTATATCAGGCTCTTGTCAGCATGCACTTCTTGGCATCCACAATAGTGTCTGGGTTTGGAGTCTGTATGGGATGGATCCCCAGGTGGGACAGTCTCTGGATAACCAGTAGCCAACATCAAACTAAATTGAGAGAAACTTGAAGCAATACCACTAAAATCAGGGAGTAGATAAGATTGCCCACTCTCTCTCTACCTACTCAGTATAGTACTCAAGTCCTAGCCAGAGCAATTAGACAACATAAGGAGGTTGAAGACATCAAAATGTAACTATAGGCAGATGATACGATAGTATACTTAAGTGACCCCAAAGCTTCCACCAGAGAACTCCTAAACCTGATCAACAACTTCAGCAAGGTAGTGTTTATCAAGAGCTATAATGTGTTTCTCAGAGGAGACAGATGGAAGCATATTGTTTCTTCATCAATTCAATCACTGTATCAATTTTGACTGAAGAATTACAGATATGATTAAAATGTGTGTGGTAGCTATGGTCATGTTTCTGATGTTGTGTGCTATTGTTTGTGTTCTCAATAATATATTATGCTTAATTTTAATTTTACTTTTATTGAAAATTTATTCTTTTCTCATATAATATATTCTGATTATAATTTTTCCTCCCAGTTCTTCTCCACCCTGCCCCTACCTTCACTTCCAGATCCACTTTCTGTCTGTCTATCATTGCAAAAGAACAGACTTCTAAGAGAAAATGACCAAACATGACAAAATATAAAAAGGTGAATCAAAAACTATGATATCATAATTGGATACAGCAACTCAATGGGGAAAAAAAGAGTCTCTGGAGCAGGCACAAGAGTCAATAATCCAATCATTCTGATAGTCAAAAGTCCCATAAAAATACTAAGTTAATAGATAAATATACAGACGACCTTTTATAAACCTGTGTAAGCCCTGTACTTGCTGATTTAGTCTCTGAGAGGTCTTATTCAACATGCTTAGTTGACTCAAGGGGTCTTGTTCTCCTTATATCCTTCATCCCGTTTGGCTCTTGCAATCCTTTTCTGGAGGATTCTCTAAACTTTGGAGAGATGGATTTGATTGAGGCATTCAGTGTAAACCCTCTTTCTGCATAATGCCTTGCTGTGGGTCTCTGCATCTGTTCCTATCTGCTGCTGGAGGAAGCCACTCTTCTGATGACTGGATAAGGCATTGATCTATGATTATAGGAGAATATCGTTAGGAATCATTTTGTTGGTCTTCTCTTCTCTTCTCTTCTCTTCTCTTCTCTTCTCTTCTCTTCTCTTCTCTTCTCTTCTCTTCTCTTTAGTCTTGTCTTTTTCCTTTCCTTTCCTTTCCTTTCCTTTCCTTTCCTTTCCTTTCCTTTCCTTTCCTTTCCTTTCCTTTCCTT
>NW_021604646.1:6235826-6243864 GCF_004785775.1 Grammomys surdaster | reverse complement strand
TTTCCTTTCCTTTCCTTTCCTTTCCTTTCCTTTCCTTTCCTTTCCTTCTTCCTTTCCTTTTTCCTTTCCTTTCCTTTTCTTTTTGTTTCCTTTTCTTTTGTTTATTTTCTTTTCTTTAGATCAGGAATGTTTGGTTTTGCCCTAGGTCTCTGAACTATCTTGTTCTGCTTCTTGGTTGTCCAAGCAGAATCTATAAATTCCTTCTTGGAATTAGCTTTAAGTCAAATCAGACATTTATTGGCTACTCGTACAGCTTCTGTGTCACCACTGCCCTGGCATATGTAACAGGCAGGACAGATGTCAGTTCAAATGTTTTATAGCTGGGTTGGTGTTTACATTTTACATTTAGTAGTATTTCAGAGTACTTTCCCACACCAAGGATTCTAGAACATAGGGGTGAAGGTTCATGCAAGCACCTGCTTGACTTCTTCATGTTAAATGAATTGTATGGTTGTTGACTTCAGCAATAAGACCCCATTATCAGCTTGTGAAAAGCAGACTTTTGTCTTAGCAACAGTCTTGGATTTTAGAGATTTCCATGGAAATAAAAAGCAGTCTAGTCTAGTCACTGCAAGCCTTCCTTAGCTACAAAAGATGTCCAGTTGATATTCCATATCCCCTAATACTAAGGGTGCTCAGTAGGGTGACCATCACAAATTACAGGAAACTCCCACTGTAATAAGTTTCCACACTACCCTCCAAATGCCACCCCGATTCCAGCCATTTCTCCTCACACTCTCTTTCTCTATTCCATTTCCTCTCAATTGATTGCCTTACTCCCATGTCCACCTGCCTCCAGTGCACCTGCAAAACCTATTTCCCTTCTACCAGGAAGATCCCTGCAACCTCCGCTTTATCTAACTTCTCTGGGTCTACAGGTTGAACTTGGTTATTATTTACTTAACAAGTGCACATATAACCACATATAAGTGATTGTACACCATGTTTGTCTTTCTGGGTCTGGGTTACCTCACTTAGGATGATTTTTCCTAGTTCCATCAATTTACCTACAAATTTTATAATGCCATTTTTTTAAACAGCTGAGTAATACTCCATTGTTAAAATGTACTACATTTTTTTTTTAATCCATTCTTCTGTTTAGAGACATCGAGGAGAGGCTGTGCTTAGTCCTGGAGTGAAATGATGTACCAGGGTGGGTTGGTACTGGGGGCTGGCTTTTCCTATGAGATGGGGGATGAGGACTAGGAGGAAAGAGGAGCTGCAATCAAGATGTAAAGTGAATAAATAAATAAAGTAATGAAAAGTGAAAAAGAAAGAAAATCTTAATTCCATGTGGTACCAAACTTCATTCCCCCCACCCCCCCATGGAAGGCAAAACATTCAGTTTCTGGATGCATTGGCTATCTTTGAGAAGTCAGCTATCTGTTTAGTAGGTAAAACGTATGCCCATTAACTATTGACCAAAACAGTGACAGACAGGCTGACATTACTTTCCAGAGGTATGAAAACATATGCACTTCCAGCAGGAACCTTAGAAAAAAAGAAGTGTTACATCTTGTTTTAACAGAGAGAAATGGGACATTTCTCATTCATTTTGGAAATTAAGAAGAGTAACTTTTTAAAAAAGTGAATTTTGAGTCTGATCAACAGGTTCTCAAATATAATCCTTAACTATGAACACAAGGAAGACCCTTGCTTATAAATATCAGTGAGATGGTAAGAATTTTGACAATATTCATTATGATAACATTGTGGGTTGCTGCAAATGGAAATTTAAAAAGACTAATAATCTCTTAATAATTAATAAGCACTAAGTTGTGGTGATCAAATCATGGAACAAAAAAGAACAAAGAACATAATGACATGGCACAGGGATTATTTAAATATCCCCCTTTGTAGATGAGAAAGTTCCACAGAGGCAGACCATGTGTCTATATTCATTTCAATAGTAAGTGACACTTCAAATGTGAAGCTAAGCTTGTTTAAAAAAAACCCTCATGGTGTTTAAAAAGTAGACATAATTTTAATTCCATCCATTTTGTAATAATGGGTGCTATATGATCATTGAAGCTAATATCCAAATTATAAGATAATCCTTTTTCATTATACAGTTTTAATATATTGAAAGTTATTATCTATTTATAGTATAGTAAGAACTTGTGAGCTGTCAAAAGATTATAAATCAAATTGACATACTTTCTCTAAGAAAACTTAGGTATTTTCATATTTATGAGTCAAACACTGATCTACTTAGACATTAAAGTCTTCCATTATACTCTCTCTGTTCTTAGCCTTTGGCTTGAAGAATACAACCAGAAGTATTACAACCTCTTTTGCATATACTCGAAATATTACCAGAGCAAATCATTAAAAATTTATTTAAAGATTACTACATCATTTTAGAATACTTTGTAATGCTTGGTAAGAATTGGAAACCTTGGCCTCTCTGACACTCCTGAATGTTTCTGTCATTGGTGACCAAGAGGATAGCCTCAAAGAGAGCATCTAGACTGTTAAATTACTTTCCAGAGTATGCTCAGTTTTTAACACCTACATTGAAATCACCATTTATTATAATCAGTCTATAATCAGGCTTTATAAAAAAATAAAATAAAAAATAAAACAAAACGTTAGCTTGTTGAACTATAAGTCAAAATAATTTTCAATTTAATCTTATTTTAAAAACACTCTAGTTAATTGTAATTAATGTTTGACAATTTGAAAGACAGCTGTTAGATTAACATAATGGTATTACACAGGAGGTGTCGCTCATTAAATTCTAAGTAGAGTTGAATTCTGTGCATTTTGTAAGTTAAAAGAGAAAAATAATTGATAAAAATGGGTATAAAACTTACTTCAGAATGGCTAAGACAAATACAGCCAAAAGTAAAGAAAGTTTTATAATTACTGAAGTAGATGCGTTTCAACAAAAGAAAAGTACACACACTCCTGGTTTAGCCTTATTCCTTCTTGACACAGTTTCATACTAATACCTTGTACTGGCTACTTTTATTTCAGCTTTACATAAACTAGAGTCATTAGAGAGGAGGGGCCTCAAATGAGAAAATTCCTCCCTAAAATCAGGCTGTAGGCAAGCCTGTAGGGCATTTTCTTAATTAGCTATTAGTAGAGGATGGTGCAGTTCATTGTCTGGGGCTACCCCTGGACTGGTGATCCTAGGTTCTATAAGAAAGCAGGATAAGTAAGTCACGGAGAGCAAGCCAGTAAACAGCACCCCTCCATGGCCCCTGCATCAGCTTCTAACTCCAAGTTCTTGTCCTGCTTGAGTTTCTGTCTTCATTGCTTTTGGTGATGAGTTGTTATATAAAACTGTGAGTGAAATAAACCCTTTCCTCCTCAAGATGCTTTGTGTCATGGTGTCTTATCACTGCAATAGTAACCCTAACTAAGATAAGTGGCTAACTAGGTAGTAGGGTATGGCTATGACGTATCTGACCATGTTGTTTTGTGGAGGATTATGAAAGGAGTTTAGCTGAGAACTCAGTGGGATGTTTTGTAGGAGCTTGGGAGATAAGAATCTTTTTCTTAAACATACACTCATTGCTAGCTGTAAGTGAAAGAAATCAAAATTCTTAGATCGGTCCATGCGAGTGCAAATGCCGTATGAATAAGCAAACAAACAAACAAACACTGTAGCAAAATCTCAATACTATGGGTAGGAGATACTGATCAACAACCTAAGAGAAATATCCTCTCCCTTTTCTAATTGAAAACGTTCACATTTACAAGGTTTAAAAAGACTTTCTTAAATCAATAATAAAATTAACAAAGCACATCTGAACATGTTAATATCTTGACACAGCCAGGAGTAGCTGTGACATGTCAAGTATGCACAGCAAATTTTATAAATATAGACAAACCAACCTAAATTGGCTGCCTATTTGTTTATAGATTTTTCACTTATACAAAATTATTTCTCATTGTAACTTTGCCATTTGCCTTCTAAAACAAAAAAATATGGGAACAATTGATTTTTCAAATGATTTATTTTATTATGCATTGTTTCTTTCTGTTACAAGAATTCACATCTAATGTAAAGGCTCTAATTTAGTATACCAGGCAAGTTATTATAGTAGGAGCATAATTTTCAACTAGGACAACACACGCAAATACATAAAGGCAGATACTATGTGTGCTAGAAATGGGCTGATGATTTTATTTAAGTAACATGTCCAGAAACCTTACAAGGGAATCTTTCTCTAAAGTGAGACTTTCAGGCTTCAAAACTTAATAAATAGTAATGATAGTTGTTCCTCTATTATTTATGGGAGTCCAATCAATGTTTAAAACTCAGGAGCATCTCAATTAATAAGCTCAGGCCATGAGCCAACAAATACAACAAGCAAACAATCAAACAAACCAGAGAGCCCCAAACTAAACCAAACCCAAAAGCTCAAACAATCATGAGAATCAAAAACAAAATTCTTCGAAAATGCTTGGTATTAAAAGAATGGCCCAAAATGATGCTTCTACTTTACTTTATGTCTCTTCTATAATCTCTCTTTGATCACCCTTTTTGCTTAATTATCAGAGTCAAATACCTTGTTCTGAGCATTTATACATGCATAGCCCAAACACAATCTAATAGGTAAGCATCAATCAAACTCTTAAGGTGGCTGACAGTCAGGTACTACATACCAGTGCTGTTCTAGGAGATGAATTGACCATGCTTTGCTTTGCTGAATTTAACTCTTAAGGTGGCTGGCAGTCAGGTACTACTTACCAGTGCTGTTCTAGGAGATGAATTGACCATGCTTTGCTTTGCTGAATTTTTATGATAATTACAGTGGTGTGGTAGTTTCCATCTTGTAGGCAGCAGCTGTGAAGTTCTTCTCAAAGGTTCCCCAAATTAGATAACCACATAATTCCTCTTTGGTTTCCTTGGGATACTTCTCTGTAAACATTCAACTTTTACTTTCCTCAAACTTCAAACTAAATGTCATCTCTTATAGAAAATAAAAATCCTATTCTCCCAGTTAAGGGGACCCTTTTACATTTTACTTTAGTAAACTTGACAAGAAAGGCACTCAATGCAGCAATGTAACTTTATCATTACAAATCTACCTCTTTGATTATAGGTCAGTGGTAGAGTGCTTGTCTAAATTCAAGGCCCTGGTTAGTATCATCCACATGAATAGAACTCCACCAATAGTAATGACTTACTAGCTTTTCATTGTAGCATTTTAGAACATTATCAGGGTTAAACTAGGCATCTTTAGTTATTGGCTGGGTTAGTTTGGCATCGTGGTTCTAGAATTGATTGTTAATAGTTAAAAAGACAAGGAAGAAAACCTGTCATGTACTTCTTGGTGTTTCTCAGGCTATCTCAGTTCATACTGACTGATCAAGCTTGCAAAAAATGGGCTTGTTTCATGACTCAGAACCGGCCTGTTGTGATGCTTGATGACTAGTCTTTAGGTAACCATTGTGATCAGTCACACTGCTAGCTATGCCACATTTACGTCACACCTCCCTCGTTAATACATAACTCAGCTATTTATCTGACATTTTTGGATCAGCTGGGAAACATCTCTCCCTGTTATCCCAACATTAGGCTAAATGAAATATTGTCCCAAATGACCTTTGCCTCCTCTTGACTTTTTATGATAAGTAGAATGGAATGAGGTGATGACATGAAGAGGAGACATCAGAGTGGCAGAAGAAGCAGCCATTGCCATAGGAACAGCAGCAATTGTCACCAGTCATGGCAAGAAAGTCACAAGTGACTAAAGAGTTCTAGAGGTTGCATGGGGACAGAGATGGTGAAGGCCAGAGGTGACAGATTTTATAGATGTTGACGAAAATATAAAGAAAGCTGTGAAGAACAGAAAACAAGCTCCATTTTGTCTCCAGACTTCATTCAATTCTCAGGCATTCATCAATCCTCAGGTAACTTATGTTTGCCTGCAGACCAACACCATGCTGGAAGCTACTTCCTCTGGAGGTAGCTGGGAATGTCAGTTTACACAACTTAGCATTTTCCAGGAAGAAGGCCGAGTTAGGTTGCCACTAACTTGCCATAGGATGAGCCAATAGAAAGGGCTAAGGGTGTGCTGGTGTAAATGTTTTAAGAGACCTTCATCTCTATTGTCCATAGGGAGCCAAATCAGCATCTAGAGACACTTGAACTGGCACTGTCCCTTGGGTGGCAGCTGCAATAACTGGGGTACTATATATATAATATGAACTGTTGCCATCTTATACAGAAGTTGGAGGCTAGGGAATGCTTCCAAATTTAGAGGGAATCTACAGCAAAAAAAAAAAATACTCCTCAGTTTTTCCTGTTATGAACATTCTTTAAGTTGTTTGATAATGCAGAGACTCACAGCAGCTTCTGGATATTTCTTAATGGGAATCAGTCCTCACTTATCTGTTTATTGAGCAAATCTGTGGGTGAAGAGAGACGTGAAACTGCTGTTCTAGGGCCTTGCTGACCTCATCCATGGCAAGTTTTCAAATGACACGAATGCTTTCTTGCTTGCACGGTTGTAGTGTGTTAGGTCATCTGTATTCTTGAACCATGTCTCACACTGAATTTTTTTTGGTTAATTTTGTGTTATCTGTATTTTTTTTTTTTACTCTAAGTACAGTAATATCTTATCTAACTCTGGTAACTAACACTTTTAGTTTGAAACTGAGATGCCTTATAAATTGAGGCAGTAAAGAGAAACTATTCTCAGAATTGTGGCCAAAACAGACGCACTACAATTCTGAGTAAAAATTAGGAAGACATTTTTAAATGGCAAACTGACTTAAAGCTGTACCTAGATTTTAGAAAAACTAGATTCTTTTAAACATTTTTTTCCTTAATATGCAGTGTGGGCACAAGAACTGAACTTGTTTGGAAATAAATATTTCTCAGACAAAGAAACTTTTAATGTAGTAACATAAATATTACTTTTCAAAGAGCACTTCAGAGGGTTGGCATTTATAACTCTGAAAAGAAGAAGAGAAAAAGTTCCAGAAGATGTAATATTTGAAGAGAAAAGAAAGGAAAGAAAAGAAAACAAAAGAAAAGAAAACAAAAGAAAAGAAAACAAAAGAAAAGAAAACAAAAGAGAAGAAAACAAAAGAAAATGGATAGTTATTGTTGCCTTAGATTTTCAACCAAATTGGATTACCCTGGATTAATGGAGAACTTTTTAAATGTATATAATGAATCATGATGATAAAGCTAAAATATACATATTTTCATTTCTATATGCACATTAAGAAAATAAACTACACCTTTAATGACTGTATCTGAATTATTGATATTGCAGAATGCTCTTGACATTGAGAGGCTAGTAGATGTCAATCATTGTGATAAATAATCTTATTGTGATAAATATTCCTATTGAACTAAGTTTCTCCTTGTACTTTTCAATAATCCCTTGAAAAGGCTGGGATGACACTGATTTTTATAAAGTGCTGAGGGCTGAGGGTTATGGCATAACAAAGGTCACAATGAGAATATAATGTGCTAGTTAAAGACTACTTTAGGTATGAGACTTTTGAACCTGTATTGATCTTCACTGAACAATAATGACTCTTGGCAGTTTGAATTTGAAGAGCAAGTAGTGGCTAAGACAGTTACTATGGCCTGATCCCAATTATCCAAAACCATAGATATAAAGATTTACTACCGAAATGATATTTACATTTCCACATAACTTTTCTTGGAGCATTATTTTAGTATTTTAGAAATGAGCCAGTTAACCCTGATACATCTAAAAGTTCTGTGACAAGGAAAATAACTCAACTCTAACATATCTGAATTAATATAAAATTATTTTAGACCTATTGATTCAGACCACTGTAGATTATTATTATTATTAACAAAACTAACTCTCAAGGAGGCAGTATTCCACCTCGGCAATGATACACACTTTGGATATATTCCACTGTTAGTTTAGATCAGTTTTCTTGAGAATGAAAGCCTTCATAAAGAAGTTGTACAAGACCAGGATAGAGAGTACATGTTTCCATACTTTTTCTTTATAGGGATAGAGAAATGGAAGAAAGGGAAAGGAAAGGAAAGGAAGGAAAGGGAAGGGAAGGAAAGGGAAGGGAGGGG
>NW_021604646.1:6226793-6235426 GCF_004785775.1 Grammomys surdaster | reverse complement strand
GGGAGGGGAGGGGAGGGGAGGGGAAGGGAAGGGAAGGGAAGGGAAGGGAAGGGAAGGGAAGGGAAGGGAAGGAAAGGAAAGGAAAGGAAAGGAAAGGAAAGGAAAGGAAAGGAAAGGAAAGGAAAGGAAAGGAAAGGAAAGGAAAGGAAAGGAAGACAATAGCACCCTCATGAAACAGATGATAGATACCTAAGGAACTTATTGGTATATTTGTGTTCAAAGTAGATATGACAGCAGTTTTAGCATGAGACCCAAAAAAGAAAGTAGCATTTCCTTTCAGGACCCAACCAGAAGATCTGGACGCTGGTAGTGGATGAGATGGAGCTGTTCTTTAACAGGCTGAGAAATGTCAGTGGAAAGCTGAGCAGAAGCAGAGATGAAAGAAGATAATTAATGAGATAATTATCCTACCCTATTGCTGTTCATTCAGAAATGACAAGTTAAGATAGCAGAATAATGCAAAAAATTCCAATGTATTGAAGTCTTTGAAGCAGGATTTACATTTGACAAATTCAGGACATGCAGAAAATCTCTTGAAACATCATTGTCCCTAGGGAATTGTCACTGGGTTTGGGGCCGGGGTGGGGGGGAGCTACTCAGGAGAATTGACATTGTTAAGTAGAAGAAAATGTCAAAGAATTAAGCTCAAATCGTTTTTGTGCCCCAGCAGTGAACATTGAACAGCATGGAGAGAACAGTGACTTGACGGCTACTGTCAAGATAAAACCCGTTTTCTGGGACATGTGATTCTAGGGATTGCACCGCAAAGCTCCAGCATAATATAACACTCTCACGCTCATTCTTTTGTTCCTTCCCCTTTGTCACGCTTCAAGAGGAGCAAGCATTACTGTATAATAGTGTTCATATTTTTAAGATATAGTAGAAAATTATTTTATAGAAAAAAATTGCACACATTTTTCAACTTGCATGTCAGCTCTTGTGGGGCTGTCGGGTCTCCTACTGGGAGGAAATGTGAGTGGTGAATGAACTCTGTGGGAAACAATGTCCTGGAATAGAGATCTGGATGTAAAATGGCAGCGGGAAGGGTACACACCACAGACTCACCTCTCCTAGGTGATAGCGTCTTTTTATTTCACGAGGCTCTCTTAGAAATACATAGAACATTTAAAGGAGTGGTAAAGTTTTATGTACTATTCATAAAGGAAGAAAGACCAGATTTTACTATTATGATTTCTATAATAATCTCGCTATATACAGGAAATGGTAATTCTCGTATTAAGTCTTCCATATTAAAGATCTTTATCTATCTCTGGTAGGAGGGAGTGATGAAAACAGTGTTTCCCAACATCAATTGCTTCAATAATCTTTTCTGATAGAACATAATTTATACATTTATCCTGGACCTTAATGACTCATAATTCATTCTGGTAGAGTTTTCAGACTATTTCAAGACAAGGTAAGTATCTTGTTGACATTAGCCATGACTTTTATATCTGATATGCTTTACATGTGTGCAAGTGTATGTGTGTGTGGATGCACGTAGCTGAATGTGTGTCTGAGTTGTGGAGGCTGGAGGATAACATCTGGTATCATTTTCAGGAATTCTATGTATCTTGAGACAGAGTCTCCTATTGGTCTGAAGCTTATGAATTAGGGTGGATCCTTTGGCCACTAGTCCCAGAAATCTTCCTGTCTCTGCTTTCCCCGTCCTGTAATTTTTAGTGTGCACTACCATGTCCAGCATTTTTATGTAGGTTCTGATTAAAAGGCTCAGATCCTCAAGCTTGGAAATCAAGTACTTTATCAAGTGGGCCATTCCATGCATTGCACAGACAAAAAGAAATAGAAGAGGAAATTACTTTAAAAAAAGGACAAAGGAAAAAGGATAAAACAAAGACAATTGAAAGGAAGATAGGGAGAAAACAGTGAGAAAGGAGTAGGTTTCTGTAAAGAAACTGGAAAAATAAAGGGGCAGCTCCCTTTCTGCGCTTGTGTGAGCCCCATGGCTCTATGTGGAACCCTCACCTACTGGAGCTCTGGGGTGAGAGGTGCAGAAGTGGTTTAGAAACAATGTAATAAAGGTAACGCACATGCCAATGTCATGTGCTTCATGGCTTGCTTTTTTCTTTACATCTATCCTTGGAAACCAAATCAATGAGGCATTTGGTGTCATGCTTTTGTGTGATTGTCTGTTTGGAAGAGTTGTTTACAATTATCTTGACAGCTTTCAGTACTGCTGGTCTGATGTCCCATTACCTTCTATAGAGATATTGATCAGAGACTTTTATTTCCATTAGGCTGAGGTTGGAGCTTCAGAACAATAACAGTATAGGTAAAATATCATTTTCATCACTTGATATCAAAGGCACATAGTTTGGCCATGATTTATCATGCTTCAGGCATCTGCTGATTAGTGTTTTCTGATGGAATTATTCTTTTTCTACCCTTTCATCCAGTAGATTTCGGAATGTTATTGTGGAGTGTAGTCATTTTGACTGGGGAGTTGTGTGGTACTCTTTTAATGTGTAGAAAGAATACATTAGGCTTATTGTCCATAGGAGATGTTTCTATCCCCTCATTTAGCATATATGTTTTCAAACGTTCATGAAAATATATAGCCACAGCTGTTCATCTTACAGTTTTGATTGGAATCTGCTGTCCCTTTATTATATAACATCCTTTCAGCTCAGTTCACTGGGAACTTTTTCAGTTTGTTCTGCCACACCTTTGGCATACCTCAACGATGCCATATGTGTGTCCTGGTGTATCACTTCTTTAACACTTGATATTACAGGACATTCGGGTTTCATTTTGTGAATATATTGTCCTACTCTCAGAGTTTGTCATTTATCAAAGGAATCCTAATGCTTTTATTGGCAAAATGGTATTAGTTACCAAGCATTAGCAGTTCTACTGTAATGCCAAAACTTCTATGAGTTCTTAATTGACAGGACATAGATGTGTGTGTGTGTGTGTGTGTGTGTGTGTGCATGTGTGTGTGTACATAGGTGGGTATGTATGCATGCGTATGTAACAAAATGTGTTTATGCAAAACTGTATTTCTGTATAAATTCTAATTTATTACTGCATAAATAATTCTATTCTGCTGGGCGGTGGTGGCGCACACCTTTAATCCCAGCACTTGGGAGATAGAGGCAGGTGGATTTCTGAGTTGGAGTGTTTGAGGCTAGCCTGGTCTACAGGGTGAGTTCCAGGACAGCCAGGGCTACACAGAGAAACCCTGTCTTGAAAAACCAAAATAATAATAATAATAATAATAATAATAATTCTATTCTTTACCAGTAATAACTCTACAACACAGAATACCTCTTCTCCTAACCATTTGCTTAATTGTTCAGGTTCAAAATCCCAGTATACATGCACAGTGGACTTAGGGCTGTTAATCCACCCACTTATGGGAAGAACTTTAATGAATAGAATATAACAATCAGTCTTCCATCTTAAGAACCTCATTTATTTACACAGTTACTTTTATCAGCTTCTTGCTTCACCTCTCCCAACACCCACTTTGTTCAGGTCATTTACATACCGGTTACATTTTTTGTCACACCCTAAAAAGTAGTATCCTGTGATTCCATATGCTTCTAAATTGCTTTTTAGAAATTTGCATATATTAAAGATTTTTCTCCATACTGTGAATTTCTACATATTTTGACAAATGCTAAATATCATATATTTATTATGACAGGAGCATCCAGAATCATTTTACTTTACTAAAATCTTTCAATCCTTTATTTCTGTTTTTAGTAAACTCTGCTAAAAATTCATCCCACCCTTGCTCTCTCTCACTACAGTGTTTATGTCAATCAAGGTCTCTTCATGATTTCTGCAGTTTTGTCTTTTCCAAAATGCCATGTAATTGAGGTTAAGAAGCATATACGTTTCCACCTTGGTGTATTTCCTCAGCAGTGTGCATGTATGATTTGCCTGTTTCTTCTTGTTGCTTAATCACATTTTACTTGTGTGCATTGTTTCCTGTATGAATGTATGACAGTTCAGTTCCTAAATCTCCCTGACAGAACATTGGATGCTTCGAGTTTATGAATACAGTTGTTACAAATGCTTGTACACAGAAAGTTTTTAATGCAGAAATATACTTTGAAATTAGTTGGGTTCATGCCCAAGTATATGATCACTGAATCATGTGGAAAACAGTTTCATTTTGTAGAACTTTGTAGAGCTGCTCTTCAAGTGGACCGTTGTAATTTTTCTAGCAATGTATGGAACTCTTTGTTGTTTCACATACTCACTAGTAGATGATATTGTCAGTTTCTTGTTTTGAAGCACTGTAAAAAAATTCTAATGACAAATGATGCTGGGCACCTTTTATGTCCCTCCATCAAATTTACTTTTGTTTGACACTTTCAAATCTTCTTTGGTAAACTATCTTAAGACATCGTGTCCTTTGGGATTTGTTTGCCAATCTTATATCTTGAATTTTAAGAGGTAGATTTTGCTTCTTGATTCAATTATTTATCAAATATGTTTTTGTAAATATTTTCACTTTGTGGCACCAATTCCTTTCTTTAATGGTGTCCATAGATACTTTGTAATATATAAGTTTTTTAATGTCTACTTTTTAAGTTTCATTTCTCATTGTATTATGAGAATTGCACTTTTATGTTACCATATAACCCAAGGTAATACATTTTTTCTCTTATATTTTCATTTTCAAGTTTTTTTACTTTTATATCTTAAATTTGACCCTCAGGATTCATTTAAATTGAATTTTATTTAGGTTATATTATGTGGCTCTTATCTTGTTTATTATTGCTACTGTTACTTTGTGTATTATACCAAGTAGTATTAGGCTGCAAGAGTTTTTATTAAAAGGGTTTCCTCTCCCATTTAATTTTGTTCTGTTGTAAATATGTATGAAAAGTCCGGTCATTCAGTCATAGGAAGCCAATTAGATTTTGCATGTTAATTCCCTAACTTCTAGCCTTCTATGGTCACTGACTTTTTTTTTTACAGTGTTACTGTTGCCAATTTTTAATCCTTAATGTTTGCTTTCTATTATTTGCAAAGAAAGTTTAAGTTCCTTTCAACTGTATGCTCTCCCTCCTCTTCTTCTATTGCCTGTACTTTGGGGCATTGTTAATTATGTGTAGAACAGCTGCCCTGCCTCCTTTATTAGGAGAAGCATCTAATTTCATGGCAGCAAGGACCCAGTTAGTTGCGGGGTTCTGTGGATGTTTCTTATCAGGATGTCATAGCTCCACCTTTGTGGGTAGTTTGCTAAGAGTTTTCCTCAGGAATAGACAATGAATTCTGTTAATTATGCTGTGTCCAGTTGATAAGATCCTGTGGTTTTCTTCATTAGTTGCACTCACATGCTTTTTAAATGTCGACTTTGCTATAAATCCTTGGAATAAACATCAATAGGTTGTGTGGTATTGTTGCTTTTACTCATTATGGATTTGTTCAAACATTTTGTTAAGGATTTTCCCCCATATGTTTGGTAGAGTTATTTGTGTGATATTTTTTAGTATAATGACTTTGATAGTACAGCAATACCTTCTTCCTCTTTTCCTTTTAATTTACTATTAAATTTCTATGGTTTTCATTGTGTAAAATGATATTTAAACTTTGTATAGTTGTGGCTAAACCAAGTTAATTAACATTAATGCCATCTTGTACATATATCTTTTTAATACAAAAGTATAAAACTTTCCCTCAGCAATTTTCAACTTTATAATCCACTGTTAGTAACTATAATTGCCATATTGAACAGTGGAGTGACTGAACTTCCCCAGCACCTCACGGCCATTTCATTTGAATTTTAGCTGATTCATTCTTTTAATTTTAAAGTTTATTGAAAATAATTTCTTTTCATTTAATATATTCTCATCGCTGTTTTTCCTACCCCAGCTTCTCCATACACTCCCCTCATTGTGCTGACTCTAATCTACAACCTGTCATTCTCTCTCCCATTAGAAAACAAACAAGCAAACAAAATGAACAAAACAAAACGATAATCAAAACAGAACAGCCAGAACAGGATAAAATCATCATTAAAAATAGAAGCAATAGAAATGCATATAGACACAGAGACACACATACTCATGTAAACAGAAATCCCATAAAAACACACAGTTAGAAACCATGGTATACAAGTAAAAGATTTCTAGCTGGCATCTTGGACTCTAGCAGCACGTTTCTCCAGCCCATCAACCTTAGCTCCTGTTAAAAAACATTCTCTCTCTGCTCTTGCTCTACTTTGTCTATGTACCACATTTTCTGTATTTTATCATTTGCGTCTAGCTATAAAATTTTGACTGACCTTAAGTCTTGTCCATGTGAGCAGTGTTATAGGGAACATAGAGTACTGATGATTTTAAATTATTTTGTGGTTTTCATTGCGCTTGACTGCTGCCTTATTATTGTTGTTGTTGTTGTTTTCTGACTGCTTTACTCTTCACTCATTTTTTTCTCATTGGTGTCTATGGCAGGAGCTAATTTAGCTTCACACTTGAATCCTTTGCTTTTTTTCCCTCCTAAGTACTTGCTTTTGCTGTATCCATGAAGTTGGGTACATTGGACTTCCATTTGCATTCACTTCACAAGATTAACATTATTTTCTTATCAACACATAATTTACAAGGATGTGGCTTAATATCTTGATGAATGGGTAAAGGATGATACAGGCTAGCTATTTTTCTGATATATGAGAACAGATTTGTAATCTTGCTTTCTTCTTGATGTGTATGTTATACATACACACACACACATACACAGAGATACACAGAAACACACACACACAGACACACACACACACACACACACACACACACACACACAAGCATGAGGAGAGGCTTCATTCAGCAACTGATGGGAAAAGATGCAGAGACCCAGACTCAACCATTAGGCAGAGCTTAGGGAATCCTGAAGAAGAATGGGAGGAAGGATTGTAGAGGCCAAAGGGCTTAAGGACACCATAAGAAATCCCACAGATTCAAATAACCTGTACTCACAGGGGCTCAAAGGGACTGAATCAATAATCACATAGCCTGTGTGGATCTGACCTAGGCCCTCTGCGTATATGTTAGGGTTATATGGTTGGTTCCTCTTGTGGGAATCTTAATAGTGGGAGCAGGTGTTGTCTTTGACACTTGTCTGCATTTGGGATCCTTTTCCTCCTACTGTGTTGCCTAGTTCAACCTCTACATAAAGGGATGTGCCTAGACTTATTGTAATTTGATATACCATACTTGGTTGATATCTCTGGGAAGCCTGTTTTTCTAAAGGAAAGTAGAGGATGAGTTTATTGGTTAGGGGAATGGGAGGTGGGAGGAGGGAGTGAGAGGAGAGGAGGGAGGGGAAACTGATATGGGTGTAATATATGAGAGAAGAATTAAAAAAAGAAAGGAAGAAAGAGAGACTGAATAAAAGAAATAAAATAAAAGAAATACCTAGATAGAAACAAATGAACACCTCTGAACTTGAAGCTCTGACTGGCCAAACTGGCTGGTCAGTGAGTTCCAGGGATCCATCTATTTCTCTACTTCCCTCCCTAGTGCTGAGCAGAGATTGGAAATGCATACTGTCACATCCAGCTTATTGATATAGACATAGATGAAGATGTAGACGTAGACATAGACATAGATAATATGGATAGACATAGATATATGTATGTGTGTATCTGTGTGTGTGCAAATGTTTCTTCACATTCGCCTTGTACCTTATATAAATTTATATTTATTAAAATATATATTTAAGTATATATATGTGTGGGAGGATGTGTACCTGAGAGTAGGCATCCCTGGAGGCTAGAAGACCTTGCCAGATACCCTGGAAGTGGTGTTACAGCTGTTATGAGCCACCTGTTACGGGTGGTGGGAGCCAAAGGCTGGTCCTCTTCACAATTGGTCCATACTTAAACTCTGAGCATTCCTCTAGCCATTTTTATATCTCTCAAGATGAGCTTGTTGTGGTCTGGAATAGGTTCCATCTAGAATATTCCACGTGAGCTTCGAGAAGAATGTGATTTCTGTCCTTAGAAGGAATATTCTGGAAGCAGAAATTAAATCAAGTTGATGGATAGTGCTGTTAAGGTCAAGTGCGACCTTATTGATTTTCTGACCATTCCACCTATCAGTTGCTGAAGGGAGATGTTAAAATCTCTAACTGTTATAGCTGTACATTTTTTAAGTATTATGCTTTGCCCCACACAGTTTGATGCTCTTTGGTCAATGCAGCCAGATTTACAATTTTGACGTATTAGAGAGGCATTGATAATAGGTAGCCATGTTATGCTCCTTTATAGACTGATGATTTTCTGTTTTTAAAGTGTGTCAGAAATAAATATCTCAGCTTTCTTTTGATAGGTGATAGTATGCTCATCTTTCTTCATTTCTTTGAACTTACCAAACTCTTTTTATCATGAATGTCTTGTAGATAGAGTTTAAAAAGAATAAAATTTCTCTTCACATTGGTATATTTAGAGCATTTACATCTAAGGTGGTTTTAACATTTCCAGGTCAATATAAATTTTGTTTGTTTGTAACTATTTTCTATCTGTTTCATCCTTGAAGATTTTACTTCTTTTTCTGACTTCTCTAGTTTCAAGTAAGCATTTTCTGTGAACACAGGTGTCTTTCTCCTCTCATTCTTTTGCTGACTCTTCCTTATGTTAAAAATAATGATTGCAC
>NW_021604646.1:6205805-6226783 GCF_004785775.1 Grammomys surdaster | reverse complement strand
TTTGTTTTACAACTCTAGGTTATTTCTCTCTCTCCCTCCTTCCCTCCCTCCCTCCCTCCCTCATCCCCCCCTCTCTCCAATAATTTAAACTCTACTATCTTCTGCTTCCATGATTTCTGAGAAGGCAATGAGTCTTATTCTTTTCTTTCTGTAGGTCAGTTTTCCTCCTTCCAGTTAATTTTATTAATAGCTTTTTGTGTTGCTTTTGTGTGTCTGAATATAACATATGGGATATATTGGGAAGGTTCCATCCTTCTTGGTCTTTTAAAAGTCATTAGTCTTGGAGGTGTATTTGTCATTATTCATTATTGCTTCAAATATTTCCTTGACTTCACTTCTCCTTTACATTCAAATATTCTAATTATGTCTGTTATACCTTTTAGAATTGCAGCTCTTTGCTGCTGTCTTTTTTTGTCATTAATTATTCTCTTTGTATGTTTTTGTAGTGTATTTCAATTGATTAGTGTTCATGGCAATTCTTTTTGCACTATTGATATTGCAAAATATATTCACTATTGATATAGTCACCATATATATTTTTTACATGTGTCACCATGATATTACTGATTTCTAGCATTTATATTTTATTTGTACTAGAATCCACACACATTTGTTTATCCACTTACTTTTATGTGTCAACATATCTATTTTCCATGCTACAATTCTTAATACATTAATTATACTTTCTTCATTTATAGTTCTTTCAAGCCAAGTTAGATAATCATGTAAGATTATATGTGGCCAGAGAGAGAGGACTGTCATCTCGTAATTCTGAGACAAGCTATGCATTTTTCCCTACTAAGCAGAAACATAGAGAAGAATCTGTATATGTTCATTGTAGCTATCCTTCCCTTCTCTTTGCCAAATCCATATATCTAATAGCCTTGCCATGGGAACATGGTTAGATCTGTTCTTAAGCACATGAACATAGAGAATCCACCAAGACTAGTCCACCATCAGCTTCTAGATATTCCACAAAATTACCATTCACCTCTCCCAGCAACCTCAGATCTGGTTATGTGTATTTGATCTTGATTCTCTAGATTCACCTGTTTACCCAGAATTCAGAGTGACTTGTCCTCCAAACTCTATTCATAAATGATCCCAGGTAAAGTTATTATTTCCCATTATTACAGCCTTGACTTGCTGTGGAAGTGATGATGCCCAATCCTTCATGTGCTAGAGCTGAACTGTAAGTATGTTATACCTTCTGAGAATTTGTTTTACCTTTTGTCATGTTGAATGTCAGTGATTTTAGATATTTATTATTATTAATGGAATGGTTCTCATATTCTTTGAATGAACACATTTACCAGCTTTATATTTGTTTTGATTTTTCAAGTGTTGAATCTAGTGGTAACAGCATTATGTAGTCTGCTAAAATACATATTATGTATTTTATACATATAGAAAATACAGGCAGTATTCTATATATCCTGCTTTAAAAAATGTCTTACTTCAGTAAAATTATTCTGAGCTGTTCATCAGTTTTCATAGCACATATTTGGTGTTAAAGAAGACTGAGTTACCCTTAGAGATCTTGCGAGAAAATTGAGGTCTTTCTGTGTTAACAAATTGCAGATCATTTTACAATCTCTAAAATTATGCCAACATTTGGTCTACAGGTTTTCTATAGCTTATAATGTAAACACATAATCATTTAAACTACCATAGAAGGTTGATAGAGGATTATATTTACTTTTTGACAATATTTAAAAGTGTTTTATAAATGGTAAGAGAAAATTAAATTATGACTTGTTTTATCTTCATTTAATTGGCAAGAATTTGAATGGTGAAAGGTACTGTCATTTTCAAAGTCTCATGATTACTCAAAGACAGAGCAAGGTAATCAGTTACAGTACATTCTTATCACTCTGCGGGCATAGTATAATACCAGTATTTTTAAATAGTGTTTCTAATCTATACCTTTTTGTGATTAAAACATCCTGAATAAGTGTCAACAGTTCGAAGAACTAAATGCTTTTTTAGGCATTCGTGTGTCTCTTCCATTAAATGTTTACTAAATATGCAATTTAGGCCATGTTTTCTCAGATACAACCAAAGCAAGGCAGTCTCCATCTCCCAGAGCCTGGGTGTGCTCACAGTGGGAAAGGATGTTGTCTGAGCCTCAGCCACATAACACTGTAGCCCTTAATTAAATGATGCAGCAACATATGGGGATTAGCAAAGAGATTAAGAGACTAATAGAGCAGAACACAGCAATGCTGATGCAAATGGAGAGGAGCTTCATGTTGGAAAATTAGGAAAAGCATAATAACCCATGACAAAACGCAAAATCATACAAAAAGCATCTGAGTGGTAAACATCTCCCTAAAGGTCATTTAGTTTTTATCAGATTGTGTCTTCCAAGTCCTGGAACTTTTAGGAGAAGGTGGCTCAACTGAATAGGAAGATACAACTCTAATCACCAGGTTATCTTATTATCTCATCCATTTACTCATTCAATTCTTCATTATGTTGGTCAATAATTATCGATTGACACTGACCATGTGTTCCTGCTGTTCTAAGCAGTTTAAGAAGCATAAGAAGCATGGTTGCTGATCCTGTGAAAACATTCTCAACCACAAGAAAGAATTTCTAACATTAAACTATACTGAGTGTCTGTAGCTTTTCTTATTTCCTTTTAAATCCTGTAAGACATTATCATTTCTTACAATGTAGCATTTTCTCAAATGACTGAAGATGGCTATTGTGTTCTGTAATATCTCTTGCCTTCTTGACTAAGTCACTTCATTTTACTATATGTCAGATTACATTTGCTTTGGACTCATAGTGAATGCATTGAGTTCCCAGATGGCACTGAAAGAATAAAAAAGAACCATTTTGACAGTTGTTTCTACTGTGTGCCAGGCATGGTATTATTCTACGTATTGAAAATGTGAAAACTACAAGGACCCGGGGCTCATATGTGCTATTCAGTCGCCTACCCTATTGTTCAAATATCATCAGGAGCATGATGTGCTCTTAAGCATATATAAAGAGTCAAAGGACCCCATACCA
This sequence comes from Grammomys surdaster, assembly GCF_004785775.1. Lineage (NCBI taxonomy): Eukaryota > Metazoa > Chordata > Mammalia > Rodentia > Muridae > Grammomys > Grammomys surdaster. The sequence continues at coordinate 6,223,762 of NW_021604646.1, read as the reverse complement.
TCTTTATGTCCATACTGCAATGTATATAAAGCTTCTTTTACACATGAAGATACATGGCTGTCACATGGGCCGTAATCTTACAACATAGATTGATAAAATCTATCCAGAATGAGTATGAGGAAAGTACTACTACCATGATTCCTAGTGATGAAACTGTTATGTTATATTGATAGGTGGTGGCATAGCTCTACCCAGATGTTCAAATAACACTTCCAGAGCTCTATTTTTACTTTTATCACACATAGCTAGCCTTTCTGTTGATTGGCTGTCTTTAAGAAAAGCAAAGCAAAACAAACAAGCAAACAGCAACAACAAAAAGACACCATACTTTTTCTACATACTACTAGGTGTTATAAATAGGTCCAAGAGAGCTTGAAATGCATATACCAAGGTACACTTTTAGCAAAGATTCTGAGTTTAAATTATTTACTGGACAGGTTTATTCATGCAGAATCTTACAAAATTTTACTGACTTTAAAATTATTCCAGAAAGGAGATAAATATCATGGACATTAGTTAGCAGCCAAAGTACATGCCTTGAACCTGAAAATGGACCCCAGAGTTACTAAATTAACAGGCTGGCAAGCCAAGGATGGGTAAGATTCTGCACAGAGCCTTACTAACCTAAGACATAAGTGCATTGCTTTTGATAATGCATATTGCATGATGAGTAAGGAAGGCATTCTTGTCAGAATGACCTAAGACAGGCTCAGTCTTGTTAATGAAATAAAAAAGGAGAGAGACAGAAAACCTTTGGGGCTGCTCAGCAAGAATTTGACATGGGCCAAGGACAAGGAAATGGGCTGCTTGGCAGAAATATGACATTGGCCATGGACAAAGAGGTAGACTTCAGACGGGAATCTGACATTAGGCTAGAACAAAGAAGTAATTTCAGGCAGGAATCTAGATATTAGGGTAGAACACAGAATTTCAGGCATGAATCTAAATTTTAGGCTAGAACAAGGAAGTAGGTTTCAGGCATGAAAATGAATTTGGGCTAGGACAGGGAAGTTGGCTCAGATATTTTGGTCATCCTGGTGAGCCCTTAGAAACAATGTTCACAGAATTTTGTTTATTGCCTTGCTTGTTCTTTGACTATTTGTGCCTATTGTCTTGCTTGTTCCTTGACTATTTATATTTATTGTATTGCTAGTCCCTCCACCTAGAACTGATCTGAATACTTGCATGTAATTAATTCTTATGGAAGAATTAGGGGAAGAATTGAAGGAGCTGAAGGGGATGGCAACCCAATAGGAAGACCAACAGTATCAACCAACATGTACCCCTGGGGTCTCCCAGAGTTTAAGCCACCAATCAAAGAGCATACATGGGCTGGTCTGTAGCCTCTGGCATGTATGTAGCAGAGGTCTGCCTTGTCTGGATTCAGTGGGAGAGGATAAGCCTAATAATGCAGAGACTTGATGCCCCAGAAAAGGGGGACTCAAGGGAAGTTGTTCTGGGAGTGGGTATGTTGCAAAACACCCTTTCAGAGGCCAAGAGGAGGGGTAGGAGGTGAAGAACTCTTGGAGGGGAACAACGTATGGCATGTAAATAAATTAAACAAAATTTAAAAAGCAAGGAAAATAATGTTACAAAGAATCAAAATTTAATTGTGTGATGTTTAGTAAATAAATAAATAAATAAACAAAGAACTGGATTGTTCTTGAATTTTATTTTGCAAGGAAAAATAAAATGAGAAATCATCCTCAATATTGCTTAGAAATGGATGAGGGTAAGAGCACCTCTCCATGGCATAGCACTCACACAGTCTGAAAGACTCTATTTTAAAGTTTCAACATTGTAAAAAGAGAAAGGGAAAACTAGAGGCGAGATTGTTCAAGGCTGGGACAAAAACTCTGATACAATGTGGCTTATAGCTGGTATATTCAGAAAGTAAGCATTATTCTAGATAAGTCATAAGTAAATGTAGTATTTTTTCATGTGGGAGGTTTCACATAATCTTCATACATAATATGGTAGTGGTTTGAATGGGAAATGTACCTGGTAGATTCATATACTTGAACACTGGCTTCTCAGTTGGTAGCATTGGTTTGTAAGGTTGTGAAATCAGGCGGGAAATGAAGCCTTCCTGGAGGAAATGTGCCACTGAGGGCATCTTTGATGTTGTAAAGCCTGGCTCTTCATCCTATAACTCTTTCTTGTTTCTGATGGTGGATGAAATGTGAACAGATGCTTCATACTCTTGCCTCTGTACCTTCCCTGCCACAAGGAACTGTATACTCTAAAATTGTGAGCTGAAACAAACATTTTGGCTAGAGTTGCTTATTTTCAGGTATTTGATCACAACAATAAGAAAGCATCTAATACTATGTGCTCTATGTAATGCTAGAGACATAAAGGGGGGCAGGGGGCAAACAGACATCAAGCATCATGTCAAGAACTCCTTTTAGGGTTTATTTTGTAATATGCCTTAATAGTCTTTAAAATGTCCCGCGGAACTGCTACCCCTATTTCCTTATTTTGAATGATCTTGGATAAGGGACTATCAGGCAACAAAAGGTGCCCAGGATTTCACAGCAACCACAAAATCAACCTAAAGTTGGTATTCCTCTAGCAGTCAGAATGAATGCATACAAGCAGTGAAACATTGGAGAATACATTCTTGTGTATAAAAACAACAACAACAACAAAACAGGAACCGTTTCACTAGATTACTTTTGTCCAAGGCAAAATCTAAGATCAAGAGTTAGTTAAGGCAACAGGTAGTTTAGGCACTTTTCATACAAAGGCTTGGTATGTTTGGGACATTTCACTGGTTTACTACTTCTTACTTGTAATGGGTGAGGAGGAAAAGATGGAAGAATGGGAAGGAGGGAATAATTTTGTTCTTTCACAGCATTGTCTTAGGCCATGCTAACAATGAAACCCACACTCTGAGCCACTGCATGCTCTCCTGATTCTCAAAGTCTAATACACCAGTACCGACATTACTCTATGTTCATCAGCCATACACTACTCTCATTTAGAACTCAGTGAAGGGAAGCAAGAGTGAAAATGCAAACCCAAAGAGGAATTATTGCAACCCACTGCCTCTCACCACAGCCCATTTCCTGAGTATAATTTTATATGTTCCTTGGAAGTATTCACATTTCAGAGCATTTGCAACAAATGAGACATTTATTAGTGTAACCTTTATTCTGGAGATGATTTAAACCATTTCAAAAGTAACCCAAAGAGGACAGTATTTCCCTTACACTTGAGTCTCCCCATGTCCCATCCAGCCCACAAAACGCTTCAGTAACTTTAATGTTCTGTACATCTCCTAAAATACCTACATAAATAATCTATTGTTCAAAAGGTCACAAAGGTAGAGGATCCTTTGGAAATGTCAGGGACATAAGTGAATTGGTAATGTGGCACCATACATTTGGATATGTTCCTAGCCTCTTATCTGTAGGAACAGGTAAGAATCAGAGTCTGACCTGTGCAGGATAGTCTTTGGGTCTTGCAAGGGGCAGGAGAGTGACTAAAAGTATACAGTCTCTAACAGCCCAACCACTTTCCCCCAGGACAAAAACTATCAAGTGGCTAGCAGACATGGCATTTTCACTAACCTTCCTTGTCTCTGTTCAAAAGGGATGAAACCTCATTAAAACATCCAGTCTCCAAGACTCAGTTCAGCTACAGATCTATTTCACGGTAAAGGCCACTCCGTGAACATGGTCCTAAGAGTTCACTTGCAACTTTCAAACATTCCATAAATTTGCTGTTAATAAGAAGGTTGATGAATTCTCTTTTGTTTCAACTGCTGTTCAGTGCTGTCATTTTTCTGTGTAGATGTCACTGCCTAGAGAAGGATGTTAAATGTCTCTACAGGGTTGCACAATCCAAATTATTTTTGCATAATACCTGGATAACTGAAAAAAAGAGTGCTCATAAAGCATTAGTTGGAATTAAATAAACTATAGAAACCTTAAAGACAAGGATGGATTACAACCATTTTATGTTACAGGAATGAGGGTCTGATGGGGATGAAGAGCATATGAAAAGACTCCAAAGGAGATTAGAACCAAAGACCATTTACAGACATTTTGTTCTCTTTCTCAGAGGACACGAATACCAACTCCACTACCTTGCAAATTGACTACTTTTCTTCTGCGAGGACTGGAGAGCAGAATGCTAAATGTCCTAACTGCAGTCTGCGGCTGTAAATAAACTTTTAGCAGTGCAAAATTCTACATGGTGCTGCCATCTGTTAGAAACAAAAAACTAAACACGCAAACAAAAAACAAAATAAAACAATAACAAGCAAGCAAAAATCGTGGCCAGCTATGAAACTGAGAAGACAAACTTAGTGCCACCATAGATCACGTGTTTGACCTTCACCTGAGCATCTAACCATGTAACCCATGAGTGTAACAGGATGACATGGTTGAAAGAGATTCTGTATTTCTGACTTGCAGAGTTCTGTGGTAGAGTATTTACCCAGCGCGCATGAGGCCCTGCTTGATCCTCAGCAATGTAGTTGAGGAAAAACTAAGAGGAAATCACTTTCAACAAGCAGGCAAAGCACAGCCTAAAACTATCTATCATCTCTCATTTCCATCTGCCCATGTATAAAATGTGCAGGCAACTGTCTAGGAGAGACTCAAATCAGAAGCCTCTCTACAAGAGCTTAAAATGTGTAGAGTGAGGCACAAAGACAAATGGAAATGTGAAGTCATTAGTGGAGCTGTATTCTTTAACTACTAGGTTTTTATCTCAAGGTTTTCATCAATAAGAGGAAAATAAAAATCCATCCTATAAAGAATTCTCAAACAAGAGGGTGAAATTTGGGTCCTTGTCAAGACATAATGTATTCACTTTTCCAGCTTCATGTCTTGCAAGTCACCACCTTTATCATTCAATGCCAGACTTCCTGCTACTTCTGTACATGTTAACATTTTCCTGCATCACCATCACTGTCTGGACATATCTTTTCAGAAAAACCTTCATGATTCACGCTAATACTGTTGTCGACACTGTCAGTTTCCTTACTATGGTTTGCTTTTTGCTGCAACACATGTATTATCACATGTATTATTTTATCCTATCTTTTACTAGATTCAAACTTGAAGTAGTCAAGGACAGTGGCGTATTTGTTAACTTTCCTATTCCTGGCATATGCTTTCAGCACGGACTATATGAAAATATACCAAGTTACCATCTTCTAAGAAACATCATTGTTATTTAAACCTGAGAGACTGTTGATTCAATGAGCCTACCATATTACTTACAGTGGCACATAATCCAGGGCAACATAGTAGAAACAAAGGAAATAAAAAGATTAGAAAGTAATAGAAAAGATAAATCTGCAGAGTATTTATTTCAGGGCCCACACTGCAGTAAATTTGTATTATACAACTAAGCATTTGAAAACACCTTGTGATAAAGGTGTTGCTGGACACATGTAACTGAAGAGGAATAGGAAGCTCTGAGAAGTTTCATAATTTGCATAAGGTCAACCATTCATAAACGATGCAGATTGAATTCAAAACTACTTGCCCTTGTGCCCTCCTCCCGTGTAGTACCAGTAGTCTGAGGAGAAGTGATAACAGGAACAAGAAAGACTACGCTTTAATATTACAAATTCATTTTGAATTGGGGTCATTGGTTTCCACACCAACCTCATGTGGTCCAAATGCTAAAAAAGAAAAATACTACCCTTGAGCAATAGAAAACACCGAAACCACCAAACACACAATAAAACATAATCCACACTGTTGACGTCACATGCAAAAAAAAAAAAAGCAGTTTACACCTGAAGCTTTCTTCTTGTATCATCTTCAACAAAGAAGTTGTATTTTTATACTAACAGGAAGGTTGGATCAATCCAGGCCCTGGAGAAGAGCTTAGCGGTTCTCACTATTTTCTATATAACATAATGTATACTGTCTTTGAATTTCTTGACTTGGCTAGAAAAAGGCAAGAGTACCAGGAGAAGATATTGGCTGAGTCAGCTAGCAATGGATTACGTAGGTGCTAACAGTAACTGGATTATTAGCTTCATTATTGTGACAGGTTGAATGGAAATTGAGTAGTGAGTGGGGGGGGTCTCCTTCTGTTTCCTATTATTGTTTTAAAAACTCGTATATCAGGAAAAAAATTATAAACAATAGAGGCTCTGGAGTGATGACGTAGCTTAATAGGTAAAAGTAACTTCTACTAAGCCTGTAAATACGTATTTCAACCCCAGAAGTCACACTGTAAAAGGAGATAACTCAATACCACAAAATTTCCTTTCACCTGAACATGTATGTTATTGTATGTATACCTTTTCCTCAGATAGATAATTAAAAATGAATAAGTAAACAAACAAACAAATGAATACTTTTAAAACTTTAACAAAAGAGTAGAGGCCCATTTATTTTACAGTTCTCGAAGCTGGGATGGTCAAAAGTATAGCCCTGAGTTTTGATAAAGGTCCTGTTCTCACATTACCACATGGTAGTAAGGATCACATGGTGACCCTAGTGAGCATACTTGAAAGAGCTTATTCCTATGTCAAAGAAAGAAGTCTCTGGGGTATGGCACTAATTCATGGCTAGACCAGATAATTGATGACAACTGAGTCCTTATAAGCCAGTCATTAAAGGGCCCACCTTCAAATCCTGCCACAATGATAACTAAATTTAAATTTGAATATAGATGGGGACGAGCCATTTTCTATCTGAAGCAGTAGGTGAGTGGGAAAAAATTGAAAGGGCAACAGAGGTGGTACAGGAGAAACAAAGACTTTCCTGACTCCAGCTCAAAGTCCAGCCTTGAGGGATTACATTTGCCCACATTCTTTTGTTTTTTTTGTATTTTTTTTATTGGATGTTTTATTTACATTTCCTATGTTGTCCCCTTACCCCATCCCCCACCCACCCCGGAACCCCCAATCCCCTCACCCCTCCTCCTTCTTCTCTGTGGATGTAACCTCTATCTATTCCCCCCCACTCCCACCTCCCCACCCTCAAAATTCCCACCCCCTGGGGCATCCAGCCTTCATGAGGTCAAGGTTCTCTTCTTCCACCTGTGCCCAGCAGGGCCCTCCACTCTTACATATTCAGTTGAAGCCCTGGATCCCCCCCCCTATGTGCTCCCAGGCTGGTGGTTTAGACCCTGGGAGCTGTGGTTGGTTGGTATTATTGTTCTCCTCATGGTGCCACAAATCCTTTCAGCTCCTTCAGTCTTCACTCTAACTCCTCTATTGAGAAACCCATGATCAGTTCAATGGCTAGTTGTGAGCATCTGCCTCTGAATATGTCAGACTCTTGAAGACCTCTGAGGAGACATCCATATCAGGCTCTTATCAGCATGCACTTCCTGACTTCCACATCAGCATCTACCTTTGGTGACTGCACATGGGATGGATACTCAGGTGGAAAGGTCTTCAGACGGCCCCTCCTTCAGTTTTTGTCCCTCGCTTTGTCTCCATATTTGCTCCCTTGAGTATTTTGTTGCTCCTTCTAAGAAGGACCGAATCACCCCCACTTGGTCTTCCTTCTTTATGGACTTCATGCCCACATTCTTATAGAATGTGTATTTCTTCTAGACAGGGCAGTGTAAGTCACCTTCTTCTCTTTAACACTGGTTAAGTTTTGGAACCTCTGTCGAAAGGTTCCCAAACTATCATATTACCAAGAGAATAAACATTGAATTCCCCCATCAATTACCAGTTATAGGGGATAAAGAAATGAATGAATAAGCAAACTATCTTAAAATATAATACTAGTAAAATCTTTGAAGCAGCTAGAATAAATACAGAAGTCCCTATTCTAGTGGTTCTCAACCTTCCTAATGGTGCATCCCATTCATACACTTCCTCTTCTTCAGGTGACTGCCAAACATAAAATTATTTTTGTTGTTGCTCTATAACTATAATTTTTCTAAGTAATGAATTGTAATTTCAAATGTTCTTAGATGACTCTTGTGAAAGGGTGGCTCAACTCCAAAGGGGTCACAACTTACAGGCTGAGAATTGTCTCATTCTATCCCAGCATCTCCCTGCATTTCACTTTGCAATCTGTTTATGGAACAATGTCTTGAAAGCATCTTTTCCAAAGATGCAAAGAGAATGTGTAGGATTGTGCAGTTATCCCAACTAAGGAAAGTAAGAACACTAGCCTGTGAAGTGGAAACTTAAGGGTTATTTGAAAAGTCATTTGGATGGTGTTTTTCTGGGACAAACATGAAGGAACGTTTAGCTGAAGCGGACACAATGAAAAGCTAAGGTAGACTTGTGAAGGAAAGTGTAGCTGAAGCAGACACAGATGAAAGGATGCTCTGCTAAATCAAACACATGAAGGACATGTGATGAAGGATTTTTTTATTGGATATTTTATTTATTCATACTCCAAATGTTATCCCCTTTCCCTGTTTCTCCTCCCGAAATCCCCTATCCCATCCTCTCTCCCCCTGCATCTAAGCGGGTGCTCCCTCTCCCACCCACACTCTCCTACCTCCATGCCCTGGCATTCCCCTACACTGGGGCATTGAGCCTTCCTAGGACCAAGGACCTCTCCTTCAATTGATGTTTGTCAAGACCATCCTCTGCTACACATGTGGCTGGAGCCATGGGTCCCTCAATGTTTACTCTTTAATTGGTGGTTTAGTCCTTGGGATCTCTGGGGTTTCTTGGTGGTTAATATTGTTTTTCTTCCTATGGGTTGCAAATCCCTTCAGCTTCTTCAGTCCCTTGTCTAACTCCTCTATTGTGGACCCCGTGCTCAGAACAATGGTTGGCTGTGAGCATCCACCTCTGGATTTGTCAGGCTCTGGCAGAGCCTCTCAGGAGATAGCTATATCAGGCTCCTGTAAGCAAGCACTTCTTGGCATCTGTAATAGTGTCTGGGTTTGGTGTGTGTATATGGTACAGTTCCCCAGGTGGGGCAATCTCTGGAAGGCCTTTCTTTCAGACTGTGTTCATGTATTGGTCCAGCTTACATTGTGTAGTTGAGCTGCATTTGTCGGGACTCCATAGAGAGAAACACACCATAAAATCTTTTGGTGGTGTGTTGTGGCTTTTTTATTGCTTCTTCAGACTCAGGCTGATTGTTAGAGTAATGTCAGCAGAGACAGATGCATGCTGTGAGGCAAGACAAGACTTGTGGCAGACACCTGATGTTTGGAGGATGTGTAAAAATATTGACAGACAGCGACAGAGGCTGAGCTATGCTTGCTTTTAGAGCTAGCTGTGCAAAGGTTGTTGGTCTTGTGCCTTCGCTAATCTTTGCTTTGCTGAGAGAGGCAGAACAGAGATTTTTTTCCTTGTTCCTGCTGGTCATTTTGCTGACTCAAGTTGAGGCTGAGGCCTGGCTATCTCCACTAGGTCCTGCCACCACTGCTGATTTGTGTTTGCTTTCTAACTCTATTGAACTGGGCTGCTCATGTATCTGTGAAGTGTTTGTGAGTGGAACAAGCTGCTAATCTGTGAGCTGAGCTGCAGATTTCCAGAACACAGATGGGAGTTGCTCTAAAGAACCTTTCTAAATATGTCCACATCTCCCCAGGTCCCCCCATATCCTTTCTTTTCCACTACCTCTGATGGGTGGTTGGATACAAGAGAGGTTAAAACATTTAAAAACCATCATTAAAAATAGATGTTTGAAAAAAATTAAAGTTACAGGCTTGCCTGCTAATACAATGGAATACATGTTGTAAGTGTCTTACAACATAGCTCTGGACCCATCTTTCTGATGAAGAAGTATGTTTTTTTCCTCAAGTCCTCAATCTTGAACAGGGAGTTTGAAGATACAGTGCTTCCTTCAGAACACCAAACATTAACATCTTACCACCTCACTACTTTGCCATTTAATAATTAAAAGAAAATGTCCACAAGATGTTTTATAAGTAATAGTCATTATGGCATCATTTGTAACCTTATAAAACTATCAAAGGTCATAAATACATAAGAAAATTACTGGGGCTGGGGAGATGGCTTAGTGGGTTATGATGCCTCTTCTGACTGCTGAAAGCCTCAGTTTGGTCTCCAGGACCTACATGGTAGAAAGAGAAGACCTATGCTGGCAAATTGTACTCTGACTTCTCTATATACATAAGAATATGCCTGCACAGAGATGCACACAAAATAAATAAAAGTAAAATAAATTTTAAAAGGAGCATTACAAGATATTGCAGAAGTTTACAGAATGCATTGTTTCTTCAGACCTCTTATTTTGGAACAAAGTTAAGGTCATATACACATGAATTGAACAACATGGTATGTTAGAAGTTCATAAAAATGCCATGTAACAAATAGAAGAAAACGAGTACAGTATGCATAAGAAACCGAGCTATTAAGATATAGGCAAATGAAACACATGTGAGTCCTGCTAGAGAAGCTTAATAAAGTAGAGGAGAAATTTAAAATTGTTCTAAGAGGAAAGAAGCCTGAATGTGTGTGTACATGCACATGCGTGTGCATGTGTGCATGTGCCTTCCATCCATCACTGGTTTGGCCATCATGGTAAGAATCACCAATTCCCCCACATTTATGACCTGCTACCCGTAGAGACATTAGGAATGATACTGGCCCAAAGATGAAGATCCTGGAGAACAAACAGGTGAGTACTTGGACACAGACAAGCAAAGTACATTCACCTAAATGGTAACCACAGTCACTGATTAATGGTGAAATGATTAACAACTAATATATTTCATTTTCATTACAGTAAAGCAAATGTGTATTACATATGAAAAAAGAGATAAATTTAAATATTTGTGGTATAATTTTCCAAAAGATGACTCCCATTCTGTAGCCCCCGGAATATTTAGGACAGTAGCTCAATGCATTCTTTGCTGTGAAAGTGAACTGTCTTTTTATGGACAGCCTGGTTGAATATCTCGTGTTTTAATTTACATCTTTTGCCTGCATTCTTTCTGCTTAGAAGTATATCTTGTTGAGCAGATGTTTATCATCACTCAGCTCACCATTTGATACCATAGAACACATATCCTGAGCAAAGTCCTTAATTTGCACCATCACTATAAGGCATCTCAGCTCAACTCAACATTACAGCATAGTGGTGGCTGGAGAGGGAAACTGCAAGGGAGGAGAGAACGTGTCTGCACACAGGTACACACAGCATGTAGAAGATTTCAGCCTGTAAATGTAGAAAGAATCCTTTTGAATTATTGGAACTACTGACTTCATGAATATGTATCTGTAAATTAGAAACAATTTTTATTTAATAGGAAGAAATCAGAAATTTTCGCTATTACACATTACATGGTAACTGGATGTTACCATGAACAAATTAACCAATGCTGTCTGTGTCAGTGATTTTGACCTAAATTTACTATGAAAAAAAAAATCATAGTAATGGACGTTCTTATTCTTTAATTACCTTAAGATTATGTCACATTTAGGGTGAGAGGTTTTGGGACAGGAATCCTTTTTTTGTTTTTTTGTTTTTTTGTTTTTTTTGTTACAGCTAGATTGCTCTATGATAAATATGTCATAATAAAACATATGCATATTAAGTACATAAATATAAAAATACATATGGCAATTCTTTCATTTTATTCCTAAAGGGTATTTTTTGAGAATTTTATCATCATAATCCATTTTATCTTCTTATCTATTTGACTATCTATTTTACATATGCTTAAAACTTGTTTCTACAATCCATTTTGTCTCATATCTACTTACCCACTTATCCATCAATCTATCGGATATATGCTTAAAACTAGTGACTTAAGTTTCAACCTTATGGAGTAGTAAACAGTTGTGCCTGGTGGTACACACCTGCAATTCTAGTATGTGGGTGACTGAGGCAAGAAGGTCTAGAGTTCCAGGCCTGCTTGGATTCTGTGATCATCCAGACTGTGAGAGCAACAGCATTGAGGACACATGAGTTGACAAATTGGATTCAAACGTTATGTGTAGCCATGTATAGTGGCAAATGCCTGTAGATTCCCATTACCCTGGTGGTTAGTATAAGAGGATCAGAAGTTAAGTCCAAGTTGAAAATATTACCAGCTTCCAACAACATATAGGAACATCTAAGTAGCATAAAACAAACCAGTGAAATAAAGTTTTCTTCCCTCTCTTCCTGTTCTTAGCTACAAAGATGGCAAATCTCTAGCCAGCTCTATTATGGGAAGACTCTATTAAAGTCAGGACACTGATTGCCTTGTCTGAATGACAGAACAAGGAGACCAGAAGGATAAATTTCATTTTTATTTAAGTTCAATTTGATTTTAGAAATGACAATTTAATAATATGTGTTGTGATTTCTAATGCTGTGAATGTTTTATAGTGATAATTGTTGCTGATGAGGAGAGATGCCTTCTGAATTATCTCTGCTCCTAACTGCAGCTGTCTTGGTTTCTGTGATCTTGCAAGGAAAGTTCACATGGGGTCATAGCTATAACAGCAAGTCATCACGTTTTATTTTCCAGCTAGCAAAGAAAGTAAGCACAACTAGAGTGGAGAGTGGACTGAGAAGCAGCAGCCACAGCCGCAGTGGCGATGGCATCACCATCATCATCATCATCATCATCATCATCAGCAGCAGCAGCAGCAGCAGCAAGGGGCTTTATTTACTTTCTGAACTTAGCAGTCCTGATCTCTTATTGCTCCTTCTCTTGCCAAACCCTTGGATGGTTTGAGTGGTCTCCTTCCCGGATGAGGTAGAATGTTTCTTAGAAGATGCTCTTATTCCAATAATGAGCATCAGATGAAAGAATATGTATTAATTTCTAGTTACTCATTACTTTGAGAAGTTCACCATCAGATAACCCACATATTAAATGAAAAGAAAATCCAAACCCTTACATAATTTTTTGCAGACATCAGAAAGTTGATTCTCATTGCTTTAGACAATAATAAAACTGATCTATAATTTAATTTAATTTTTAATTTTAAAATTGTTGTAAAATCTGTTACTAGCTTCTGAAAATGTAATAAACCACCTTGATGAAGTCAGTGTGCTCCTTCAATAAATACAGATGTAGAGGGCAATGAAGCACCTTTAGAGTACAGAAATATACCCAAATATACGTTAGGGACTACTTAACAACAGCAACAACAAAAGTATAAAATAATTGTCCTGGAAGAGGACAGTCTTTTATCAAACGCGTAAAAAGTATTCACAGAAAACCCTGAAAAGCCATCTTTTCCTAATATCATGCAAGCATTAATATGAATCATAAAGCCATGGACTATAAAATTTGTATAATAAAAATTCCACAATGTTGAATAAGAAGATATAATAGACAAGTAGTAGGGTTAAAAAGTAACTTAGGGTTTGGATATGGATTATGAGGGTAGAATATTTGAAATATTAGAGTAATATTACAAATAGCACAAGCCCAATAGTAAACGTATAAAAAAAATACCCTGGATTTATGTGAACTGGCCAGAATAGGAGAACCCTGAAAGATAAAGATCAGAATCGAGGCTGCTGAGAGAAGAGGGTGTGGAGTGAGAAATGAGTCCTTAGCTCTTGAGAGACTTCTTTTTTCTGCGGAAAGTATGTTCTAGCACTTAGGTGTAGTGATGGCTGCACAACGCTGAACTGTATGCTTTCAGATGGTACATTTGAGATAACAAAAATTATCATTAAACTTTGTTTTTCAGAAGACACCACAGAGGAAGAGAAATAAAATTTACGTGTATCGCTTGTGACCCAAAAGATTTATATCCACAGTAAAAAAAATTCTAAAACTAAAAATATAAAAACAAGCAAAGCACAGCACAAGAAATTAGGTTTGAATGATCACTTTATAATGAAAAAAAGAAGCGATCAGTGTGCTTATAAAAGTTATGCTTGGCTTCTCCAGTTACCTCAAGATATGCTATCCCATTTCATACCCATTACAGTGAATAATGACAACAAATATCTTAGCAAAACAAATTATTGTGTCCATGTCCATACCATTAGTAAATAATAATAATAGTAATAAAAATAATAATAATTCCAAAATCAACAATAGAAGAATGTTTTAAGTTTTCTCTATGATATTGAAATTGTATTCATCAACATACATATCCCCAGCAGTTAAATTTTTAGCAATAATTAAAAGCATAGAAAGTCCTAAATTCATCAGCAGATAAAGACATATGAACATTGCCATGCTCATAAAATGTATTTTCTTCCATCAGTATCCAGTTACAACAGCTTCAATGGATCTAAAAATATCTTTCCAACCAAAGAAACCAGGCATTGAGGAGTATACTTATATGATTTTACTTGTAACAAGTTTGAAAACATGCAAAACAAGGCTGTGGGAACAGATAAACAGTTGCTTTTAACAGGAGCAATTGATTTAAGAACAGTTTTGAGGCAAGGAGCCACTGAAAAGGAAATACTTCACATTTTAATTATGAATGTGTGATTTTTAAAAATGAAAGCCATACTTTCATTATGAAAAACAGAATGATTGTTCTTTGTCTCTGTATCATCTAGGAATAATTTCTTCTTAATTTTTTACCTTCCTTAGAGGGCTCAGTTAAATATCACCTCATCTATGGACAATCTAGGCATGAGTTATTTAGTACTTGGTTAATCTTATAAAATACAGTTATTGTTCTTTGAGCTAATGCCATGTTCTAACATCTGTTCTACTACCGAGAAATAGGAGCTACCGTGGAAAGGTTGATAGAGTGTCAGTGCTCTCAATGCTGAATTCACTAGTCTTCTTTGAAGGAGGCTGATGTCTCTAATTCCCAGTGGCCTCCTTTGTTGAATAAAAAGAGATCATAAAAAGAATCAAGATGGTATTCATAAACATTAGTACACATATTATATGGAATAGCATACATAAATTTTCACTAAAATTTAGTTTTAAAACATTAATAAAAAAGTACACAATCTTTAACTCATGAATTAAGTACTGATTCTGAGTTTCTTGTGTTCAGTTCTTAGTATGAGTTGAGCTATTGGTCAACATCATAATAAATGATCAAAAGCCATTCCTGACCTTGGATTTTTATCATTAAGAGCAAGCATAATTTCCCTCTTTTTTCTATTCCAGAAACTGGGAGTTTATTGGATGTCAATCAGCCTATCCACAAAGGGATTGGCAGCTATAAACTTGTTATGACTAAGTAAATGATTAACTAGTCATTACTTCTCCCACTGCTGCTATGGAGCTAGGAAATAACTATGCATCCATTCACCAATGCTTTCGTTATAATGTGTTAACTTTTTGTTCCATTAGTTATTAATTATTTACTGTGTGTTAGATGTAATGTAAAATAAAAACATTACTCTAAGCTTCTATCTTATGTTTTTATTAATTCTAGACAAGGATGAAGGCAATAGACTTTTTGATACAACTTGATATATAGTAACTGTGAAGTGTTGGCTATGAGCAAGGACTCTGCTGACATTTCTTACACTAACATTCTAATACTTGAAGGAGAAAAGGTCTGAGTGATCCTGGAGCACCTTTATAGAGAGCCTCAAACAAGGAGATAGTGTTGTTCTAAAGGTGCGACTAGTGCACTGTTATATCAAGTCCGTGGGTATCATTTAACGCTGCTTTAAAATTTCTGTGCAGAGCCCTGTATATACAGATGCTTTGTTTGTTCTCAGACTTGTAGTACTGTACTAACAAGGCTTCTTAACAATTAATTACACCCCTGCTTTACAAGTCTGAGTGTTTTGATTTGTGAACTTTCTGAAGAACTTCAGGGAAATTTAAATTGTCCTCCAACAACTACCCAGTTCATTGCCCTGCACTATGTAAATTTGATATTAAATGATCAAATATGAACCCAGGGCCCCGTGAGGTCATGAAATCCTTTGATTTGGGACCAGGTGTATAGAGATGTTCAATTATTAAATAATTAGTTTGGAAACAATAACTAGTGTAGTTTAATTCTCTTGCTGATTTCCTAATGTTTATTAATTTAGGCACCTGTGTCTTTCTGTAACACTTTCCTCGAGAATGCTTACCAGGATATGCATGGCATGTAAATTTACAACGAATATAATTACCTTTCCGCATCTCACTCCAGGTGCCTAAGTGAGCAGAAATGAATTATGACTTTAATTGTCAGAAAGGTTTCAATATTCTGAATCTAATTATTTCAAAATTGTTTAAGTTTCTAGCTAAGCAATAATATGTTAGTGTTAATTAAAACACCAAAATATGATATTTTTTAGGATAACCAAATGTTCCATTAAGCAGCATCCGGAGAAATAATTATAGTGTAGAAATAACCAGTTGTCTTGGCATACCTAATTTGTTCCCAGACTATTTCAAGGATGACTGGAATTGTACAGCATTTTTTTTTTGCCTTGAGCAAAGTTCTTTGTCTCATTTTTGACCTTCCTCATTTTTCCTGAAAGTGAAACAATATTCATCTTTGCAGAGGAATATCCTGTGGACAGTTAAAATCAAAGTTCAAAAATGAACCTATTATCTTCTTTAAAAATACATATCAATAAATAGTGCCACTATTGCCAAATAGCTAAATAAGAATGTAGAAGCCTTTCTAGAATTTTCTATTTTTTTTCAACCTGACATGCATAGGTTACCAGCCCATCCCACTCTGGACCAGCCCCATCTACTTCCAGCACATCACTGAATTCCTAGTTGACCTCCTTGTAAAGATCAATCTATCTCAGTAGACTTTTCATTCTGAATAATGGTCTCCTATCACCAGAACTTGGCAAGCCACCTTCTGAATATAAGAATGCTTTGCCAAAGTACACTTCAAAATAAGAAATGAGAGAAGGGTATACTGAATATAAATTAAAAAATGGTTCGAAAATGAAAAGGTGATTAAAAAAAAAAAACTAGTGAGATTGATTCTCAATGAAATGGCCTTGATGGGAAATTATTCAACCAGTGATTTCCATGTTCGTGTGTAAAATGCATAACCTTGGTGGACACAAGAGCAAATATTAAGTGAGGCAAAATGGTCAGAAGCATAAGATATCCCTGGCTGTGAAATATCCATATATAAACCCCCAAATCCTCAGGTTAGATACTCAAATGCTTAGTAGAAAACACGAAGTCCTCCTTGGCACCCCTATGGGTTCTGTCCCTCACCATTCCTGGACAATTTATCCCTTAGGTCTAAAGATCAGGCTATGGATTTACATGTAGGATGTTAAATTTGTAAAGCTTTTAAGAAATTTATTTACAATTCCCAAATCGATTTAGAAAAGAGTGACTGAATGTTTACCAAAACAGAAATAAATGCATAAAATATTCTTTTAAAAGATGTCCGTTACTTTCACGGGAGTTCAGCAGGGCTCTTCCATTATGTAGAATAACATATAGTGCTTCATTCCTAATGGTGCATGCTAAAATGACAGGAAATAAACAGCAGGATTGAAATAAGAATGCGGTTACTTGCACACCTCATTTCCTAGAAACCTAGTTACAGGATCATTGAAGCATGAAGGTAGCCACATATATTTGCAACCACTGTAATCAGTGTAATTGGCCTGCTATTTCCTCTGCACAACCCCTTTCAGTTAAGATATTAGCAATGTTTCTACTGGAATGATACAGTGAACTCCCACTTGTTCTCTTCACACTATCAAGTTGTGTTCCGCTCTTATATGCCAGTACTGTATCGCATGACACTGGCCCTAGAGTAGATTCTACTGACAAACTGACTTTGAGTTTTTAATCACAAGGAAGTCTGCATAAATGAACATGAAGATTGTTCTTTCTACTATCTTTCATGGATCCTCTTACACTCATAACTTGGTAATGACTAGTGAGACAAACTCTAAACGCTAGAGTCTAGCAGGATAACAAGGTGAGTCATACAAAGAGAGCCATGATTTCCCCTATGAAAAAGACTCACTAGAGTCAATCAGGGTAAATTCTAAGAAGGCTTTTATTTAATTAGGAAAATTCATACAACAGTATTTTGATCATATTCTTTTCTCCCCCAATTCCTCCTTGATACTTCTTACTTCCTGTTTCAATCAACTTTATTCCCTCTCTCCTTCTCTCTCTCTCTCTCTCTCTCTCTCTCTCTCTCTCTCTCTCTCTCT
>NW_021604646.1:6183292-6205795 GCF_004785775.1 Grammomys surdaster | reverse complement strand
CTCTCTCTCTCTCTCTCTCTCTCTCTCTCTCTCTCTCTCTCTCTCTCCCCACTCTCTCATAAAAGAATGAAAATAAAAACACAAACTTAAAAAAAATCAACAAGACAAAAGGAAATTAGAGATGTATGTACACCAAAATCATGAAGTCTCTTTTATGTTGGCCAACTATCCCTGAGCATGGGGCCTGCTCTGGAGTGTGGTTGATACAACTGGTAACACTCTAATCAGAGAAAATTGATTTTCTGTTTCCCAGAAGTTACCAACTGCAAGTAGCTTCTTGGTTACGAGTGGTGCTTTGTGTCCACTTCCCCTTCTAAGTGCTGGGCTTTTGTTCTTGTTTAAAGCAGTGCAGGTCTTGTGCATATCACCATAGTCACTGTCAGTTCACATGTGTTTCAGTACTGCTGTTTTGGGAAGACATTGTTTACCTGGAGTCATCCACCACTTCTAGTTCTTATATTTCCATATCCTCTTCTGCACAGATCCCTGACCTTGAGGGGAGGGCTTGGATGAAGACATCCCATTTATTATAGAGTGCTTTAAAGTCTGTCACCTTCTACATTGTCTAGTTGTGAATTTCTTTCTTAATTAGCATCTACTGCAAGAAAAAGCTTCTGTAATAATGGCTGAATGATGCTATACTCTATGGCCATAGGAATTTCGCATAAAAAGTTATTTTATTATCCTTTAGCATAGTAATAGTAGAAGGTTTTCACCCAGGCCCATGACCTGTCTAGTTTCAGATTGTTGGTCATTTTACAGTGTTGTTTATGGGTTTCAGCTAAAGTCACGAGCCTAAAATCCAATTAGTGGCTTATACCCATAACATTTGTGCAGCTATTGCACCCGTATATCTTTGAAGCAGGTCTGTAGTTGGCTAGTGAATTTGTGGCTGTGTATATTAAACCTATCTCTTAATAGCTATTCTTTCAAAGGAAGCCAATAGAGTCACAATGGATTCAACTTTTTTTCACTAATTAGGCCATATGCTGTAGATTTATAAACATAGTAGTTACATAGTTACTTTTACGCTTGACAGTTACAAATATTCTTTCCATGAAGATTCAGTTTTGAAGTTGTTCTGTTACTAGTCAATGATGCTAACATGCCTCAGAACAACTTTCTGTCAAGATCTTTTGAAGAAACAAATGCACATTATTTCATGTCAAATATGATGATAATGAAACATCCTCATCTCCACATACTTAATAATAGCCTAAATTTTCTCAAACATTGTTATATGTACAGAGAGATTGCTTCTGACTTAATTAGACCCATAGGTCCAAGAGAAATACCAACCATTGATAATTATTATTTAAAATTTTCAAATCTATCCAAGTAGATCAGCAGTTCTCAATCTGTGGGTCTTAACTCCTTTGGCAAACCTCTATCTGCAGAAATATTTACATTATAATTCATAACCATAGCAATATTGCAGTTATAAAGTAGCAACAGAAATAATTTTATGGTTGGGGTCACTGTAACATGAGGAACTATATTAAAGTTCACAGCATTAGGAAAGCTGAAAACCACTAAAGGAGATGAACGGATGATATAGATATTAGCTAAAATAATTCAGTCCTTCAGTTACTGAACTTGGGTTTAATTTCATGTCATTGGAATGTGATCACAACTATCAATCAGTTTGGAGCTATTTATGTGTACCATATCATTCTAACTCTCATAAATGGGATTTTTTGCCATGTACCCTTTTTAAATGTACCTCTATAAAACTTTGACTCATTTTAAGAACTCATATAGTTTCCTTTTTCAAAATAAGGAGATGTAACTCAGTCCAGAAACTATAAGCTTTTATCTATCCAGTATACTGTTTAATTTTGTAACAGTACCACCAGCAGCAGTGAAATTCTTAAGAGCATTGAATGAAGTATTACCCTTTATAAAAGATTCCTGCTCTTCTGAAAACGTACATAGCGAGCAACATGATTACTGAATTATATTTAGCTGTAGAAATGCTGTTACTTATTTCATCAGTTTTAGCTACAAATGTATTGAAAACTGCAAGGATTTAGGATCAACTCTAATATGAAGTCAGGCCCATGAGAGTAACAGAGGATCTCTTAATGGAAACTTAATACAAGTCAGGCCTTGAAATAATGCACTTCTGAAATTCTGTAAGTGTCAACTAATATTAGCCTACCTGACAAAACTATGTTTCATAGTTAAAAGGAAAGAAAAACTTTCTAAGTCAAAACCAGGCCAAAGGATTCATGACTGCCTAGCCATGCTTACAGAGAATAATATAAGTAATGCTTCTGACTGATGTGAACGATAAGCAAATCTAAAAAGCTACAGGGAAAAACACCAACACTGTTAGGCCATAGTTAAGCAAAATGGGACTAAAACCACAAATATGACAAATTTTAAAAAAATGATAGGAGACTAGGTCCACTTTTCATAATAATTTTCAATACCAGTGAATTTAATTCCCTTGCAAAAGAAACAAAAACTTAATAAGATTATTATACTATAAACTAGGAGTATTTTTTTTATCTACAAGGTGTCCGCCACAATTTTACTAGATGAATCTCAATAGACACAGAAAATCTTTAGCAAAAATCAAACCATCCTTTATTATAAAATTCCTGGCTAGGAATACATGAAAGATAATTCAACATAATAAATACATGTATTTGACATCATGCTAAATTAATAAAAATAATCTAAACAATCTCACTAAAATCAGGAACACTACACGGCTGTTTCTGAATTCTGTGTCTGTATTCTGATTTTATATAGGCTTTACCATCTAAGCAAGAGTAATAAGATAAGAAAAAGAATAGGAGTCTATAGACTGGGAAAGAAGTCATGCATTCATGTTTGAAAATGGCATAATTATGTAAGAGATCCCAAGGAATCCACCTCAAGCCATGCAGAACTGATAAACATTACTAGCAAAGTATCTGGATACAACTTTAGCATGCTAAAAATTAGCATATCCTTAAACATTTTATATGATACTGACATTCACACTGAGAATAAAAGAGGAAAATGATTCCACAAGTAATGGCTTTAAGAAATACCTTGGATTAAAAGTAACCCACAAAGAGAAAGAACTCGATGGCTGATACTCTGAAGAAAACAAGGAAGATTCTAAAAGGAGAGAAGACATTTCTTGGTTATGGGTGAGGTTGTAAAAATGACCCTTCCACTCAAAGCAAACATAGATCAATTGACCCTACATTAAAATCTTTATGGAATGCTTCACTGAAATAGAACAATAATAAAACAAACAATAATAATAATAAAACTCCCATGGAAGTACAAATGACCCAATATAATAAAGCTATGCTGAACAAAAGAGAGTAATACTGGAGGCATTACCATATCTGATGTTACTTGGCAGAGATCTGATAATAAAGAACAGCATGTGAATGGTGCAGAAACATACACAGGTTAATAGAATAGAAGCCATAGACACATGCAATTCCTTGTCCTTAGATTCACTTAGCATTTGATCCTTTAATAGCATAATTTTTCCTTTCCTTTTCATTGCCTAAACCCTCTCAGTATATGCCCCACCTTCTCTCACTCTCACTTGTTTATGCTCTTTCTTTATTACATAGTTCATATATACATATATATTACATATGTATATATATTATACATACATAACATTTGTCAGCTAGACATCTATTGGTACATATATATGTATGTATATATATATACATGTATATATATATGTTTCATACATATATATGTGTGTGCCAATATATGATATATATATATATACATATATATATATATATGAAACATAAAACAGGTATCATCTTCAACCAATGGTGTCAGAAAGACTAGATGTCCACATTTAGGGAAGAAACTATCACACATCTCTCACTTTGAATAAAAATCACCTTCAAATGGATCACAGGTCTTATAACAAAACCTGAGGCTCTGAAATTACTAGAAGAAAATTTAAGGAGTACATTATTGAATATAAGCACAGGAAAGTAATTTCTAAGTGAGACCCTGGCCATATGGGAAAGTAAAATGCTCCTATACACTTGCATAACACTCCCATTGTTAATAAATGGTTATCTGATGGAAGAGGCAACCTACAGAATTGTAAAAAGTGTTTGTCAGCTAGACATCTAATGTAGGATTGGCATCTATAATACATAAAAACTAAAGGTCAAGAAAACAGCAATGCTCCTCAAAAGGAAAGACTTAATAAAGTTCCAAAGTCATGGCCACACTGAGAGTCCTGGTTAGCTTCAGTGGGTCACAAAACAAAACTGAAAGTCACAAGCATGGGGAAAGAACTTATAGGGAGAAAGTTGATGAGAGAGAGAGAGAGAGAGAGAGAGAGAGAGAGAGAGAGAGAGAGAGAGAGAGAGAGAGACTGAGACTTCGATATGAGAGTAAACAAATTCATAAAATATATGAAATTTTCAAAGAACCAATTTAGTTAATAATAGAAAGCAGAACCCAGTATGAATGCATGCGTAAAGAGTAAACACACACACACACACACACACACACACACACACACACATTTACTTTTGTTTTCCTATTAGTGTTCTCTTCATCTTGCTTTTGTCACAGTATTTTCTAATGTCGTGTTATATAGTATTATGTGAAGATACTATTTCCATTGTACTCTAACTTCCTAGTAGCCAATTTCACACACACATCCATTCCAAGATGTCACTAAACTAGTACCTGGTATTTTGTTGTCAGAAACAAGTACTCAATAAAAAGACTTGCACATTCGACATTTAGCCTTTTTCCACGTATTGTTAGAACAGATTCCTATAAGTAGGGTTACTGGGTAAAGTGGGATATATGTAGCGACTCTACCAACATCTCTATTCTCCTTCCTTGGGTTTGTTTCATATTACTTTCTCTCTAGCAATGTCTGAACATGTTTATTTCCACAACTGCCAACAGAACAAATTGTCAACTCCTTCTCCCAGGGCTGAATCTGTCAAACCCTTTGTTCAAAGTTATAAGGAGAAATTGTACTTCTTTGTGGCTTTGAATTCTATTTATTTTATCATGAGAATCTTGAGCATTTTTAAAAGAATAGGAATATTTCCATTTCTTTTTGTGAGATGTCCTTCACACATCTCTGGACTATTTCCTCATTGTCTTCTAATATATTTCTTCTCATTTCATAGAAACTCATTATATATTATCTATATGAGTTATGTATAAAGAGTGTTTTGTCAGGGTGATTATTTTTAATATCATCTGGCACATAACCAAATGAAAGATTGTCAGACCCAGCGTACATCTTAAAGTTATGAATCTGGTCATGGCCTGAGTTATAATCATATGTTTAGAACGCTTTGAAGGAAAAATATGATAGTTGCCAAGAGAATCTTAGTCAGTCAACTGAGCAACCAGAGAAAGTCTGCAAAATAATTAATGTGTATTCCTCAACTAAGGTGATACAAAATAAATGTGCTAAACGATACCTTTAATTTGAAAGACAATAGATATATCAGTCATTTTCAATGGTTGTAGACCTGATTTGGATTGCAATTCAAATGAACTCTCTAACAATTAAATTCAGTGTGAATAAACTCAAGGGAAATTGCAAACACTTTCTGGGCACCAAGAAGGAAAGACCAGAGGACTCTGTTCCAGCATTGGTCAGAGGCATGAGGGAATGAGCATCATTTAATTGGAGATTAATAAACAAGTACTGTACTGGAAAAATTCAGAGTATATTATATCCAGAGTGTAGAAAATATAAAAATATTAATGACCCACCAATAAATATTGCTTTCATGAAGAAGTAAATATAAGGGTGTCCTAAAACCCACCAGTGAAAATAATGTTTTGATTAAAAATACTAAGCAAGAAACCAAGGGAAAAATCACACTACCATTCTTTCCATAAATTTATATGTAGTCAAACTGCATTCTAAATATTTATGTTCATACCCAAAGATAATACCATTCTCAGCCTGGGGAAGAGAAGCACCATTTTGAAGGTAGAGAAAGTTAAAGGACAGATCCATATGTGATCAAGGTTCTGAGAATAAATGACTGGTGACCATTCAGTCCTAAATGAGACATCTTTATCAATTCCACAAGGCAGGGGGTCAAGAAGAGGTAATAGAAAGAATTTTTAAAAAAACCAAAAACAAAGGATGCAGAGGAGTGTTGTGAAACACTGCCACCCAGATATGGCATGGCTATAGAAAATGTACAGTACAAGTGAGTAATCACATACAATTTGGCCCTTCAACATGCCATCATGAGTAGAAGGTGGCTATGAACTCCAAACCTTTCCTGAGGAGGTACTGTCTGTTGATGGCTCATAGAGGAAAGAATGTTAGTTTCTTAAACAGCATACCCTGGGGATTTCTAACTGGGAAGAAGAGGGGTTCAGAGGAAAATGAAGGCATTGAAAAGCATTATGGGATTTATTATAATCATAATGCAATGTATATATGTAGGAAACTGTCAAAAATGAAGGAAAATGAAAAATGTTACACAATATGTTAGTTTATATTGTTGTCCTAAAACACCATGGCCAAGAGAAACTTAAGGATGGAAGAGTTTATTCTATCCTTCACTCTCAGGTACCAGCCCATTACTTAGGGAAGTCAGGATGAGAAGGGACTCAAAACAGGACTCAAGAACTGAAGCAAAAAGCCATAGAGGAACTGTGTTTATTGGTTTGTTCTTCATTGTTTGTTCAGCCTGATTTTGTATACCATCCAAGATCACCTGCCCAGGCATGGTACCACAATGGGCCAAGCCACCCTACATAAATCACTAGTTAAGAAAATGCCACACAGGCTTGCCAGCCAGCAGGCCAATCTTTATAGGGCATTTTTCTCAGCTGGAGTTCCCATTTCTCAGATAACTTTTGCTTGTGTCACATTTACAAAACCCAAATCACAACCAGGATATAATATTTCTTGATTATTTTTAAAATCCTTATCTCTGTATTCTGCTTCAGAGGTGTCTTTGAAGCAGCAGAAAAAGTGCACTGAGAATGAATCATAATTTTGAAGAATTGAGACAGATGATGTCAGAAGAAAGGGAGGAGAGAAGAGGAGAAGGAAGGAAAGGAAGACTGGGAAGGAGAAGGGATGAAGATAGAGAAGAAGTAAGAATAGAAGCTGAATGCAACAAATAGGAACATGGCTAAGGATAAGTCACAATCCTTATGAAACTGACAACTGTTCGTGTGTTCGAAGGGCCTTCAGATGGCACTATCTCAGTGTGTGTGTGTGTGTATGTGTATTTCTCAGTGTATGATCTACTTACTAAATAATGGTTACTGCTAATCTTGAGTGGACTAACTTTGCATAGACAGCATTCATAAACTAACATCAAATATAAATTTAAACCCAGAAACTTCACATGAAGTAATTTAAGTAGCAGACTCATGTATAATTCAGGAAAAAGTAAAAATGAGAAACTACATTTTTCTCAGCTTTCTCAAACCAGGCTTTTGCTCTTGTGACAGATTTCTTTGGTCTGAAAAAGGAAGTGACAATGTGTGGATGGATCCTGAGTTGTGCCTGGAGCCCCATGGAGAATGCCCTGGGCTTGAAGTGAGAAAGTCTGGAGGTTGAGAGTTTCAAACTTGTCACATGTATTCAAAATGTTACTTACTGGTTTTTTTTTATTTGATCTTTTCGATTTGCAAATAAAAGTCCTAAAATCTACTCCGATGTGTTGTTTTGGAAAAGGAATGTCATTCTTTGAGTCAACATTTTCCATATAAGGAAATGGATATGTCAGCCCTATTAAAGAAGTGTTATTATTGTTGTTATTACTGATTATTGTATTTTCTACATAGTACAGCTCATGTACCAGAGAGATCATTGCTAAATATTTATTTACCATTACTATAATTATTAAATAAGTGTTTTGAATTTCCAGTACGGTAGTTGTGAGACAACAGTGTAGTGGTATGCATTACAAGAGAAAAGTGATGTTAATTAACAGTGCTGACTCTTCTCTTCCTCCCCAGACACCTTCATCTGGCATGAAGGCAGTAATAACAATGGTGGTTACCTTTCAATTTTGTGAAAACCTTAATGAGAAATAATACTAGCCCAACATTATAGACGTTCTACTTCTCTTTATTGCTTATTAGAAATAATTATATTTTATTGATTATTAACTCTGATTTTATTTTCATTTTCACATTAAGCAAACTGGAACTAGAAAGACTAAGTAGCTAATGTATATCTGATTTTAAAATCCGTCTTTACTTTCTCAAACAATGTTGATTTATCAAAAAATAGCTATATTTTTATGTATGTTTTCCAAAGTCACTAATATCTTAACTAATAGGAATTCAAAACCAGAAATTTGGTATGTTAAGAGTTGTTTGTTTTTAGTTACCAAAACTTTTCCTTGGAGATATGCCCTTCACATTGTTTTCAATGTTTCATAGAATTATCTCCATAATTGCATGAGCTATAATTTGTTCTGATATGATCTTCTATTGGTGTGATAGAATATCATGACCCAAAGCTATGTGGAGTTGAAAATATTGATTTTGGCTTATGGTTCCATAGAGAAAAAGAGTCCACCATGATTGCAAGTTGGGGGAAGACCTGAAAGCTCATATTGTTACTTCACAAAGAGAGCAGAGAAAGAACTGGAGGTGGAGCTTGTGAAAACTCAAGTCTATAAGGGAACTAGATACCCCCAGACTGAGGAACAAAGGCAGGTCCCAGGGTTTCATCTCATGGTTTGCAAGAGGTGGGTGAGAATGGAACATTGTCAGATTGACCCTTCAAATTGAAAGAGAGAAACAAAGGTGGTTAAACACAGCCTAGTGCTCAACAAGAATCAGAGCTGACCATCTGTGATACTGGCTGAAGTTTTCAGTAAAACTTGAATCTGAGATTTGGAATCTTCTGAACAGTCCTTCTTTAAGAATCTAAGTATCAATGTATTATTCATTATCCAATTCTCAGTTGTTTGTGCATACAGGTATGCTTCTGCAAAACTGTAAATTTAAGTTAAATCAGTACAGGTTTTCATACAGATGTTTAAAAGGACCAGATCTGTAGGACTTGTAGCACTTGGCAGGAATTCAGAAAGATGCCACCCTCATCTTAGACCACTAGTCTTCTGTCACTCAGTTCATCTATATTCCCGATAAAATTTTGTGCATGTCTTATGCATGAATATAATTGTTTGGTGAGTTCACCACAGAGACACTCTGCATATCAATAATTAAAACATCAGATTCTCTCTCAAAGTCAGTATTGAACTTAGGAGATATGGTCAGATAGAGAAACTTTACAGATATAGACCAGTTTAAAATATTTACAGTTTATTTTGTTCTCTGAGGGTTATAAATATGTCTGAGAAAATTATGCAATCAAATTAAGCAGCAAAACACTCTACCACAGAACACATGGTAACAGCAAACCATGTGATGTGTCTCTAAAGGTATAGAGAATATAATCAGAAAATAGGATGTCCATCTTGTTTCCCAAAGACCAGGCTATTAAACATGATCAGCAGCTTCTGGTTGGTTTTATAGATTTTGAAGTTATTGAATATAAAACAATAAGACTGATAATTCTTACCATGGAATATGATTTTAATAAGGCATGGCATGATTTTATTTCAGATAAATTATTCTTTGGAGTATTAAAACATTTAAAAAAAACAAGAAGTTCTACTTTTAACATTTTGTAGAAGAAAATAAATAAAAGCTTTAAATCGTGGGACAGAAATCAGGAATATTACACAGGATAAAAAAAAGCTTCATACTATATTCTCTTAGTAACTATAACTAAATAATACTGGAAAATGAATTAAATTATATCGCATGCTCTGAATTGCTGAGGGCAAATTTAAGAGGATTTTCTCTCCTCTCTAGGGTCATGAGTAGAACCTTCTTATGCAGGCCTGATTCCTCCCCATTCATCATTTCATAGAGACACACATCACCTCCAAAGCGCTTAAAGGCAGCTGCAAGCAAGTGTCACTTTGAGGTAAATGTATTATTAAACTGCTAGAAATTTCACATTATGGGTCATTTATCTAAGCTAAATTGGGTCAAAAGCCTGTACTCTTGCCTGGATAAAGAAAAGAAAAGAAAAAATTCTCCTGGGGGAAAGTAACACTTTGACAAGTGTTATAAGTGTTGTTCATTTATCTATCACCTATATCATCTATCTATCTATCTATCTATCTATCTATCTATCTATCTATCTATCTAACATTTATCTATCTGTATTCATCTATCCATTATTTAGTAAGTAGCTAATGTGAACTGAGATTTTCTTTGTGTGTTTGTATGTGTGTGTGTTTGTGTGCGCGCACATGCCTTTGGTGTATACATATAGTTATTATTATAAAAGAGGGGATCGAACATTATGCAGAAATAATATTTTCTAATAAATGTAATTAGTTATTTACTATTTCACTAATTCCTTGGCTTAGATGTTGAAGTCACAGATATTAAATATTGATTCCACAAACATTTGCAAGTTTTCTGTGTGCCACGTACCACACATACAGAATGTAAAAATCAAGGAGTTTTATTTATGAATCTAAAGCTCAAGTCCTGGGATGTAGGAAAGAATTCATTATCTTAGACTTAATTCTTTAAATGTTGAATTGCAGGATATGGAAGGAATTAATTTTTTTCACAGTTTAAAGAAGTTTGTCATGAATTCACACATGATCTGAAGAGGAACTCTAATGATGGATAGTGAAAAGCCCATTAGGAAAGGAAAAGCATCAAAGAGAAGAAAGAAAAAGGTCCATAGACATTAAGGTGATATATATTTGTCAAATTTACACATATCAGTAATTTAGGTGGGGCACCAGATATGACCAAGATTGGTCCCAGGCAGACACAGGTGTTTTTCTGCCTCCAGTGTCCCCAGTGTAAATGCTAACATTCTTGTAAAAGGCAGTACACACATGAATTCTGAAGTACTTAATGCTAAGATGTACAACCCTAGAAATGTCATGTAAACATTGACCATAGTATACAAAGCAGAGAAGACAGGGTTCTGTGTAAATTATTCTCATCTACCAGACTTACATATGTTCTAGTTTAACATGCTTTTTTGAGTTTCTAGCAAATTTTGAAATTGTGTGATTTGGCTCTTGTGATTTTTTTCATCAAACACTATTGTTCATCAACTACATTCCTGATACTCAGGTCAACACAGAAAAACTAAAGCAGAGACACATGGAATTTTCCTGAGCAATCAAGCCTTTTGTGTTTTCTACAACATGCATTTTTTAAGCATCTGATGCATTTTTTTGTCAAATCTTTCATGATATATGCCACAGACAACTTAAGTCTTGAATATACTTCCTGTCTTGAAATGATTAGAATGACCGATTCTTTGATTTTATGGACATGCAGTTCACATGTCACCCATCCATTTGAAACATATCCCCCAAAGACTTTTGATACATCATCAAAATCACAGCAGTTACTTGCCACTTTTACCCTCCCATTCTCAGGCCCCTGCCTGGAACAATGGACCATCTAGTCTCTGGCTCTCTACATTAATCTATTCTGGACATTTCATTAAATATGATAGAGGGACAATTTGCCATTTCTCCTTATAATGCTCCATTTCCCTTAGGTTGCTTCTATTTCATGTTTAGAAGTTGCACTGTATCATTCTGTCTAATAGTCTGTCCTATAGGTGTGCCACATTTTACAACTTTATTTATGGACATTTTAGTCATTTCAACTTTGGGAATATTATTAGTAGTATGGTCTGCCCATTTACTAACAGTATGTGTGGGTATATGTTTTTAATTCTCATCTGTATTGATCCAGGGATAGAAGAGGGAGATTATGTGGCAATCCTATTATTAACCTGAGGAATGGCATGGTTACTTTTCATTGTCCATAGCATTTTTCATTCACATCAACAGTATGTATGACATCCTATTTCTTCATATCATTGTCAGTTGGCATTATCTGTTCTTTTTTATTAATTGATTTATTTATTCACTTTCCATCCCAATATTGACCCCTCCTCCCAGTTCCTCCTCCCACAGCTCCTTCTCGCATTCCCCCTTCTCCTCTAAGAAGGGGATACTCCATATAACCCCACCCTGGCACATCAATTCTCTACAGGACTAGCCTCAAACTCTCCCACTGAGGCCACACAAGGCAGCTAAGTTAGGGGAACAGGATCTATAGACAGGCAATTGATTCAGGGACAACCTCTGTTCTAGTTCTTGGGGGACCCACATAAAGATCAAGCTGCACATCTGCTACATATGTCAGGAGGAACTAGTTTAGTCATGCTAGTACTTTGGTTGGTGGTTCAGTCCCAGGGAGCCCCCAAGTGTCCAGGTTAGTTGATTCTGCTGGTCTTCCTGTGGCATCTCTGTCCTTTTTGGATCCCTCAATCCTTCCTTCATCTTTTCCATGAGGCTCCCCAAGTTCCATCTAATGCTTTGCTATGGATCTCTGTATCTGTTTCCATCAGCTGCTGAGTGGAGCCTCTCAGGGACAGTTTTTCTAGGACCCTGTCTGCAAACATAATAGAGTATCATTGTGTCAGGGATTGGGTTTGGCCTATGGGAATGATTTCAATTTGGGCCAGTCATTGTTTGGCCAAGCCCTCTATCTCTGCTCCTTCTGTGTCCCTGCACATCTTATAGACAGGGTATGTTTTGGGTCGAAGGTTTTGTGGGTGGTTTGGTGTCCTTCAATCTACACTGGTAGTCTGGCCTAGCTTCAGGAGGTGGTCACTTTGGGTTCTATATCACCTCATAGACTTCCTGTGGCCTCTCCCTGTCCCAGGTCTCTGGCACATCCTAAAGATGCACACCCCTGCCCATCACTGGTTTCTGTTCTCTCTCCCTATATCTGATACCCTGTTACTCTCTCCATTCTCCCTTCCATTCAGTTCTCTCCCTCCCTCCCTCCCCCCCCACTACCTGCTTTACCTTCCATTCT
This sequence comes from Grammomys surdaster, assembly GCF_004785775.1. Taxonomy (NCBI): domain Eukaryota; kingdom Metazoa; phylum Chordata; class Mammalia; order Rodentia; family Muridae; genus Grammomys; species Grammomys surdaster. The sequence continues at coordinate 6,192,892 of NW_021604646.1, read as the reverse complement.
GAGAAAGATTCAAGCATCTTCCTTTGAACCTTCCCTGTTATTCAGTTTCTTTAAGACTATGGATTGTAGCATGATTATCCTACAGTTTATAGCTAATATTCCCTTATAAGTGAGTATATACCATGTATGTCCTTTTGGGTCTGGGTTACCTCACTCAGGATAATATTTTCTAGTTCCATCCATTTGCTGGGAAAATTCATCATATATCTGTACTTACCATAACTGCTCCAGAGTGTATAAGGAGACAACATCTCATTGTGATTTTATTTGCATGTTCCTGATGGTCAACGGGATTATGCTCATTCTCCATCACCATATTTTTTTGGTAAGGATATCTTCAATGCCTTGTCCAGTTTAAATTGGGATGATTATCACTTGTATGTGTGAATGACAAGTGTTCTACTTTCTAGTTCAATATGTTCCTTATCAGATATGGTTAATAAATATATTTTCTCTCCTTATCTAGAATGGTTTTACATTTAAAAAAATTCTTTCTAACTTAAATGCTGGCACTAAGTAATATATACATTGGTCTTGATTCTCTTAAAATTATTGGGGCATGTCTAAAGCCTTTTGTATATTCTATTTGACAGGATTTTTTTCATTCAGAAATAATGTATTTTTCTTCTGTGGTTGAGTGAAGTATTATATAGGGTTAGTTGGTTTAGAGTATTGCCCATGTCTTCTGCTTCTTTGTTGATATTTCTTACTGCTGAAGGGTATATTTAAGTCTTCATGTAATGCAGCTGACTTCTATGCATTTTGAGGCTCTAATTTGGGTACTTGGTGTAATTGGTTTGTAATCTTTATGTTTTGATAGTCTGGAAATCTTATCATTATACAATATCCCTGTTTATTTCTAGTAGATATTTGTTTAAAAATTTGTTTTGCATTAGTGTGGCTCTCCCACTATTCTCATGTTCTGATTTAAATTATTTCTTTCCATCATTGAAGCTTCTATCCATTTCTATCTTTGAATCTAAAACAACTGCATGTATCCTATGTTATCATTAGATCACGTATTTTTCAGGATAACATTCAATATATCCAGTTTAATGTTATTATAGACTAACATATAACATTCAATTTTGGGCTGTATTTTATTTAATCTTTCAGTTACTGCTTTCTTTTACACCATGTAAATAGATTTTAGGGAGTATTTAATTTCAAGACATTATTTTGTACCTTTTCTTCAAACTTTTAAAAATAAACCTCCAATTTATACTAGATTAGATTCAGTGACATATGAAAGTGTTATTTTATATACTTCCATTCCTACTTCTCATTTTTTCTTTATTGTCAAGTGCAGTGCTATATATGTTACAAACCAACATTACATTACTTTACATAACTTATATCTGTTTAAAAAATCCTGAGACAATAAATGGGAAAAATAGAATTGTTACATTAACTTTACACACTATTTGTAGTTCTTTTGGACTTATTCCTGAGGATATAACTTGCCATCTGGTGTCATTTCCTTATTTAATACAGCTTCACTGTCATTTTCCTTTGTGCTGCTATTGTCAAATGTTACTTTCCTATTTATTATAAGCCTGGCAGAACAATTGCATACTTACCATTGAATGAAAATTGCCTTGTAAATTAGTTACAGAAGGAACGAGGAAAAATATGAATTTATATTCTTTTGTAATTACATAATTATATTACTGGCAGACTTTTATATTTGTGAGGATTTGCAGTACTGTCCAAGGTGCCAATTTTCATCCTCAGAAAGTCATTTCAATGTTTCTTAGATATATCTCTTATGATAATCTATGTGATGTTTTTGTGTGAATGTCTAGTTTATTTTTACTTTGGAAAACATTTTTGCTGGTATATAAGGTTTATTGTGGACTGGGCATCTTGTTACATGCCTTACATACCTGCTATGAGGAAGTTGAGGCAGGAGGATGATGAGTTTCAGGTCAACCTAGGCTCCATATTGAGAACATGTTTGACCAGAAGAAAAACAACAATAAAAAATAATGATAAAGGAGAAGAGGAAAAGTTGGAGGAGGAGAAGGAGAAGGAGGAAGACAATTTTGTGCAGATATGTTGACTCTATTCTTCTAATCTCCCTGTAGTTTCCATTGTCTTGATGAGAAGTTAGCTGGGCTTTGTTGAGATTAGGCTGAGCCTTGCACAAAATTACTCCACATCATATGCAACAGTATATTTCAGGCTGCACCTTGCCATTTTATAAGCAACATTTGACTCAATTGTATGCGCACATGCAGAGAGGCAGGATGAGCCTACCTATGATGCATTATCTCAATTTAGTTAATCGAGGTAAGAAGAAGCCTAAAAAGTAAGTAGTACTATTTTCACAACTGAATTAAAAGGGAAAACCATTCATGCATTTACAGCTTTCTTCTGACTATGGATGCCATATGAGCAGCTGCTTCAAGCTCTCGTTGCCTTTACTTCCCTGGTGTGATACTTTGAACTGTGAGCTAACAACCCCTTTCTCCCTACATTACTTTTCTCAGGGCATTTTTATCAAAGAAACAGCAAAAGAAATTAAGACAAGCATATTTTGTTTCAAATGTCATTTTACCTTACATATTATAGCTACTCTGTTTTATATTTGTCTTCTTTGCTGTTGCTTATTTTATTTGCTGTGTGCCTCAGATGCACTATGATCATGAGTCCAATTCTATGGTCAAGTTCATCCTCCCATGTTATTCTCAGAATGCTCAGCCTAGGGCATTTTCCCAGTCGCTAAGAAGATGAAAGTTTTATCAGTATTTTCTATTATTCGCCTTGATTTCTCTGTTAAGCTTTCTATCTGTTTGAGTCATCAAAAGCTGTTAGACTCTACTAATTGCCAATTGATTGCTTTGCTGTTTTTCACAGGAAACCCAAGAACATAACTTGCTTCCCAGTCCGACTCATATGAGGTTAGGCTAATTTGCAAAAGTCTCATTTGAGCCCTTGTTTGATAGCTGTCCTAAGGAAGCTGTCATTCCTCCTAGCTCTTCTGTAAAGTTCTAGATGGTTTAGATTTGTGTGTTGCTTTCGTGTAGCTCCCAAGCCTTTCTGCTTTATACTGTGTACTTACCACAACTGTCTCAATGGTTCTCTTAGACTTGACCTATTCCACATTTTGTTCCAAATAAAGTCAGTTACTTTGAAGAAGTGTTCTTACAGCCTACAGAAGTCTCAAAGATATTTTTACAGCCTCTTTTGCCTCTTAAACAAAGCTCTGTGCTATTGGTCAGGAATTGGGGGAAGGGACTCACTTCTTGAGGAGTAACACCACAGGCTTCATTAGTATAAAAAGGAAAAGGAAGGGAGTCTCTGGTATTCTTGGCTTGCTTGTCCTGACATATAAGCTTTACCTTATAAGCAGGCTGGATACAGGGCACTGGATGACACTTTATTTTCAGCATGTCATATCTAAGGTCACATCTAAGGTCCTATTTCCTCCTATGAGGAGAGACTTGGTTTAATGAGTGATATGATACAGCTGACTTTACAAAAGTGAAATTTGTCTAAAAAGAGACACTTGTGTTCCTATCATTGACTATGAGATTATAAGAAGACCAGGAGTGCTTGATTATGCATACTACATTCTTCCCATTTAAACCTAAACCTCACATCAGGACCTCAATATGAAATTGAAGGTCACTGGGCATCCTTATACATTTGGCCACTATAAATATATCTCTTTTCTCTGATTTTTAATAGTATTTGTCTCTGCAATTGGGATCTTTTAGAGGTGCAGACAAATTTAAATTGTTAGAGCTATCAATGCTCAGGTTTTGACACTAAGAAGTCTCACAAAAACTAGAGACAGGCTGAATCTTTCTGAGAAATATTATAACCCTCAACTGAGAGGTCCAGGGAAGATGGAATCCTGTATTCCTAATTGCACTTACCAGAGTACAGTCCTTGGTATGGTGGCTGGAAGTAGGTCTTGCATCAAATGTCATAGATGCTTTATTAAAGAATTCAGTAGCACTTCTGGTCTGGGCCTGAGCATAGAGCAGATTCCAGGCAGCAGCTCTGTACCCAACCTCACAAAACCCAGAGGAAGAGGGCCTCTCAGGAGCTTTAACTCGAGCAGTATCTCAGGTAAAAATGAATCACCCGTGATGTCTGCTGTTAGAAGTTCTAATCCAGATGCTGGCCTCCGAAATCATACTACTCAGACCTTTGACGGGCCATTGACAAGAACATCAAACAGCGAGAGATTGACATCACGAATCTGAAGAAATCCCTAGTTTCGCTGTCTGAAGAGACCTCCAAAAATCGCAAAGGACTTTATTGGACTTGATTTACTCTTTTACAATAGAAAAGGGTGTGTACAGCTCTTGACTGTGTACAGCCCTTAAAGAATAATGTTGCCTTTACATAGACAAGACAGTGACGGTTAAAGAGAGCATGAAAAAGGTCAGATAAGGCCCTGAGAAAAGACAGAGAAAGAGAAAGAGAAAGATGAGTGCTGGTACAAGAATTGGTTTTCTGCCTCTCCATGGTTGTCAACCCTACTTCCTCCCATCGTGGGACCATTAATTGGGATATTTTTGTTAATTTCCTCTGGTCCCTGGGCCTTAAATAGGCTGTCTTAACTTTGTGAAACAACAGATAAATAATTTGGTAGCAAAACCTATTCAGATACATTATCATAAGTTAGCTATGGAGGACCACGAGACTCAAGATGAGGTTGTTACTCTATCCAGGATGTTCCCAAAACCCATCTCCACCCAACCTAAAAGAGGGAACTTCTGCCCCTAGACCAAACAGAGAAGGGCCACCCAGAACACTCTCTGACTGGCGATCTGAATTCTTGCTTAGGCTGCAAGGCTAAGCACTGCAAGGCTAAGGAATATAAATAAAAGTTAAAAATATCTCTCTGAGTTCCCTGAGGGACAAGCCTGACTGCACAGGGGTTGATGCCAAAAGTATCCCCTCTCTAGGAAAAAGATATTGGGATGGGTATGCCCCTCATGCCTCACTGGACAACAACAGGGGGACCGGAGCCATTACAAAGTCCCCTTCAATTACTGGAGGTCAGGCCTCTATCCCTGCCTTCGCAAGATTAGAATTGACACAGCCCTTCTATACTTAGAGAAGGAAGGAGATGTCAGGGGCAGCTCTGCTTATACACTGAAGGCCTAAAATCAGCAATAGGCCTGTCATACATGTATACTAACACCAAGTCTTGGGTCTCTGTGGAAAAACATTGAAACAGATGGCTATAAGCTATTGTAAACAGGTAGCTTTTTGTGAAAATTTACCAGCCTGAGTAGTCATAGACCTTGTAAAAAGGTAGCCTTGGCAGATAATACCAACTTAGATAAGGGCAAGTGAATCATAGGCAGAGTCATAGCCACCTGTCCCCTCCACCTTCACCCAGCCTATACCATGTTCTGAAAGATATCTGTATTCCCCCTGAACACCCACATTCCAGTGTCATCCCCTTCCCCACATCCTGCCTTTTTGTTTTTATAAGCCCTGTGTGAATGAGTAAAAATTATGATTTGAAAAATATAAATAAATTATTAAAAAATAATAATAATAAAAGAAAGAAAAAATAAAAATAAAAATAAAGAATTCACTAGATTTTTCCTTTCTTAAAACACTATGGTGCTGGGTTCAAACTCAGGGTCCTAATTACTGTGTTTTCTTATTCTGTTCCTTTTAATTGAAAAAAAAACCAATATATTTGATAATATTTTTCCCATCACCCAATTCCTCCCAGATCTTCTCCATTTCCCTGCCTGCCCAATTATAGGTTCTTTTTTTATCTTTTTAATTAAAAAAAAGTAAAACAATGGAACTCCACTACTCTCAAAATATCACATAACAAAGGGAAAAAATAAAGCAAAGGAATAAGAAGAAAAATGCCCACCACAAAAGCAAAATGAGACAAGAGTCTACACAAATATTGAATTCATTTTGTGTTTACCAACTATTCCTGGGCTTGAGGTCTGTAATGAAATGTGGTTAATGCCCAGTTAGAGTACATTTGAGAAAACTGATTTTTCTTTTGTAGTTGAAAGGCAATTGCAGATAGCCTCCTGGTTAGGGGTGGGAGCATGCATCCACTTCCCCTTCTTAGTCTGGGACCCCATCTGACTTAAATTCACACAGTTTCTGTGAGTTTATATGTGTTTCTATGTGTTTATATCAGTTTTCTATGTCTGAACATGCTAGTTCCTTCGAATCATTCAATATCTCTGGTTCTGCAATATTTCATTCTTCTGCATAAATCTCTGAGCCTTGAGAGGAGGACATCCCATTTACCACCGAATAATTCAAAGTCTCTCACTCTCTGTGTGTTACTCAGTTGTGGGTCTCTGTGTTAATTACAATCTACTGAAAAAGCTTCTTGGATGATGGTTGATTGAGTGACTGATATATGGTCATAGCAGTATATCACTAGAAATCATTGTATTGCTATTTTTCTGAAGCCAGATAATAGTAGTGGGTTCTCCCCAAGACCCATGACCTATCAAGTCTCCCTTTCTTGACCACTTTATCGGTACCAGGTTTGGGACTTTTCTCATGAAATGAGCCTTATATGCAATCATCAAGTGGTTGGTTACTCTGATAACATTTCTACCACTATTGTACCAGTAGATCTTGTAGGCTATTTACTGTTGTAGGGTTTGTAGCTGGAAGACACTGGTGATCACCATTCTCTTCTCACAGTATGCAGAATGTCCTCTAGTACCATGAATACTAGTCAGTTGGGTGAAGTTTCAAGTTCATGTCTTACTAGATTTTCTAAATAAAATGCTTCTTCATTGATTGTGTTGGAAAAAAATTTCTAAAAATTTACATTTAGTTAGGAACTTTCACCAGTTACAGCTGCTTCCCTACTGAAAATAACCGTTGCTCCTTATGCTCCTATTCTGGGGACATTTTTGAATCCTCTTCTGAAAGGGATTTATCCAGTCTGAAAGCAAGTGTGCAATCACTTCTATTTTTAAATAAAAGGGCCCTTCATTTATAAAAAGTGAATCCACAAAAAAGCCTAATGTTCAGACCCACCCTCCCCAGCTCTTCTTTTGCTGATGAATGTGATCTGTATTATTTATCTGACCAGCATTATTATTGGAGGCAATCACTGAGCAATGAATTTAGTAACAGGGGTGTACTTGTTGCTCATTTTGAAATGATCATGCTTTTCTACCTGTACAATTAAAATTGAATAATGTAACTTGACCCTAGCCTTCAAGGTTTCTAGACACCTGCGTTCTAATCAAGTGCTTTATTATTACGACAGTAGTACTGAAACAGGCCACTCCCAGCCTTCTGGAACTAATGCCAATGCTAAGCAATAGCTGCCATTTTATTCCTATTAACACATGAGTAATTAGAAAGTCAAGGTCACATAACAAGTGAATAGGAGCGTGGGGAGCTGAGTCCCAGACCCATGGATTTCAATGCCCTCGTGTTTAATCGCCTCAGTGCTTCACACTGCTCTAACTGTTAACCAGTGTTGGAAACATTCATTTAATGCAGCACTTTTCAAAGTGTACTCCAGGATCCCTGAGGGTCCTCATTACTCTTTCCCAAAGGACTCATGAAACTATTTAATGTATGTAAAGTATTTCCATAATTTGGGGACATTATTTGCCTTTTTTTTTCCAATCTGATATGCACACTGAGGAAATTATACAGGGTTGTTCTAGAGGCTACATCACTCTGCTGGGAGTGCTGGACATGCTCACACAGATGCTTCTTGGCATACAGCAGGGTGTGTGTTAGTGGACTAATAAATGAAGTCAATACGTCTAGCTTAGAGCACAAAGCAGCACAGAGCCTTGGATGATCATCCTGAAAGTTTCTGCCTACTATAGCTTAGATTTTGTGACTACAAGTGCTTACAGCCTTTCAAACACAGATAAATGCCCTGGATGCTCATGAACCAGTTATTCTGATGTACTTAGCACAATAGAAACACCAAAAGAGACCCTCAATATCTCAATATTCTCTCATTCATTCTCTCTCTCTCTCTCTCTCTCTCTCTCTCTCTCTCTCTCTCTCTCTCTCCCTCCCTCCCTTTCATTCTGTCTTTACACACACAGATACATACACACAATAAATAAAACCCAAAATGAATAGTACATTCAATGGGATTATGGTCATTTGAGGGCATAGAATAAATAATACATTATTAATTTCCTGCTTCAGGAAGGAGAGCAGTGATACACAGCGCTGTCAGAAGAACATGAATATACCTAGTTAGAATTGTGAATCATGAATCACCACTTACTAAAGGCATTCATGAAGTGGTAGCCTTTGAGATTAACTTGGAAATTAGACCAAAATGCCTAAGACTGACTAGAAGATGGTGACTGAGAATTGGAATCTTGATGCAGTTTTGAGGCATGATGGAGATGGAGAGATAGACACATGCAAGAATGAGGACAGTACCTCAGTCTGTCAGCAGCCAGGGTGCCGTGGACAGCTCCTTTCAGCAAGTACACTGGCAGAGATGTCACTCTAATCACTACCTCTTACATTCTTTTTTTATTGGATATTTTATTTACATTCAGATGTTATTTATCTATCTTCTTGCCCCATCAGCCCCCAGGAACCCCCATCCCATCCCCCCTCCTCCTGCTTCTATGAGGATGTGCCTCCACCCACCCCCTCCCACCTCCCCACCCTTGAATTACTCCACAATGGGTGTCCTGCCTTAATGGGACCAAAGATCTCCTCTTCCACCTATGCACCACAAGGCCATCCTCCTATACATAAACAGCTGGAGCCATGGGTCCCTCCTTATGTGCTCCCAGGCTGGTGGTTTGAACCCTGGAAGCTCTTGTTGCTTGGTATTCTTGCTGTCCCCATGGGGCCGCAAACCCTTTCAGCTCCTTCAGTCTTCTCTCTAACTCTTCCATTGGGAACCCCATGATCAGTTCAATGGTTAGCTGTGAGCATCCGCCTCTGAATATGTCAAGCTCTGGCAGACCTCTAAGGAGACAGCTATATCAGGCTCCTGTCAGCAGGCACTTCCTGACATCCACATTTGCATCTACCTTTGGTGACTGCACATGGGATAGATACTCAGATGGAATGGTCTCCAGACGACCCCTTCTTCAGTTTCTGTCCCATAATTTGTCTCCATATTTGCTCTCATGAGTATTTTGTTACTCCTTCTAAGAAGGACCAAAGCACTCACACTTTGGTCTTCCTTCTTCCTTCACATAAAACCAGATACACTGAAACTAATAGAAGAGAAGGTGGGGAAGAACCTCGAATACTTGGGCACAGGGGAAAAGTTCCTGAACAGAACACCAATGGCTTATGCTCTAAGATCAAGAATTGACAAATGAGACTTCATAAAATTGCACAGTTTCTATAAGCCAAAGGACACTATCAATAGGACAAAATGGCAACCAACAGATTGGGGAAAGATCTTTACCAATCCCTCTTACATTCTAAACCAAACAGCTCACTCACTCATAAGTATTTTGTACTTAACAGCATATTTAGAGGTTTTTTTCTCTCATTTCTTTCCCCCTTAGTGTTTCAGATAAGCTAAATCCTAAAAAAGACAAACCAATTATTTCTCTGTGATTAAAGAAATGCAATTAAAGAACCTCCCTCCCTTCTTCCCTTTTTCCCTCCCTCCCT
>NW_021604646.1:6087298-6183192 GCF_004785775.1 Grammomys surdaster | reverse complement strand
TCTCTCTCTCTCTCTCTCTCTCTCTCTCTCTCTTTCCTCCCCATCCTCTCTCTAGGGAGGAGCCAAAGCTGTTGGCAGCTGAGAAAATCCACACAGAAAGATTTTTGATGCCAAGCTGGCAGGAATCCTGGAGCTATGCACATGTCCTTCCAAAAGGGGATTGACTCTCAGCTATACAACAACAGTTCATTAAAGGGGAATATCTCCGTTACTGTGGGCATTTGTATCTAATCCACTGTTTTGCTCCATCCAAAGACAGTGTTTCTTACTTACTGAAAAACTATAAGCACTATTACCCCTAGAAAGAAAGAAAATAGAATCATGCCTTGTCCTTTTGAGACTTAAAGTGATGTGATTTTACAATGAGTGCAGACTAGGGTGGAAGTAGCTGACTGATGATGGATGAAAAAGCAGCCCTAGGTACTTATGGTGCATGCATACATGCATGGGTATGCTTTCTATTCTGAAAGAGAAGCAAGTGATCTAAAGTGAGACTACAAGGAAGTGCATGGACATTGTTATATTTGTATTGAAACCTAAGGCTAGGAATCAGGGCTTATTATCTCAAGAGTAACATCTCATCACTAAGGGAAATCAGAAAAATATTACAAAAGGACTGGACAATTTTTGTTCATACTTACCAAGGAAAATGTTGGACCAGACAGCATGGCTCTGAACTCACACTGAATGTATTTCAACCAAAAACTACCTGTTTACCAGAAAGTTAACCTTAATTGAGTGTCCGATACTAGTATTCCTTCAACTTAAGTCACCTAGTACTAAGTATGAAAGTACTAAGAAATTGAGCCATGTCTTCCATTCAAATACATACTGTGACACAAAGTACAATATTAACAGAAATATGTATGCTTGTGTGCACGTATATACATGCCATTTTCAGAGTATTCTCTTGCTACGTTAGATGCTGATAGAGTGGGTTACTTGACTGTTATTTAGTTAAAACCTCGGTGTTTAGAATCTCTAAGACACAGATTGAGTTCATGTTCTTCCACTTTTCAATTGCACATTATTTGTAGAACTCTCTGACTCTTGATCTTCTGACTGGTAATTTAAGGATTATTTTGATGCCTCAAAAACATAAAGTACATTTTGATGCCTCATAAACTACAAAAACATGGCTACTCACTGACACCTGATAATGCAAGAAAAGAGAAGTGTGGATTATGTTTTGACTTGTTATGAGGAAGATCTGAAAGGAAATCCATAATTGAGTTTGAATACACTTTTTTTCTTTTATTTTTGAGGTTATAATATGATTCTATCATTTCCTCCTTTCATTTCCTCCTTGCTCTCTTTTCAGTTTGTAGTCTTTTCATCATTACTTGTTATTACATGTGTATGTGTGTATTTATATGCATATATATTCCTAAATACAAAAATATGACCTACTCACTTTGTGTATTGTTATTTGTATGTCCATTTTCAGGGCTGACCATTTGGTATTGGATAACCAATTGGTGAGCTCTTCTTGGGGAAGACTATTCCTCCTACTTTCAGCATCTCTTTGGTGCCCGTAGTTTTTTGTGTAGGGATGAAGCTTGTGGTTTTTTTTCCCAAACCACTTTGACATCTATTGTTGCTGCTCTTGTTTAGCACATGTCAAGGCAGCCACACTGGGGAGACTTTAAAAGTGTAGTTTCTGACATTATTAAGAGACAAAGTCTTACAGCAAACTCCCTGAGCATCTGGATCTTGCATCTTTGCACACTAGTCTGAAATGATCCCTGAGGCTTATGTACTGGAGTGTTTGTTACATATATACATTGGGACTGGGTTCCAGAACTATGAATTTTGATTATCTGTGGTTTTCTGAAATGGTTTGTTTCAGAGAGAAATTTCCTTGATGTAGGGTAAGGACAACACTTATGTGGTTAGAAAGACAAATATTTAGAGTGTTGTTAATGTCTTCTCTAGCTTTGGGTAGTTGGCTAGGTTTCCATCCAGGCATGATTTCCCACTTTGTTGAGCACATCTTAAGTCTGATTAGAGAGTTGTTGGTTATCACCAAGGCCAAGCTTGCACGCCACTACTGCACTCTTAGATTTGTCATTGCATACTGGCCATTGGTGAGGTTCATAGGCATCATAGCTAGGTAGGACTATTGGTTGTTTCCTTTCTTTGGATGATTTCATAGCCCCTTCTGGTGCCATGAAAGCTAGTCCTCACAGAAGAGCCATTCAGGCCAGTTCTAGCTCAAGGACATAATCCACTTTTGACATTTAACAGTGAACAAATTTTAAGCTGTTATGTGTGCCATTCTGCTTCACACCTGGCAAAACTCATAAAAAAAAAATCTTACCAGTTTCCCTGGTTTGGACTGGGAAGAGAATCAAACAGTGAAAACCCTAACTAATCCTATGTCCATGACACCATAAAAGATGGTGTATCCTTGAGGTATTAAAACTTGGAAGGTAAGTTTGGACATCATCATCTAGTGAAGTTCTTCACAGAGCACTACTTTATAGAACCTCTAGGTCAGGAAGGTCATAGTGCATTGAAAGAGAATGACTATCACGGATTTGCCCCTTCCCCTTAGGAAGACCTCCTTTTATGGTATTAAAGTCCTTCCTTTATGGAATTATTTAACCTCAATCTCATCTCAAAGACCCCGAATCAAAATATTAATTAGGTTGTTCTTAGCCTCTTAATTCTTCATAGCAGGGGTCAAATATCAACAGGTATGGTAGTCTTTTGAAGTGTCTAAAAATTAGTTAGCTAATTAGAAATGAGAACGGTGGTACTTCTCTGAAATAATCAATGTTTCCCAAATCACAGAAGGTAGTAAATCACAGATCTGACTTCAGGGCATGTGGTGTTTAATCTTCATTTTGAACCTGATGGGGCTTAGATTTATCATAAAAAACATACTTCTGGGGTACCTATGAGGGTGTTTCCAGAGAGGCTTAAGGAACAGAGAAGAACTTCTGTCAATTCTGTGGGTGAGGTCCGAAAATAAAGAAAGAGTACAAACTGGGCTGGGGACTAGTTTTCATCTCCATACTTCCTACTTGAAGATCCAATATGAATACTCATCTCATGCTTCTGCTGTCACGCATTGGCTGTATATAATGAGATATTCTCAAACTGTGCACCAAAACAAACCTTCGTCTTTCTCTCTCTCTCTCTCCCTCCCTCCCACCTTCCTTTATTTCTTCCTTTATTCTTTTGCTAGATATTTTGTCACAAGAAAAAGAAAAGCAACTAATACAGAAGCTCAGCTTATCATTTAGTCTACAATGCTAAAAAGAAGATGTGAAGAGTTTGTATATAAATGAATGCACAGTGCATGATGTGGTTGATATCTAACACATGTAAATCGTATCTGGGTAGAATAAAGATGTTGGTGAGGATTTTCATCTCATTGGAAGCAGGGCTTTCCTTCCAATAAAGGCTTATATGTATTAATGACCAAATCATCCAACATTCGTAAATATGCTTCACATCTAAAGATACAACTTCAACCAGTCAGTGCCAACATGTTTAATTTCAAGTCTCCTGTCTTTCATATTCTGCTTGAGTAACAGATTGACTATCATCAGTAATGACTCCTTTCTATTACTTTCGTATAATGTGCCTGACCTGTATGTAGCACACTGTATATAGTATCTGCATATATTATACTGCCATACACTAGATATGCCTCCTAATAACTTGGGAGGCAGAGAGCCTGCTAAGACACCCAGGAACTCTAATTGTCTCTGATTCCATGTTTGAAGCAAAGTTAAGTCCACTCAAATCAGGACACAACATCTCCTAACATTTCCCTGATATGCCAAGAAATCACTGTGGGCACTAGACTTGGATTGTAGAGTTGCTGGTCTAGATAAAACAGTGTATTTTTACATAAAAACTTCATAATCATGATTACTGATGCTATTTGCCTCAAGTATTCCTCTTGCTCTCTAGTTGTTGGGGGACATGCGCTCTTTGCAAAGACATGGTTAGATTTGAATTTGCTTGGTAGAAAATCTTAGATACGTGCCAGCATGGTCAGCACAGTTGTAAAACACTTTTGATATAAATGATATTATTACTGAACATTCTGTTTATGTTCACAGAGTTCTGAAACATTACATTGGTCCTTTTAATACCCAATGGGTGTGTCTGACTTTTTTGTTCAACTGATGGAATTAGCTTTACTAGTAAAGAAGCCTGCCCAGAAAGTAACTAGTTCTTACACCATGTAGAAGCTCATACTTAGCACTGCCCCATGGGAAAGGCTTTATTCCTACATTCCTTTTTATTTATTCAGCGGGGGGATACAGAATGAAGATGCACATATAATGCTTTGCTACTTAATGTCGAAGCACAAATTTGAACCCAGGATTTTATGACTCCCGGTGGAAACTTACTCATTTGCAGCATCTAACTATACTTAAATAGCATTTGTTTACCTCCTTCTAATGAAGAAACCTGAGACCCACAGAACTGTAATTCATGGAAGAAGGGAAGTCAGGAATCACAGAACTCTTTTTCTTTACTACAGAAAAACACTGATTCCCATTTTATCTACAGTATTAGTGAAAAGTTAGGCTGATAGCTACAGTAACCTCTTTTAAATTCTGTATGTTGAGATCATAAGACGAGAACGGACATTTTGGGTATTGTGTTACAGGGGAATCTAAAGCTCCAAAGAGAGGCTGGGACTGTTCAATGCACGAGTCAGATATTCTTAGATCAGTGTAAACGCTATAGATCATTAGTTCTCTTCTTCATCTCTCCTCTAGCTTTCCCCTAATATTCACCTTGCTTTTCCAAGAAAAAAGACATCTGTTCTTTAAGAGCTAATCCCATGTTATCACATTTATGCATTTGTGGTTTAGTAGTCTGAACACAGTTCTGCAAGGATTCGTTCACCTGGTTGTTCCTCTCACTGGAAAGTAAAACGTGAGGGTGAGAGGAGCAATAGATAGCAGGCTCTTATGGCATCTATACGGATCATGCAGGTGGATGTCTGTCATTGCTTTATCATGTGCTGTGCTTTGAGCACTCTCAATTCTTTCACTGGGGAGAATGATAAGAAGGTTACCAGTGAAGCACCGGGTCCCAAGAGTCAGAGAAGCAGTTAGACAGGGTCAGGGTTGGGATGCATAGATGTCATCACTTGTAAAGTTTATTTGAAGGACAGTCAGGAAGTAGAAAACGTGACGCTATGTGCAAATAGATATTTGGCTATAAACATTTTCCCTGAATATGAGAGCAGCCTAATGATGAGGCAGCCCAAACATAAGATACCGGAGAGTATCAAACCTTTGATGATTTCTGAGAGGCAAATTGTGTCTTTCATGTACAGAATACCTTCTGTGCTATTCGCTAGGTGACCCTTAAAGTGTCACAGCAAGAGGTACAACTTCTGAGGCTGGAAAAAATGCTTATCTGAAATTTTCTTTGATTTGCTTAAGGAGTATTATAGGGGAGGTCCAGAATAAGATTGAGGCAGGGGGAACTAAAATAAGAAATGACTGTAATACTTTTACCGTTGAACACCATGAGGTATTTAACTAAGTGGCTTAAATGGAAAATATTTTTAGAAATTGAGAAAGATGACAGGCATGATCCAGATGAATTGGAAAAAAAATGATTCAGAAAAAAAATCTCAGAAGTGTCATAAGAAGTATTACCAATTCTTTGAATCATAACATGGTATCCGTACATATTTAGGGAGATCTTTTTTTCTCCAAATCTCAGTGTATTACATTTAAAGATCCTATCTGATTTTCTGTCTGTTCTTATATTTAGATCCCTTTAGGAATTACTGATTTCAAACCACACTGTTTCCCCAACAGAGTAACACTGAATAATTAGGCCTTTAAGAAATCAAAACTCTGAAGTTTTCTGTTGTGAGGTACCTGCTGTGCACAGGCCCTGAATATGTGAGCTGGAGGGAGAAGCTTATATAGGGGGAGTCTTGTGACAAAGAAAGAAGACAAATCCAGTAAACTGCCATCCTCCCTGTAGAGAAAGGAGATGATTATACACAGGCACCAGTAGTGCTGATTGTCTGACTATGTGCAATGGGAACTTGGCAGGGTGTTTTCTTCCTTGTGGGATGAGAAAACTAGAGCAAAACAATAAAGTAATAGATATGCAAACAGGCAGACTGAAAGCAGATGCCTCTGAAAGTGACGAACTCTGGCAATACAGAGTTTTGCTGAAAATATGCAATTAGAGAGACTGATGTGTCCTGGTGGGAGCACGCATTTGTAAACCATTGTCCTACTTACAGTTAGTGTGAGCGAAGGAGAAGTTACTTCCCTGGACCTTTTCTTCGTTATTAAAAGGAGCTCATAATACTTTCATAGAGATGTTTTAAGGATGTGCTGTAATCTGTCAGGGACTGGTCAGAAACACAGGATGGAAAATTGGTAGTGCTGTCAGTGTTAGTGAAGATAATGACGCTTACAGTGAGTGAGCAGGGAAGAATGAGGAAAATCTGCTATTTTTTCACTTTCTTTAAAAATCTGTTGTCAACAAAGCTCACTTTTACCAAGAGAGTCCCCAGTGCTGGACTCTGGATGGACACAAATGATTGTAATCAAGTAAAACTCATCCTGGGGTGAGGTGGTGGTCCACAGAGGCACGGATAATTTCCTGCAAAGATACCCACTCCCTTCTCTGCATCTGTACAACTTCTAGTCTAATTTGTCAATTTAGCATCTGGAGAAAGAGCTCATCAGTTCTACACATTCACTTGTAACAACGTGAATTCTGAATTATTTTCCATCAAAGTTCATGGGGCAAGCATGGGCTAAGAGGTTTGATGGTGTCTGAAGCATTGAGGGAACAGAAGAGTGTTGAGGGTAATATTTAAAAAGAAGGCACCTGATCTAGCTTGTTCTTAAGCAGCTGCCATGTTCCCGACTAGACAAGGCCTGAGGCCAAGAGCAGCACTGTGCTCCAGCCCTCAGACCTCGGCTCAGGCCTGCCAGAAGCACCTGCCCTGCGCCCATGAGATATAAGCATAGTGGCTATATTTGTCAATCCACCACCTTGTCCACAATGCTCGACCAAACCCCAGACAATACTCGCCACGCCCACAGCTCCCAGAAGAATGAAGACGTTAAAGCTTAATTATTACCCAAAGGCTTTATATACTTGGAAATGCTCAATTAACGAGATGCCCACACAATTAGGATTGGTAACCCAATTAATTAACCTAGATACTAATGATTACCTGAGACTGCTAAAGACATACAAACATCTCCAGCCATCTTCTTTCCTCCTTCGTCTCCACCCCTTCCTCTCCTGCTCTCTCTTCGCTCCTCCCACATTAGCTCCTCCCCCATCAGCTTCACTGCAAACACTGTAGCAGCAGCAGGAAACCATCCCTCGACGGAAGAGCACAGGATGATGAATTGTCTGGCTTGAGCTATCTACTCCAGTGGTTTGGTGAGAAGAGCATAATAGAGAAGCAAGGAGTCTGAAGAGCCTGGAGATGTCTAATTGCATCCATGTGGTACCAGCATCTTTTGGAGGGATGCCACACAGGCCCAGTCAGTAGGAAATGAGTGAACATTACTGGGGGTTGGCTATCAGGTTAACATCAGGTGGCAGGAGTAGGAATATGTAACAACAACATTCAAAAGAGTTAAAGGTAACACAGGGTACTGAACTTGGGCTATCTTTGAAGTATAGAAAAGAAAATCGAGACCCACTGAGACATTTCATTGTAGGAAAGCCTGCTGGCTAAACGTCCATCTTTGATCTATAATTAAGATCCAAGAACTTCACTGTGTTAGTTATTAGCTTTATCCAGTGTAACAGCTTAGATAGATGGACTCAGGCAAGTAATACCCAACATAGGGATGGACAGAGTGACCTTTCTGATCATCTCAGGTGTTCCCTTAAATACAGAATGTGTCACACTTTTTTAGGTAGTAAAATCTCGTCAAGCATCCATCTTATGTTAAAAACACAACTGTAACGATTTCCACCTTTTCTTAGTTAAATGACTTCCTACTAGGTGTTATGAACAAACAAGCCAGGTACACCGTGTCCTTCAAGTATTTTATAGCATTTATAGGGTTAAGTGGTCCTTTAATCCAATTTAACAGAGAATATCACTGAATGATCTACCACCACTAAGTTTGGTATCATTGTGGGAATTTGGGATCTAGAAAACCATATACAGGGACCAAGAACTATGAATTATCTAAATGGACCTGATTATTTATTATTCAGTAGCACCATGTTTATTTTTTTACCATTTTAAAGCTCATAGTTTTTTTAATTTATTATTTATTTATTTACATTCCAGTCATTGCTCCCTCCCAGTCACCTCCACAGTTCCTCACCCCATTTCCCCTGCCCCATGCCTACAAGAAGGTGCTCCCCCTCTCCCCACAAAAGCCATTGTAGTCATCAGGAGTAGAGCTAATTACTAAATCTTCATTGTCATTCAGGGATAAGCAGTTGCCATTCTGTAATTCTGTCTATGCCTTGTGTGAGGTGGAAACATTTAGAATCACAGAAAAAAACAGTTTTTATTTAAAGAAAAATGGTTGTTTGGATCCATTCTGATGTGTAACTGGAATGCTTTGGGAGTAGGGTCTACCCTGCAAATCACTTGGATTTTCAACTACTTCTGCTATGAACAGGGACAGGGAACTAATAAGAATCTAAATGTCCCTAGTTATTATTCAAAAACACCGTTTTTTTTTACCATCTTAAAGCCCAGAGATTTTTAATTAATTATTTTATTTATTTACACTCTAGCCGTTGCCTCTTCCCAGTCCTCCCACCACAGTGGCGATTCGCCAACCTTGGGAAAGTGCAGCAGTTCAGAAACGAACTCATTAGCCCTCTTCTGCACCTAATAAGAGCCATGATAACCACAGACTTCAATCTCAAGTTCCCTGTAGAGTAATTCTTGTCTTGCAAACCTGTCATCAGATAACATTAAATGTCTCTGAAAACAATTTTCTTTCCAAGTTGTCTTTCAGGTAGCTCAAAGTAAGAATTAGACCACTTATTTGTCTGATTTCCCTAAGCAGAGATAATAAGCCTAGAAGGAAAATAAAATTTGGTAATTATACATATCAAATGTCTTTCATGTTCTCTGGAAAGGTAAATTATATGGTGATATGCAAACATACAATAGTCAGAATTTCTCAATTACTATGTAATGAATGTGCTGAGTGCAGAGAAGAAAAAAATGAAATTTTAATCATAATATGACATTCTTCTATTTTTAATTGAACTCTTCTAAATATGCTTAAAATCCTCACTCATCTCCTCCCTTTCATGTATTATATGACAACTATTACACAATCATACCTACTTCATAGGAAATCTAGGAATCATTGTATTAGACACTATGGTAATGCCATGAATGAACCTTTATCAGTATTTTAATGATAATAACACTTGGCACACGATCAGCAAGAACTCATATATAATTAAGATCAGTAACATAAAATAGTATTTTTATTGTTAAAGGAATTTATTCAATGGTGCGATTGCAATTCTTGTCTTAATCTGATTCGAAAATGTTTGACAGAAGGCCAGGTGGTAAGTCGGGAGCATGCTCCACAAACAGAAATATTGCAAGGTAAAATTAAATTTTAAGCCTATGAATGATGATACATACAGAAGTAATCTGAATGTCTTAAGCCTTTCAGCAAGTATAAATCAGAGCACATTAAATGTTTAGGCTTTGAAATTCAGCTTGGCTTCTAGTTAGGCTTTGTGGTTGATTATCCTTTTCCAAAGTGTTCAAAGACATCATCAATCAGATTTGCGAGCCTCAGAATGAGTATTAGAGTCAGCAGATGAGTGGATTAGTGTCCAGCCTTGAGAAGAAGAAATGTGCATTTTGATTTATTTTGTCAGGTTTGGATTTTGAAGGCGTTATAGTCTACAGAGCATTTTCTCAAACTGAGCAATGACATCATCATGTAGAAGAAGGCTGATATCTGTGGAGAATGTGTTCAGTGATAGAGAAAAAGTAAATGTGAAGTCTGCAGATCAATATGTTTCTGGCTTCTTCTGAGTGTTGTCCACACTTGGCAGAAGAAGAAACTAGTCTCAGGAAATGAAAATATATTGGTAAGAACATCCAGAGAATTACAGGATGAATGTCCTTTATAGATTTTTAATGTTTCACAATCATAATCTTGCACATAGCCATTCCTTGTAGCTTTGGCTCATTTCAGATTTTATGATATTTGACTTTAAAATGACAAGTAATAAATGTGGTCTGTCTTTCTTTCCTTTCTTATTTTTTATATCACTCTCAAGGTCTTAACACAAATGTATCTTCTGATGACATTACTGCCTATCATTATATGGCCTATTATCACTAAAGTCAGATCTAAAGCCTGGAAAAAATAGTAACTTCAAAAGTTTATCAGACATTTGGAAAGTCTCAGTATTGACCCTAACGTTAATAGATTGTTGATATGTATTACATATTATCAAATAATTCTTTCTAAAGAGTAAAAAGATTATTATCATGAAAATATATTTTTAAAGTGCATACAATTTATAGTCATCATCATAATCACCAGACAGTATTTAAAATATTTTCTTAGGATACATAGTTTTCTGATGCATTGTTCATTGTATTCCTAAAAGCTTTATGAGATAGGTGTTATTGCTATTTTAGAAACTGGAAAAGGGGAGTAAAGGCACTATAAAAGAACTCATCAAAGCTAGCAAATGCCTGCTAGAAGCATCAACCTCCAAGATGTCTGCTTATATCCTCCAATGTACAGAGGCCAGCTAACTGTGGGTTTGTGTAGAGATGTCGGTCTATAGAGTGACACCTGGGGTTTCATCAACCATGTCTCGGCCTTACCTGAAGCCCTTGGAACTAGCCATGCAGTGGATGCCCTGGGAGGATGGATAAGCATTCAGTGGATGAATAAAGGGAAGGAAAGATTTGTACTTATTCTTATGAATTGTTCTATTAGAGTCCCTGATTTTTTGTACAGATGTATGGTTTTCAAACTAGAAATGTTTAAAATTCTTCAGAAATCATGTAAAAAATTTAACAAATCCATTTTCACTTCCCTCTAAAGGCCATTTGTTGTCACTTCCTAATATGCTAATTCACTAGAGCTGTTAGTGTAAACAAAGGCAATTGGTGTTATAGGCTAGGTTTAGCAGTATCTCATTCATAAGGATATTAAATTATTTTAGGCAAAGTGGCTTTGTCAAACCGAATCGAAATAAAGAGAAAGTGGTAATTAGACTATGTTAAAATATAACCTCCAAGGATATTAAGTATGTAAGTGTTCAGCCATGAAAAATTAGATTGCAAGAGGTTGTACCATTTATTGGCTTATTTTGTAAGATATAAAATTACCTCTCATGAATAAATATGACCAATAATGGTAACTCTATAATTTACTGCTATGATATTAAAAATACTTTTTGACTAAAAATTAACTACTTATAGATGCTTTTCCATGACCAAACCTTGAGTAGGGAACAATTAAATGAACATTTTCTGTTGACTTTACCAATCAAATTTTGATTTTCATATTCTAGACTCTACTCATGAAACACTCTATTAAATGCTAGTCAAGTAAATATTGAAACTTAAATTTTAATTTAAAGTAAATTTAACTTTTTACTTAGTGGTAATTAGGTTGAGTCACATCATAGATTAAAGTGAGGGTCTTTTCATGAGATAGATGTTTCTGCTAGATGCTAAATCTACCTGGTAGAATAAGGAAATAAGAATAATTTCATAGGGTAGAATATGCAAAATCATGCAACTTAATGCTTTTAGGAAACGTAAAGCATAGAGTATAATCCTTGTCTCATTGACATCAGGAGCCTGAGAGAGAAAGGAGCTTACTGTAGGATCCAGGGCATGTCAGAGATGGAATTAGGAGGAATCATGAACTATTTATTATAGATTCAGATTTTTCTATTTCCAGATTTTGAACAATCTTTTTCCCATCTTGCTTTTTTCACAGGCTCGTCTACTTTGACATTTCACACTCTTGTAACACTATTTACAGAAAATCCTTGGTAGCCAGAGGAAACTTTAAATACATTTCCAAGTAAAGACTATATGCCAAGCATTGTTTGGCCCTGGGGATCAGCCATAGAAACTACTGGCACTCTGCTTTCCTTTCTCAATATTTGAGCCTTTTGATGTGCATACACCATCAAACCATTCCTAGGAAGCAAGGTATCAGTGCCAGTGTTTAGAGAATGATGTAAGAACGGAGGAGCAGATTGAACTAAAATCATTCGGGTATGCTCACAAATCTTGGAGAAAAAGCTATAGGCTTAAAATAATGACTAAAAATGTCATAAGTACTAGTTACAAATAAGATGTGGCCAGGAGAACCAGAGTGAGGATGCAGGAGGAAAAGAGAACAAGGGGGCATTGAACAGCACAGAGTATTAGAAATTATTAATTGCTTGGACCCAGAAGAGGAAGAAGCCTTGTCCACAAGGAGTATAGATTATTAGATCCTCTCCTCTGGTAAGTGATATGAAGAATCAGCTTCAGAACTTCCAGCGTTGTTGGAAATTTAACTCTGCACTTATAAGGACAAGGAGGCACAACCTGGCATTTCAAACATCATATGTCTATAGGATACATAAAAGCTTCTTAAAAGTCAGCTCCTTTTGTTGAGGTGGAAGACATCTCCAAAACTGTATTCAGCACACTCATAAATCATTCAAGTTTGGTGCCCAAAAGTAAATTCATAGTCTCATGTCTGCATACCCCAGTAGTTGGGTGTTACATTGTGAAACAGAGTATGCCTTACTTTTGACTTCACATTAATGGATCCATTCAACAAAAATAGAGTAAAATATTTGAAGGACTGAGAAATGGGTGTATTCTCTTAGAGGTGGGGAAGGAGGAATGGGACAAGGAATTGTCAGAGGACAGAACTGGAGGGGGACAATGACTGGACTGTAAAAATGTTTAAAGATAATTTTTAAAAAAACAAAACTGTGTCTGTGATGAATACATATGTCTGTATCACCTAAATGATGCATTCTTTTATATGTATCCCCTAAATGATGAATGTAAATACTGTACAATATTGTACATATTGTATTTATACAGTATTTACAATGTGCTCTGTGTTATAAGTAATCCAGAGGTAAAGTAAAAGGTAGGATAGGTT
Source organism: Grammomys surdaster (assembly GCF_004785775.1). Taxonomy (NCBI): domain Eukaryota; kingdom Metazoa; phylum Chordata; class Mammalia; order Rodentia; family Muridae; genus Grammomys; species Grammomys surdaster. The sequence goes on along the minus strand of NW_021604646.1, from coordinate 6,170,071 downwards.
TAATGCAAGTGCTCTGAACTTTCATTAAGGAACTTGAACAGCTGAGAATTCTAATATCCACAGGAGTCCATGGATATCAAGGGACAAATGTATCTATCTTTGTTTCCATCCATACTTTCTGGCTCATAGTTCTGAAAACATTTATAACCCTAAAGTGATTAGAGCATGGGCCCAGCTCTTAAAATATGTGGCTGTTTGGGAGTATTTCTTGAACCACAAAGACAAGAGACATGTCTTGTTGACAAATGTCTGTTTGGGCCAACCATACCCGAATTTGCCTTAAAAAGGAGATTTTACAAACTTTGAAATGATTATTTCCAGGTTGTCAGGAGATGACTGAGGATTGTGTTGATTCAACAGTGTAACCAATCTCAACTATATTATGCAGTCTATATAAAAACTCTCAGAACTCAGTTTGGAAAGCTTTTACAACATAAAACTTGTTCATGTTATCTGAAGGTACAGCAGAGATGGGAACAGTATAAAGAGCTAAAGGAAGAGCCTCCTAGGCATGGAAGCTCCTGCATTTCAAAACTTTCCAGACTGCCTGCGATGATTCTCTTAGGCTCCATATTCATTTATACCTTTTAAAACAATCCACTATAGTAAATGATTAAGCATAACTTAAATATATCCTTACCAAATTCTGTAGATGTGCTTGATAACTTCATCACACCCTGGTGATAGAGTACCTCAGTTTAAACTCTAATTCCTTAAGAAACAAAAGTCATAACTTGACTACTATCTGAAGTTGAGAATTCTGTGGGACTCAACCTTGCTCTTTCAGAATCAGATGTTATCCACAGAAAGATACTGCAACAATTGACTTAAATTACTAACCATCAAGTTTGTGTCTGCCATTGAATAAGTGCTTTATGTATGAGGAAAACTCTTTCACCACATTATGAAGTTACAGATACTGTCTGTGAAGTAGGGATGATGTAGTGATATAGAACAGAAGAGAAGAAATCTTTTCTCCTATAATCTGAAAATCATACTCCAAACATCCTTGTCTACTGATATTTCTCTTTAGACTTCTTGAGCAACAGTGTTGCAAATACCAGTGCAAATGACTGCCACCCATTATTCTTTCCTCATGTTAGCATGTTCCTTCCTTTCTGTCTTTGTAGCATTTTTCATATTCACAGCATCCTCCTGCTCATCACATTTCCCAGTTCCATGTGTTTGGATTCACAGACCTCATGAAGCTCTACTGTACAGAATTTCTCATTTGATAACTCACTCTGATAGTACCATAGATGATTTATATCTATCCTTTGGGGGATGTCTTGTGTTGTGATAGTGTTCATTGCAGAGTGAGAAATAACTGTATCTATAAGGTTTCAAAGAAAGATAGCAAGGTTCCTTCATTCCATATGTATATTTGTAAGAGTGGGACATGCTTTCTGGAAGAAATGCAGTCTTTCACACAAGCTTGTATTGATCTATGGTAGTAATTCTAGCTACTAGAATTCACACATAAGATTAAAAATTTGACTTAATATATATGGAAAAAATAAGAACAGCACTGCATTCCAATTTACTTTTTTTCTTTTTTTGCAATAAAATGTTTATTCATATGATGCTATGACATAAATATAAAAGCAAAATTAATGAACTAAATGCATTGTCTTTGTCAGTTCAACACAGAATAGTATTATATTGCAATTCTTTTCATTTAACTTGCTACTTGCATATATTTCAAAATCCATAAATATAACATTTTCATTACATGTAGTAATGATGGAATGGTTACAAAATAATTCAAAATAATAAACCAGGTATTCTCAAACTTCCTAAAACTCTGACCCATCCTAATGTTGTGGTAAAAACTCCTCTAACCATAAAATTATTTTTGTTGCCTGCCCTTTTTTCCTTTCTTCCTTCCTTCCTTCCTTCCTTCCTTCCTTCCTTCCTTCCTTCCTTCCTTCCTTCCTTTCTTTCTTTCTTTCTTTCTTTCTTTCTTTCTTTCTTTCTTTGAACAGCTTAACTCTATCCAAACTGCAGTTGTTTTAAAAATTGGATATCTTATTTATTTACAATACAGATGTCATCCCCTTTCCACATTTCCCCTCCCTAGAACACCCTATCCTATCTCCCCTCCTCCTTTATGCTTTTATACCATTTTGATTACAGGCATGTATTAGGTCAGTTCTAGGTTGAGGGTCTAGCAATAGATGCAAATAGTCAAGGAACAAACAATACAATAAACACAAACAGTCAAAGAAAAAGCAAGGCATTAAACCCAAATATGTGAACACTCCCATGATCACTGTTTCAAAGGGCTTATCAGAATGACCAAAGTATCTGAGCCTACTTCCCTGTCCTAGCCCAAAGTCATTTTCATGTCTGAAGCCTATGCCCTTGTTCTAGCCTAAAATTTGGATTCCTGACTGAAATTACTTCTTTGTTTTAGCCCAATATTTAGGTTCCTTCCTGAGATTACTTCTTTGTTCTAGCCTAAGATTTAGATTCTTACCTGAAATTACTTCTTTGTTCTAGCCAAATGTCAGAATCCTGCCTGAATTTTTAAAACACTTCCAGTGTTGTTTTGAATGAATAGCCAACTACATTCTCAAGATATCTCTGCTATATCATCCTCAGACAGTTTGACTTTTGGTCTGAAATTGGGTGCTATATTTAAAATGAGAAAATTCATTTTGTGTTTACACATCACATATACTCTACTCCTTGAATCTCTATTTTAATTTGTTTGATCCTGGCAAGGAGATTGCCTCTCTAATGCTTTCTGCATCTTCCTGGAAAGACAAGATATAGACTTGAAAATCATGCTCGTGGAGGGAAAATCGAACAGGCCCAACCCCCTGTCTGGACTAATTAAGGACAAATGTAAATACATTTTCTGCTTCAGCCTAAGGATAAAATTGTGTGACATCAGTTATTTGGTTAATTTCATCGTTTGGGATGGGATGAGGGAATGATGGTATTGTGACACTATACTGGTGTCAGTCTCTCCTTCCTACATATGTAGGACTTTATCCCTTTTTGTACACACTGATACCTTCTTTCAAGTGTTCTGTAGTTGCTAGGCACTTCGGGTGCTGAATTTTTGCACAGCAAATGAAAAAATAGTAATTCAAATAAGGAAAAGAATTCATCCAAAACTTTGTGAGAAGTCCACTGCAGACAGGAGATTAAAGTTGAAGGTCCTACTTATCTGTTACCTCAGTATCAGTCTTCTACAAAAAACTACAGACTGCCTTAATGCCTTGTGGAGGTTTATTTCTAGTGGATCACTTCCTTGCAGCCATACATAGTAATTGCTTATCAAATACCTCATCAGTGGGATAGAGATTCTTGCTTTTATACTATTCATACATATTCTCTTAGCTTCTCTCATTAAGAGTTTTATATGAATCCACTTGTGCATTCTAAATTATAGCTATCATCTTTCTTCTCCTTTTAAAAGCATGTATTAATTTTGTAAAATAATGAGCCTCATCATGATATTTACATTTTAAATTGAATAATAATATCACTCTATCCATTATACTTGGCCCCAATTCATACTGACACTAAGCATTTGGATCTTTGAATTTTCAAATCTAGATTCTTCCTATAGGTGATAATACGAGATACTTTTCTTTCTTTAAAATAAATTGGACTTTTTGCAAACTCAATGTGATGACTTCCTATTCTAATTAATATCTCTATAAAATGAGTTTTGTTCTTTACAGTTGAATGTGTGTGTGCATATATATATATATATATATATATATATTACATATTTTTATGTTTCTTACCAAATTATCTTCATATCCTGTGTAATTTATATATTCTTTATCAATTCATCAATTGATGAGCCCCTAGGCTTTTCCCAAATCATGGCTATTGTAAATAATGTCACAATGTGTGTAAATGTGTAAATGTTCTATGTCTTTCCTCTATGTGGATGCAGTAACTTGGTATTGGTTTTATTGCAAAACTTTGATCATTTCTCATTTTTTGTAATATTCTTATCACTTGCATCCTTTTCTTCAAAAGTATGTTTCACATTCAAATCTAGATTCCCATTGTTGTAGTGGTAAAATGCGTTTCAAAAAGCTCACTAAGCCACAACATGCTAGGTTCTGTGTATTTGTCAAGTTAAATCTCACATTATTTCATTGTTTGTTCTTATATTATTCATCAGTTACTTCAAATTCTTCATGATTTCCAATGCTTAGAATTTTTATTTAGTGTAGAATTTCTCATTTCTTTCAACTTGATCATAAAATAAAAGACAATTTTCATAACTACTCTGGAAATTAGTTGTAAGAATAAAATAAAAAATTCTTTCATTGCTCCTTATTTTATAACCCATCACTCTCTCCTTTGCTCTCTGTAGCACTGGCTGGTGATCCAGTCACAGAACTATCCTGAAAACAACAGATTCTGTTTGCATCAATGATATGTTTGTCCCCTTTGTTGCGTTGTCCTCTTGCAGAACAACAAAAGTGATCAAGAATTTCTGTTGTAGTTAACATGTTTAGTAGCTTAAGAGGACAAGGGATGTTAAATAGACTGACCTGTTGTCAGCTTCTTAACTGCATGGCTTTCAGATATCCTACATCATCACAGTTTCCATCCACCAGGCTTGATCAAGTTGAATGTGATTCTACTTAGTCACTGTCTCTGTCTCTCTCTTCCTGTGTGTATCTCAGTTAATTTGATAGTAGAATTTGGAAAAATATCCTTATTTATTGAGATGACCATTTCTAGTTTCTCAGGCTTAGCTGGATATTTGAAGAATTCTATCCTTTAAATAATTCTTACCAATGGAATGATACTATCTTAGACTGCAGATGTTTTTCCACTGTGAAAATAATCAGCTAAAGGAACTATAAGACATTTTAAATAGTGAAATATTAAATTTGGGCCAGTACGTTAAATACTAGTAAGAAATTAATTTTCTGAAAATAAATATACAAATGCCAAGCAATCTAGTCAAAACCTTCCTTGGAGCTATCAGTAGTCAATTCTGAAAGTTTTTATGAGAAAATAAAGGAATTTAGAGGATCAAAGCAAGCTTAAAGAAGATATTGAAACTGGAAAGGTCAACAATTTGATTTCAATGCTTATAATAAGAATTCAAATAAATATAATGTAGTATTGGCAAACAATAAACATGTAGAACTGTAGCATTGAGTAGAGAAGCAAGAAAATGGCATACAAAATATAGTTAATTAAATTTTGACTGTAAATATAGTTTTTGTGTACAGAAAAGCATATCTCTTGAATTTATTTAAATAAAATCGCACAACTGGCAAATTGAAATAACTGGGATTTTTGTTCCTTCTGGAATCACTGAATCAAGGACTGAAGGGTCATAGAGAACATGAATAAAAGTTCTATTTTGTAGCATAAAAGTCTGAATTATACAACTGAATACATATCAAAATTCAATGAAAATACAATAAGAATTATATATTTTATTGTATTTAAGTTTTACAACAAATAAAAATTTAAATTGAAAAAAATGCATTTTAAAGACTGACCAAAGTAAGCTAAAAGGAGAATTTGAAAATATGAAAATATTGCTAAACACACAGGTAGAATGAACAAAGCTTTTAGGGGCAGAAGGCTGAGAGTACACCTGCTTAGGAAATGTCATGATTCTTCTGTCTGAATTTTTTCCAAGTTAGAAATTTCATACAGAGGAGAAGGATTTGGAGATACCAAAGAAGGTCCATAGAATATCAACAAAAAGATTAAAGGGATAGAAAATAGTCCTAGTGAAGAAAGATAAAAGGAATGTGAGTTATTTTATGTAATTTTCAGAACAGAAGTTGAGAGATTGCTTAACAGCCATCTTTGCCATTTGTAAAGGGAATGTCTTGTGTTCATGGAGACCCTTGAAGCTACTGGAGTTTTGAGTTCATCTAATTCATTCCCTCATTCGTTTACAGGGATAACACCAGTGCCCAGGAAAAAAGAAAATAATATACTAAATATTTTGTGACTTGTTAAATGATTACACTTGAATACAGGATTCAGAATGAACAGAAGTCTTTATATACAGCTCATAGTATATATAGCAGCAATATAAGAATCTGAAAGTTCAATAAAATATTAACTTATTAATTCAAAGAATCTGAAACCTATTAGAACAATTCATCCTATTGGTGCTTTGCTAATATACATGTGTTTCTAAAGTCCCCATCTTCTCCTGGCTGACTTACAAACCTACAAATTTTCAGTTCTGAACAAAGCTCCTGACTAGGATAAGTAGACTGTCTTAGTTAAGGTTTCTATTGTTGTAAAGAGACACAATAGCCACAGAAACTCTCATAAAGAAACACATTTAATTGCGACTGGCTCAGACTTTCAACGATTAAGTCATTATCATCATAGTGGGAAGCTTGGTGGTGAGCAGGTAGACATGGTGCTGGAGAAGGAGCTGAGAGTTCTACAGCTAGATCTGAAAGCACTAAGAAATGAATGCCATGCTCAGCAAGGTTGAGCATTTGAGATGTCAAATAACAGACCACTTCCTTTAATAAGGCCACATATACTCAACCAAAGGCCACAGCTCCTAATTGTGTCACTTTCTAAGGACCCATAGGAGGAATTTTTATTCCAACTGCTACATAGACTAATCAGATTCTACTTATCCTTGTCTGGGGTTTATTTGACCTAGTAATCCTAGGGTTCCCTTGGCTCTATCAGCTATTTTTATCTGTGGTTCATCTGGAAGGAAAATAAACACCTTGTCTCAAAATTATAAACATGATGATCTTTTGTACGTTGTAGAATATCAGCATAAAGTCATGGCTTCTAAAGTAACTGTCCTGTCATAAGAAAATCTCTCTGGAAAACTATTTGGAAAACTGAAGTAAGTTGGTTGAGCATTAATAAAGCACAAATTGACCACATTACACTTAAGCTCACTAGGCATTCAAAATAGACATCTACAATTTCCTATAACCTTGACTATTTTTCATGTCTTTTCTGGATATTTACAACTACAGAGGCGTTTAAATAATGCTATTTAAAAGAAATGTTTGTTTTGAAAAAATAGACTGGTAAGAGTTATTTTTAAGCAACATAATTACTAAAATAACTAATATTTATAGTAAAATGCTAGGCTGTTTGCATACATTATTGTGTTTGATGTTAAGAACTTGCTGAGGTGAGCAGTATTCTTTATCTTTCCTTTACAAATAAGAATAGCAGAGATATATTTCCTTCAATGATTTCTACTCAAGTTCAAACAATCACAATGGGGTAGTGTTGGAGTCTGCCTAGTTGTGTCTAGTCCTAGGATCATGACCATGAATATCACAGCACATATGTATTGATACAGGCAAACATGGTATGAAGTGGTATCTTACTGACTAGTTGACAGTCCTTTAATTATCCTTTAAGAGACAGAAGAGAGAGATGAATCAAGCCCAATCAATCTTAGACCATTTAAGCTCTGTGGGACCCTTTATTTCACTCAGAGTTAAGAGGAATGAAAACAGAAGACCAGACCCAACAAAGGGAAATGGTTTCCTTTCATGTTAAAGAGATGTTTTATCACCTCTTATGAAGATAACATAGGGTTTCAGGCTTTAAAAGCCTAGGGGAGTTGATGAAGTTGCTTATCTACATGTTTGACTTGGCTTCCTGGTCAGCCTGCCCTCAACTATCTTCAATCCTCATGTGTTGTAAGCTCTTCAACAGCCAATGTAGATTACTGAAGATAAGCTTTGTGAGTTCTGCACTAAGCATACCTATTAGAGGGAAAAAATACCTGGTTTTCCCATCATGTTGCCAACAGATGGAACCTATGGGAACTTAATTTGAAAATCAAAAAAAAAAAAGATTGCACCCCAATTTTTGGTAAGAATCATTCTACTCTAATTCCATAAATTTGACATTTTTAGAATCCATATAAAAATGTTACCATAAGAAACACATTAATAATGATGATGATAATACCTTCTTATGAAGCTTGTGAGGGATATGCATATATGTAATGATTATGTTTGTGTATGTGATTGTATATCCACAATTTGTAGTTGTCTATGGCCCACATAAAAAGTATACACTGAATAGGATTGTTAACATTAGATAATAGCAATTGTTATTGTTTTGCTGCTGTTGTTATTAGTAATGGTCATTAGTGACTCTACGGGATGATCAACACAAAGATAATAAGAGGAAAGCTAGAATGGGGACATTTAGGCTGCATCACATGAAGAGGCTGCTATTAACAGAAGAATGGGCCATACATAATTTTCTGGATTAGTGGTCTGCCAGGCCCAAGCCTGGACAACTATGAAATGCTGAATTGCTGAAGTGCTAAAAGGGTAATGAATTATTTCAAACCCAAAACATGTAGCTACAGCTTGAAAGCAGATGCAGAACACTCTAGAAGAGCCTCCCAAAGGAAGATAGAACATCTGAAGCATTTTCACTTTGTTATAACACATAACTCTTCAAAACATATGTGTTCCTCTGTGTGTATGTTTATTGTGGGGCCAGGAAGCCATTGACTGGGAAGAGCCAGCCCAGAGCAAAAGAGAGGTCAAAGTATGTCCAAACCCCAGAAATGAAGCCTTGATATTGGCAGGAGTTAGGATCCCCTCCTGCTCCAGATCTTCATGTACTAGTGCATGTACCCCTGTGCTCCACAGAGAAGGTCATATAGCGCAGCACCCAGGTTAAACTTTCCTTGTATAAGGTCATGTCTACTGGCATCTGCAATTCCTCTTTATGAAAATGAGGCATCCCCCACTACCCTGGCTCTGACTAATGATGCATTCATCTTCCCTAAATTTAAGTAGCCTTTGTTCCTCCCATTAAGTGGGGTGTCTCACTGAAGCTGTCCCCTGAGAATTTATTCTCATTGTGCTCACAGCAACCTGAGGTCTCACCTACTCCAAGTCATTCTAGCCTTGATTTCCCTCTCAGGATCCACTGGTTGTGATAATAGGCCTATCTCACAGGGTCAGGCAGGGATGCAGAGCCTGAATGGCAATAATCAATACATGAAAATATTTGTACACACAAAAACATGAATAGATTAATACAACAAGCATGCTCTATTGTTCTGGCCACCACCTGGCCTGTCACAGCTGTCTATAGACCTAAGAGGGCAAATGGAGAGTATCTCTAGTCAAGCAAGAACGTTGACTCTTAGCTATGTACTTGATAGGGCTAGATGCTTTTAAAACTTTAAGGTAATTGAAGTTTTCTTTAAAATCACACCGACTTTAAAGATGATTACTTGTGTAATTATTTTCTATGAATGAGGGTGAGAAGGATAAATAGGGATGACTAATACAGGCTTCTTTTCTTACCAATTTCTATCTCAAAGTAGAATGTAATTTAAGTTCTTGAGGCCTTCAGTGCTAATGAGTATCTATTTTTTTTCTTATATAAAAATCTGAGCATTTTAGCACAATTAAACTTGATGATAATCTCATTTACATAATTACAATGTAAATGATTTAGAAAAATGTATTCAAAATAGTATGTGTATATGTGTCCATGTGGACTGTATGAATTTTCTTTCCCAGGTGGGACGTGTAAGAAAGTAACTGATATTTGTTTGAAAGAGAGATTTTTCATTTCCTAGTATCTTTCAATTGTCATTCACATGTCTGTTTATATATAAGATGAGTGACATCTAGTCATATGACCCTTCATGTCCTTGTCTGCTGATTATGCAATTTTTACTTACTTGACAGGTTGTGGAGTTCATGAGACTGTATTGAAACTGATGAGACACAAGAACAGAATCAGAATACAATGTTTATAACTTCCCACACACAATTGGTAGGCACAGGGAAATGGCAGGAATAGCTGACCATGCTTTGTGTGTTAACTCGTGTATTTTTGGGTGTATACAGGCATGTTCAGATGTATATACATTTAGGCACTGAAGAGCATACATACAAGTGGTTGAGTTTGGCCACAAAATCATGGCGTTCTAGTTTTGAAACTCTGAGTACAGTAGCTCATGATTTTCAGCCCAGTCTGATGAACTCCACAGCCTTTGCTCACCAGTGGAAAGCCTGGACCGCCATAAGACCTCCATGATCCAGACCTATTGTTACTAGCAAGATTGCTGTTATGGTTGAACAAAGAGCCTGAGGAAACTGCATCTCTGCCATTCCTTCTTCCAATTTCAATTCTCCAGGACAGTGGGTTCCAGGACATCTTCAGAGGGAGGGTAAAGAAGCAAGCGAGTGAGCATCTGCAGTGTGTGAATCCAAAATTATAAGATATATGGCAGAGAGCATAAAATATTGAGCCCTGTGTCAAATGTAGAATGCAAGCATTAATGTAAGCATCAGCCCTTGACTGAACTGAAAGGCCAAAGAGCCATTAAAAGACTAAACCTAGATATTTCAGGTGCATAATTTGATCTCTATGTGGGCTTTGCCAAAACATGTCAGACAATTTCCAACTAGATGAGGCTTAAATATTTGTGTCACTCCAAGAAAGTTCTAGTACTTAATTTTTTACACATCAGCTACCAAGGTTCTAAATTATCTGCAAACATTTATTTCAATGCCAGAAACATGGTCAGAAACACAAAGGTTAGCACTAAATTGTACAGGTTCCCTCTAAACCCCCAGTTCTCTGGTTAAAATATTTTTCTATTTTCACTATGATTGAAAGTCCGGGTCTCCCAGTCTGTACTTGTAAATACAGAAGTGGATATGACCATGTTCTTTAAAGATGTATGCCTGTGCGTGTGCATGTGTGCGTGCATGTGTGCATGTGTGCCTCTGTGTGTGTGTGTGTGTGTGTGTGTGTGTGTGTGCACTTGAGTCTCTTCTTTCCTACCTTTTCTTCTGTGTGATCTTGAATTACTTATTTAGCCCCATGGTCTCCATCTGTAATACTAGGATAAGGACTCCATATCACAGGCTTTCACGAGGATTAAATTCAATCATGAGTGTCAAGTCCTTTCCATATAATATGTGTCAACAAATGGTGGTTTCTATCCTTTCTAAGCCTTGGTAATGCTAAGTTCAAATATAGTATCATGAGTAATTAAACTTTAACCTGAAGTTTCTATCACTGACATTCCAGAAGTCATCGGGACACAAAAGAAAAATATATAGCAAAATTATTTACTATATAAAGCTTTCTTATTTTTATTTACCCTCTAGTAGGGGGTCAAGTTTTGGGCCACTTGAAGATTAATTTGGTATCCTGACACTGATTACTCAATGTTATATTTTTATCATTTTGACAAAAATGATTCTTTAGATAGGTTTAGTAAGTTACCTTTAAAGTTTTGACAAACATTTCTTAGAGACAAATCTATTCTATTCACACAAGCCCACTGGAAGAGCTAATCATTTGCTGTCATTTTCCTTAATGAAAAGAAATGAAAATGCAACCCATCAAAGTTACCAGGAAAACGTGATTTTATGCATGAAAGGTTTTCAATTCCTTGTGTCCTGAAGGTGATTTTGTAGTGACAACTGCTCTAGAAATATTTGCTTACTTTCCTGTTATGTTTAACTTTTCTAATCAAAATTATTACCTTCTATCACATTAGTATGCATGAAGGACCTGTTGATAAACCATTATAGCTTTCATTCATTTATTTATATAAAATCATCATGTCATTAGACACACATATTTCACATATGGATGTCACTCTGTTGGCACAACTTTATGTGACAAAATTTTAATATAAAATATTCAACTATTGCATTTTGAATAGCATATTATGCTATACTTCAAGCAATGTTTCATTCATTTCTTTTTACATATATTAACTTTCATCATCTAGCAGAACACTGTAATAAAATACCATGAACTGGGTAGCTTGCACACAGCAGAAATGTCCTTGGCTTATTTTTCAAATCAAGAACTTAAGCTCAAAGCTCAGGACAATTCACTATAGGTAGACTGCTTGTTTGCTGATTCAGAGGCAGAGGTTTGCTGTTGCATCTTCATGGGCCTCCTTTCCAAGGTCACTAACAACATTTCTGTGGCCCCTCCTCCATGACTGAGTTACTTCCCAAATCCCCACTCTCTAATACTAGTCCATAGGTTTTAGGTCTGCAAAAGTAAGAAGAACATAATCCTTCCTGGTATTTGTTATTTGCAGCCCTAGACTGTGTATAGATAGTAACAGGCAATATTTATTTTTTCACTTAATTTTCAAGGATTTTCATTGTTGCAAAGTGACATAATTAATAAAGGCCAGAACATAATCTACAGTCCAAGTGTTTGGAGTATATCATGTTTAATTACATTTCTGTCTAAATGTCCAGTACAAAACATTCCTCCATTCCTCTAACTTCATACATACATACATACATACATACATACATACATACATACACACACACACACACACACGCACACACAGTATATATATGACACCTATGACAGTGTCACCAATGAAAAATAAATAAAAAAGATAAATGTTTGTCTATCACTCCAAAAAGTTCTAACATAACAACATGGATAGAAGTTGGTTGTCATGAAGGGTCTACATTTTCTGAAATGCCATTGTGTAGTGGCTATTATTAGCTGTCAACTTGACTATATCTGGAATGAACTACAAAGCTACAAGTTTCTGACCTGGATCTTGGCATGGAGATCTTAAGGCATAGTGGCCATGAATCCCAGAAGACTAAGGCAAGGAGATCTCTGAGTTCAAGGTCATCTGGGACAAAGCAAGTCCTAGATCTAGGCATGGTGGTACACACCTTTAATCTGGGTCACACCTTCTGCTGTAGACATACATAAGGACGAAGAAGGAAGATTCTCTCTTCTTTGCCTTGTGGGACTGAGCAACTGGTAGATCCTTGCACTTCCATTCACAGTTGCTGCTGACCATTGTGAGGGAGCTGGACTACAGACTGTAAATGATCAACACATTTCCTTACTATATAGAAACTACCCATAAATTCCATGACTAATAAAGAAGCTGGTACCAGGAGTGCAGTGAATTAATTTAGAGTGCTACAGAGGGCAGAGCTGGAGAAGTGAGGCCAGTCCTTTGGAGGATCCCAAAAGATCATGTGTGGGCCCCAGACATTGAAACAAGAAACAACATTGAAGTTGCCTTGGAGAAATAAAACCAGGCTTGGTGAATCACACCTTTAATCCCAGTGCTTAGGAGACAGGCCTGCAGATTATAGCACATAATCAAAGGCAGTTGATGACAGAGACCATCTAAATATATTTTAATACCTATTCCTTTGCATTCTTGACATTTCACTCCAGCATTGTGGATATCTGAGCCTTGAGTCAACCCAAACACATTTTCATAGCATCAGATGATGTAAAATAGCTTCCTTCCTTCCTTCCTTCCTTCCTTCCTTCCTTCCTTCCTTCCTCCCTCCCTCCCTCCCTCCCTCCTTCCTCCTTCCTTCCTTCCTTCCTTCCTTCCTTCCTTCCTTCCTTCCTGTATTCTTTCTTTTTTATTTTTTCTTGTTTGTTTGTTTGCTTGTAAAGGATAGAAGAATGACATTTGTTCTCCTCTTAATAAAGAAAAAGCAAGGGAAGTTCTACTTAATGTCCTTGTTCAATATCTCTGAAATCCTTAATGGGTATTTTTCTAGAAGGAAGACTTTCAGTGGTACACAAATGCTAACACAGAATCTTTTATGTGCTACTTGTTCATTAACACAGATATTTTAACTAGTTATGGTCATCGACTTATGGGCATCTTCCATTGGTTCTGTCCTACATAAGGTATTAGAAGTAGTTATATTCACCAACATGAATAAGATGATTTTTAATCTGATAATAAACTTATTTTTGTGGAATTTCATGTATCAAATTTACTTTTATGGTGTAAAAGCACAAGAAGCAGACTTGAGCTTGAGCTGAGGTAAAACTAGATTATAGGAATGAATTGTGAATTGTCACACTTTCTAGTTCTTTATTCCACTTGTGATTTTGTTTTATCATCATCAGCAGCATCAGCATCAGCAGCAGCAGCAGCATTGTCATCATCATCATCCTGAAAAGTAAATTAGAGAACAAACTGCATATTTCTATACTGCATATAAAAATACTGATGCCTGAAGATGATAGTGTGCTCAAGAATTAAAATATGGTTGGATATTGTTGCATATTACTTTAATCCTAGCATTCAGGGAATTTCTGTGGTCTCCAGCCCAGCTTGGTCTACAAAGCAAGTACTAGGCTAGCCTAGGATTCATAGTGAGACCCTGTGTAGAAACAAACAAACAAACAAACAAACAAACAACTAACTAAATAAAGCAAAGATATAAAAATTAAAATTAAGGAAAGAGTAGAAATATTGAAAATGCAGAAAGACTGTGACTTTTAAAAATAATTTTTACTTATGTCTATTGTGTGTATTTGTGTGTATGCTCACATGCCCAAAGGACTGTGTCCCTTGGATAACAGGCTGTCATGAGCCGTCAAAGAGGGTGCTAGGAGCAGAACTCAAGTCCTCTTCAAGAGCAGAAAATCCTCTTAGCTTCAAGGCCTTCTCTCTAGCCCCACATTGCAGTTTAATGTTTCTACACAATGTTGCTGTCAGTCAAAGCATTGGAGTCACACAGGGACTCTAACCTGCTCTGGTGCAAGTTCAGATCCTACCATGGGGTAGAGACACATAATTCCCAATGATCTGTAATGTTATTAGCTGATAGCTGAATTCCCCTTAGGAATGTGTCCTCCACTAACTTACACCATACCTGCCTACTTAGAACGTTCTTTATCCACTGACTGCTCAGTAGGAAAGCAAAAGTATCCCACATTTTGCCTGAAAAACATAACAACTCTGTAAATACTCCCATTTACAGATAACCTTATATAATCCACTCATACCATTGCCATGAGTGTTTTGAAGTTAATTATACCAGTCCTGTCTGGTCATGAATTTATTAGTTTCCAGGGCTGTTGGATGGATATCTGATTAAGAGCACTGCTATTTTTCCAGTGATCCTTGATTCAAATTCTAGCACCTACCCTCGTGGCAGCTTACAACCATCCAGGGGTTCTATGCTCTCCTCTGGCCTCCTCCGGCATTGAATGGTTGTTCACAGACAAACATTAAGGCAACATACCCTTGCATATAAAAATAAAATATAAAAAAATGTTATGAAAATATATTCTATTAGTTTTTAATATAAGTCGTGGTTATAAAAATATATTTTATTTAAATACATCATTGTACATTAAATTTTATGAGCTGTGATGCCCTTGTTTAAAACAAAATTCTGTACCATAGAATCATTCTGATTGTATTTGACCTGGAAACACTGAGAAACAGTTCTGTGTGTCTGCACCCTGCCCCTGACACACATACCCTTTTCTGTTTTAAGACATTTATGAGTCACTATGGAAAAAGAACTTGGGTCTAATTCAATTTTTTGGTAGTGAAATAATATCAGAAATGCCAAACTACTGAACCTCAACTTAGCATAAAACCGTACCTTGAACACTGAGTAGGCTAATGGCATGCTTCACTCATTTCTCTACCAGACTGCTCCTTTAAACTTTAACTTTTCATTCCTTTATAAAGCAACATTTCTTCTAGGTGAGCAGCCCTGCAAGGGCAGGCAGGGAGGGAGGCCTCATCTATTAAGGTGACATAGTTAATCGCCTTTGACCATATTCATTTTGGCTGAAGTGAAGCCTTTCTAGACGAGAATTGACACCTGGATATTATAGTGCTATAAACATCTAGTTCTGCAAAGGCAGAGATTTTGTCTAAGGATGCTGTAATCCATCTCAAAAAAAGTTACCTGACACCCAGACTGGGTACCATCTAATCAAACATTAATGCAGTCTTCCAGGGCGTTTATAAATTCAAATAATGTGCCACAGAGACTCTTTAGGGTAGTATAAACTAGAAAATGTAGGAGGGGTGAAGGCATATCAATCTTAGAGACGTAGGTTTGATTTAAACATTAAATGATCTAGCTACCATTTGTATGTACTTCTGTAGCTTTCATGTTCATGGGGGAAGAGATCCCAATAGATCTTTTCTGTGGCTTTCATGTTTTGGGGAAAAAGATCTCAACAGATGATCCCTTCCTAGAAGTAAATGCCTAGGTCTATAAGAATCTTGGAAAGAATTTTGTGTTTGAAATAAGACTTCATTGTTTAGTCTGGCTATGCTTGAACTTTGAACCTTTCTTCCTTATGTTTCCTAGCTCTGGGTTACAAATGTGTATCAGTCCAATGAATGGTTGCGAGCATACCCTCTGTTTTTGTCAGGCTCTGGGAGAGCCTCTCAGGTGACAGCTATATCAGACTCCTGTCAGCAAGCACTTCTTGGCATCCACAATAGTGTCTAGGTTTGGTTACTATATATGGGATGGATCCCCAGGTGGGGCAGTCTTTGGATGGCCTTTACTTCAGTCTCTGCTCTATGCTTTGTCTATGTATTTGATCCAATAAGTATTTTGTTCCCCTTTCTAAGAGAGACCGAAGCACCCACACTTTTGTCTTCTTTCTTGAGCTTCATGTGGTCTGTGAATTAAACCAGGGGAGGGGGTATGGGCTAGGGGGACTTGGGAGTGGGGAACCGGGAAAGGGAATAACATCTGAAATGTAAATAAAGAAAATATCCAATAAAATTTAAAGAAACACAAATGTGTATCAGTGCGACATGATACCAAACACTGTGATAGAGCACAGAGCATAAACTCTGGCCAGTTGAAAAGTTAATCTAATGCTTCCTAGAGGATATGGCTTGGAAGCTGAAGCACAAATAGCAGCCAGTGGATTGTGAATGAGTAACAGTCTGGAGTGATTGAGGAGCTCTTTAGCCTACGGCCATGCAAACAAACCAACAGAAATAGAACAAATACAGTTTTTGAGAAATTCCAGAAGTGAGAAATTGATGAGACACGAGTCTTGGATATAAAATGGTGACATGGCTGATAAGAGTCAGTCTATCACATTTGGATGTTTAGATTTTATGTTGTAAAGAAGAGATTACGTAGGAGAAAGGGTGAGGAGAATGACTGTCAGTGAACTACATATGCCCTAAAGCACATTGCCCAACTGTGATCAGTGATCTCCTGGGAAAGTCATGGAATTATTAGGAAGCTTGAGATAAATAAAAGTAATTTCTTTTTACTTTTAACAGCTGAGTTCCAGGAAGTGTTATGACTTTTTTACACGATGAAGTTGGTAAGGGTATGGTTCAAATCAGGATCTCAAAATCCTCAGTCTAGAATGATCCAACATGCAAATCAGTTCTTTCTCAGGAATAAACCAAAGCTTACATAATTTTAATCCATTTAGACTCAAGATAAAATCATAACTTTGATTTGAAATGGTGCTTTGCTAGGTTGGGTGAACACTTGTGAAGTATTGTGGGGTTTTTTTTCTTTAAATAGGGTTTAATTGTGTAGCCTAAAAAAAAATCAAGAAGTGTGCATGCTATGTATTCTACTACCTCAGAATCTAAGTTTCTTTCAAGGAGTCAAGTTGGGCATTAGGGAAGGGTGCTATTGTTCCTGATAGCTAAATGGACAGTAATATGTAACTTTTATTCTTCTGTCTTAGATCTTTAAAATGGAGGTAAATCTAGACACCAATACTATATGTCTACATAAATAATATAAAAATAATATGTGATACAAGCATGAAACCAAATATCATCTAGTATTGTCTAGCACTATGGGGTGATTATAGGCCATATTAACTTAGTATCTGTTTCGTAAATATTCAAAAGAAAAGAGCTCACAGATTATATACAAATAATAATGACAAATGTTAAATTTCCATCCTTGACCAGTGAATTCTGTGTATACACTGAGATATCAGACTGTACTCCACTGTATATTTTGTATTTTTTTTACACAACAATCCAAATTAAATTAAACTCTGAGAGCAAAATGACAGAATAAATAATGCTCAGAGCTCTGAATCAGTATTTCCCAGTCTGGTCTACGGTCTCTTAAAATTACATAAAGTGGTTTTAGCACATCAGTGAAACTGTGTCCAGTCATTGTATTGAGACTCAGCTCTTCTTAATGCCTTAATGCTACCTTAGTTAGATTTAGTATTATTTCTCCTTAGCCATTTGTGTGGTATTGAGCTTTGTCTAAATACCTCAATCATGCATATAGGAAAACAGGAAAGCAAAGGGCAGCTCTACCTGCACCCTGTGACTTCAGGACATCCAGGAAGTTCATTGATCATGCTGATGATCAGTTTCATTTGTACTTGATCTAGGTTGCTGACAAATTAGTTGATGATGGTTTGTTATAAGTAAACTGTGTCCCAAGTTTGGCCAACACCCCAGTACACATCCCAAATAGCTGAGTTCAGACTCTCAGCATGGAGGTTCAAGGTTCTCCTTAGCTTTCTTCTTGAACATTTTCATTGACCCTTAAAAGTGGTAGATTCCTCACATAGTTCCTGTGCCTTTATTTATTACAGTGTTTTGTGACATCTTTTAGTATTTTTTATAATTTTTAGCTGCTTCAATTAATGACTGCATGGCTTCATTGTTTGTTTTTATGGTTAGGTTTTCCTAATGTAGCCAAGGCTGACTTTGAGTTTCTGCTCCTCCTGCATTGGCCTTTTAAGTGCTAAAATCGTAGTAATGTTGCACCATGACTAGTTCATTTTTTTTTTATTTTTTTCTTAGCTAAATTTCCATTTTGTCTTCCATGTTATCTCTAAAACTTTGAGAGCAGAGTTAATATTTCAAGCAGAATTTATGCTTAACTTGTTTATGATTTAACACTGTTACCTGTATGTCTAGGTTCAAAGAAAGTCCTAACTATTTAGTAAGCAAGATAAAGAAAGCATTTAACAATAATTCTTAGGTTTCCAAATCATGTCCTTTAAAAGATAAGGACACAAAAGTACTAATTATTTCTACATATAATTTATACTCATAAGAATCATAGAAAGCTATTGTTTTCCACATCTAACATATGAAATAAAAATGAAGATAAGGAAAATTAGGTAAATTTCCCAAGGTAAATTATGTAGTGATAGACTTAAGACTCAAACCCTAATCAGCCTTTGATGTCTATCTATAGTGTTTATAATAGTAGCATAGTAGCAAAACACTGGAAATGAGTGACATGTTCTACTGCAGTAGAGGAATGGTTAAAGTGTAGTTTTTTCAGAATAGTGGAGTAGTGATGAAAATAAGATTTTAGATATTAGTAACCCTTAAAATAGAACCATGTTATTATATGATATATTATTATGCAACATACATGATATTATACATTATGTATATATACATGACATGATCCTGGTTTGTAAAACACAATAATGTATATACACTTGCATAATACATATAATTATATTTATGATCCTTTTAGAAAACGAAATAGCGAGCCTGTGCAGCACACTCTGGAGCCTGATACTTAGAAGTGGAAGAGGTGAACAGACTTTCATTGATATGTATAATTCTAATGAGTAAGTTTGCGGGTGATGCTTTTTTTCCCCTGGTAATTTTGTAGTGAATTTGGAAGCTTACTGTGTTCATACAATCATGTCAATCATCTTTTTTATATAATTCTTCTGCAGTATGATCCTTAGCAAATGCTTTCGCCAGAATCCACAGTCTGGGTTTGAAGAAATTGTTCCTAGAGAGCTCTATTGTGAGAATGCTGAAAATCTTCCATGATCCTAGCACCCAGAACCTACCCCATCTCAAAATGTTTAAAATAGCATGTGATATCTCCTCCCCCTCCCTTCCTATACCAAAGGGTCTCTTGGTTTTCACTGCTAATCTGAATGAGTGGTTAACAAACCCTCTAGATATTGACTGTAATTGCTTTACAGAATTTATTGGTCAATAGTCTCCTTTTTTAAAAAAGATATTTCCTATCACCTTCTTCATGATGATATCATCTAAATTTATAGAAATGACAGATTCTGGATAAAAAGTAGAGGGGAAAAGGAACATCATTATTTTATAATTACCTCAGTTTGATTGATTTCTAAAAGAGAGAGTCTCCCTGGGGTTAGATAAGTCAGGATATGACACCAATATTAGACAGATGAGGTTATATATTTAGTTAATTTCATGTGTGCCCATCCTATGCACGAGGATACTGAAGACAATATATGCCCAAATGATGTTATAGGCAGAAAGTGTGATATGATAAGGAGGGAAATTTAGCAGCTGGTTTGTAACAAAAGGATGAGATGTCCTCTAGTTCCCATAAGGAGAACACATTTGGCTTCATGGATTATTCCATGGGCTGACAAAGATCCTAAACCTCAAGACTACTCTTCATCCTTTGAAAATCGCATCATGTGCCTCAGAGATCTTAAGCATTAGAGCAGAGCAGGGAGGAAAATCTATAGTTAGGCTATGTGAGTCTATGTCAGCTTCACCAGAGACCAAGGCAGTACATGATATTGACCCTTAATTATAGGTCATATACAATATGTGGTCAAGGATGAACTTAGTCTGACTCTAAAAGGGTTTCTTTTAGAAACCCTTAGTTTCTTTTAGAAACACTGTCTTAGCTACTGTTCTATAGCTGTGAAAAGAAACCATGATCAAAGCAACTTTTAAAAGAATCATTTAATTGGGAGGCTTGCCCATAGTTTCAGAACATTAGTTCTTTATCGTCATGATGGGGGTCCTGGTGGCAGGCAGGCATGCTGCTGGACCAGAAACTAAGAATTTAGATCCTGATCCACAGGGATCAGGAAAGAAGGACTGAGATCTGACCTGTTGTATGCTATTGAAACTTCAAAGCCCACCCCCTGGTGACACACCTCCTCAACAAGGTCACACCTTCTAATCTTTCCCAAACAGTTCCGTCAACAAGGGACCAAGCATTCAAATATATAAGCCTATGGGGATAGATTTCATTCAGAGTACCACACTGAATTCTGGACCATTGCTGAATTCTGTTACTTTTCTAAATAAAGGAGCTTTATTTGTTCCCTGTGAGCCAGTGTTGACTTCCAAAAAAAATTTCAATGTGTGCAAGCAAAAAGCCATATTTTGTTACCTCCACGCATTTCTCTTGACTCCACACTACATAATTAATGTCTGTTCTTGAGTTAGGTCTTGGGCATTTTAAAGTATGACATTCATTATAAAAAGGAAAAAGAACAACCATTTTATGCCATCTAACATTTTAATAACTGAGTTTAAGTGATTGTACTGCAACACCCGTAAGAACATAAACATGGGCATTACAATTAATCTACAGCTGGACCGAGAAACAAACAACTGCACAGGGAACTGATGTGCAAATGTGCTAAGAGCACATTGTAATAAAGGGCCAGACAGGAACATGTGGATTTAACTACCCAGGCACTGGCGAAAAAGCATATTGACAGTGATAAACAAACACATCATAAAAGTTGGTTACTAATGAAAACAACCAAGTTAGAGGGACATAAATCAAACGAATGACCAGCGAAGCACTTTTGAAGGACGTTGCATAGAGATCTGTTAAGAGAAATGGGCCTTTAGTCACTCATGGACTGTAGTACTTGCTTTGAATTAGAAAGATCACATTCTACGATCTTCCAGCTATGGTGACGACCCCTGACTAGCTAAGTCTCCCTGGCACTCTATTAGTTGCCTCAAAAACAAGAATAATAATACCTTTCTCATAACTTTGCCATAAAAGTTTCTACATGAAAAGACCTATCAGTGCACTGAGTATATAATTGGTAATAGAGCATATTACTGCCTTTCTTCTATGGTCTCACTGTTAAAAAAATATTCTGGAAAATTATCATTTAGTCAAATGCTTAATCAGTTACTCATAGTAATCATCTGCTTGCCGAATTAAAATATCCATAGCCATCACCTGGAAAATTCACTAACATGTAATTCAAATGGCTCCAAATTCGTGGACTCCAAATGAGCATACTCCTGTATTTGGGGCCATAACCCCATCTGTCGAACAACTACTCCAAATTTCTAGGTACATGTTGAGAAATTCTTCACTTGTGTTTTCATCCCAAATAACCATGTTTCCCAGTTGTCTCTTTCATATGCCAAGGATACTAGAAAAGTGAGCACAAGTTATACTACTATTTTTGTGATCAAAAGTACCAGAAATCTTACTTGCATAATAGATAAGCGGTTTCTTTCTGTGACAGATAACCACAGTGTGGAGTACTAGAAAAAGGTACAGAATGGTTTATGTAGAGACACCACAAAATTCTACAGAAAGTGTCCACGGTCCTATGGAGACTGTCACAGGATCCCTCCCTGCCCCTTGCCAGGACTGTGCTCCCAGCAGAAATTCTTCCCTAATGACTTCCAGGAACAGACTGGCTTTGTTTATTAAGAACAGCTGTTCTGATTTCAATATCCTTCAGGGATACAAGACAAAAAACATTACTGAATTTATTTTTATTTTTTTTTAATTTAATATTCAAGGAACCTCTCTCAAAATTGAGTCAGTGCCCTGTAAAAATTGAGGCTGAAATGAGACTCTGAAGATTGTAAGGGTAAAATAAAATTTGATAGTGAGGCATGTGACGGCTGACCTGACATTTGTGTATATTACTTCTAGCTGGGGACTGTGCCCTTCAAGGACTCCATAGAAGTGACCATCCTTCCTCTGGTTCACATAGGAGTGTTTATGAATGATAAAGTAGAGTGTGCAAAAACTAGCACCTGCAGCTCTGCCTTCCCCCACCCCTGTTGTTTACAGTCTGAACCTCTTCAACTACAGAGTCTTCCTAGCTATGTGTGCACAGCCCACTTGACCCACAAAAGATTTTCTGTGTGTATATGTCTGATGTTTCTCTAGTGTCTGTACTTTCTTCATACTTTCATCATCGTGAGGCACGTTTCCAGGACTAAGACATGCAAGGTCCACATTCTACTACTGAGCCACACTCCAGCCTTTAATGATGATAATAATAATAATAATAATAATAATTAGTAATAGTAATAATAATAAAACTGTTCACTGAAAACTTTTAAAATTTATTAATTTACTCACATCCCAGCATTAGCACCCTCTATTCCTGGTATCCCCTGACATAGATCCTTCCCCCATTCCTCCATCCCCTTCTCCTTTGAGAAGGGGAAGCCCCCATCTGAGTGTCCCCCTTTTGATCCTCCCACTCCTAGTATATGAAGTCACTGGAGGACCAGGCACAACCTATCACTGAGGACAGACAAGGCAGCCCAGTTAGGCAAACCGGATCCATTGGCAGACAAGCACCAGATTAAGGGACAGCCTCCTGCTTCAGTTGTTGGAAGACCCACAGGAAGACCAAGCTGCACATTTGATACATATGTGTAGGGTCGTACATCCGGCCCATGCTAGCTCTTTAGTTGGTGGTTCAGTCTATAGAAGCCTCCGAAGATTCAGGTTGGTTGACTTTGTTGGTCTTCCTGTGGATCCCTGTCCTCTTCGAGTCCCTCAATCCATCCCCCAATGCTTCCCCAAGACTACCTGAGCTCCATCTAATGTTTGGCTGTGGGTATCTGCATCTCTTTCCATTGGCTCTGGTTAGAGTTTTGGAGAGAACAGTTAAGCTAGGCTGTTGTTTGCAGCATGCCAGAGTACTATTAGTAGTATCTAGGATTGGTTCTTGTCCATGGGATGGGTCTCAATTTGGGTTACATGTCAGTTGGCCATTTTTTTTCCATCAATGCTCTTTGTCCCTGCACATTTTGTAGGCAGTACACATTTGGGGGCAAAGGTATTGTGGGTGAGTTGCTGTCTTTATCCTGTCATTGTAGTCCTGCCTGGTTAAAGGAAGTAGCCACTTCAGGATTCACATCCCCCATTGTTGGAGTCTCAGCTAGACTTGCCCCCATAGACAACCTGGTCCTTCTTCCACCCCAGGTCTCAGAAATGTCCTAGAGATTAACTCCACTTATCTGCCATTGATACCATTATCTCTCCCTTGTTCTCCTTACACCTTATCCACCACCCACCTCATTCCCCTCCCCATCCCTTTTCCCACACAGTTCTCTCTCTCTGCCCACCTATGATACCTGATTTATTTTATTTCTCCATTTAAGAAATATTCAGCCTTCCTTCCTTGGGAACTCCTTGGTATTTGAACAAGTGTCCTTGTGGGATGGGTTCATGCCCAGGAGTGGACTAGTTGGGTCTTGAACCGTTTCCAGTCTTCTGAGAAACCACCAAATTGATTTTCAGAGTAGTTATACAAGTTTGCACTCCCACCATCAACGGAGGAATGTTCACCTTGCTTCACATCCTTGCCTGCATGTGCTGTCAATTGGGTTTTTGATCTTAGCCATCCTGATGGGTATAAGGTGGAATCTCAGAGTCATTTTGATTTGCATTTCCTGAGTGACTAAGGATGTTGAACAATTTTTTAACTGCTTCCTAACTATTAGAGAGTCCTCTGTTGA
Source organism: Grammomys surdaster (assembly GCF_004785775.1). Lineage (NCBI taxonomy): Eukaryota > Metazoa > Chordata > Mammalia > Rodentia > Muridae > Grammomys > Grammomys surdaster. The sequence continues at coordinate 6,145,815 of NW_021604646.1, read as the reverse complement.
GAATTCTCTGTTTAGCTTTCTACCGTATTTTTAATTGGATTATTTTGGTTATTGGTGTCTAACATCTTTATATAATTTGGATATTAGTCCTATGTCATACGTAGGGTTGATGAAGATCCTTTCCTAATCTGTAGGCTGTCATGTTTTTCCTATTGACAGTGTCCGTTGAATTACAGAAACTTTTCAATTTCATAAACTCACATTTATTAATTGTAGATCTCAGTACCTGAGCCAGTAGTGTTCTGTTCAGGAAGTTGTCTCTTGTACTAATCAATTAAAGACTTCTCCAATTTCTGTTCAATTAGGTTTAGTATATCTGGCTTTACATTGAGGTCTTTGATCTGCTTGGACTTGAGTTTTGTGCATGGTGATAAATATATACCTCTTTTTATTCTTCTACATGCAGACATCCAGTTCGAGCAGCACCATTTATTGAAGATGCTCTCCATTTTACATTGTATTGTTTTGGCTTTTTGTCTAAAATAAAGTGTCTGTGGGTGTGTGAGTTTATCTTTGGGTCTTTCATTCAATTGCATTGAAACAGTAGATTGTGTTTGATAAGATGACCATTTACAATATATTAATCCTACCAAACCATAAGTATGGCAGATCTTTTCTTCTTATACTGTCCTCAATTTCTTTCTTCAGGGAGTTGAAATTCTTGTCATACAGGTCTTTCACTTGCTTGATTAGAATTACCCCAAGATATTTTATATTATTTGTGGCTATTGTGAAGGGCATTGCATTCCTAAGTGCTTTCTCAGCCCATTTTTCATTTGTATAAAGGAGGGCTACTGATAACTTTAAGTTAATTTTGTATCCAACCATTTTTCTGAAGGTGTTTCTCAGCTATATGAGTTCTCTGGTAGAATTTTTGGGGATTCCTTATGTATGCATTCATATCATCTGTGAATAGTGATACTTTAACTTCCTCCTTTCCAATTGTATCCCTTGATCTCCTTTCATTATCCTATTGCTCTGGCTAAAATTTCAAGTAATTGAAGAGAAAGGGATAGAGAGGACAGCTTTTTTCTGTCCCTGATTTTACTGGAATTGCTTTAAGTTTCTCTCCATTTAATTTGATGTTAGCCATTGGCTTACTCTATACTGTGTTTTGTTATATTTAGGTATGTGCCTTGTTCCCTTATCTCTCCAAGACTTTTAACACTATGAGGGTTGGATTTTGTCAGATGCTTTTTCAGGAGATGATCATATGATTTTTTTTTTATTTCAATCTGTTTATGTGGTGGATTACATTGACAGATTTTCATATATTGAATTGTCCCTATAACGAAGCCTACTTGATCATGGGAGATGATATCTTTGATATGTTCTTGGATTTGGATTTGAGTATTTTATTGAATACTTTTGCATCAGTGTTTGTAAGGGAAATTGGTCTGGATGAAATTGTCTTTCTTTTTTAAGTCTTTGTGTGGTTTTGGTATCAGGGAGAACATGGTCTCAGAATGCATTTGGCAATGTTCCTTTTGTTATTATTTTGTAAACTTGCTTAAGGAATATGGGTATTATCTTTTCTTTGAAAGTCTAGTAGAATTCTGCTCTAAAACCATGTGGCCCTGGGTTTTTTTGGTTGGAAGATTTTAATGACTATTTTCTTAGGGGTTATAGGACTATTTATAATTTTGGTAATTGGTATCTGCCTAGAAAATCATCCATTTCATTAGATTTTTCTAATTTTGTGAAGTACATGCTTTTGAATTAAGACCTAATGATTCTTTGAATTTTCTCCATTTCTGATTTCATTAATTTGGTACTGTCTTTCTGCCCTTAAGTTTGACTCAGGCTTTATCCATCTTATTTATTTTCTCGAATAACCAACTATTGGTTTCATTGCTTCTTTGTATTGTTCTTTTTATTTCTAACTGATTGATTTCATGTCTGAGTTTGATTATTTCCTGCCATCTACTCCTCTTAAGTGCGTTTGCTTCTTTTTTTCCCCTAGAGCTTTCAGGTATACTTTTAATTCATTAGCATGAGAACTCTCCAATTTCTTTATGAAGGCCCTTAGTGCTATGAACGTTCCTCTTAGCACTGCTTTTATAGTGTTCCATAAGTCTTGGTTCATTTTTCATTGAATTCTATAAAGTCATTAATTTCTTTATTTCTTCCCTGAACCAGTGACCACTGAGTAGACAGTTGTTCTGTTTCCATGAGTATGTAGGCTTTCTGTTGTTTCTATTCTTGTTGAAGTACAGGTTGAATCCACGGTGGTCTGATAAGATGCAAGGAGATATTTCAGTCTCCTTATAGTTATTTATTTCTTTTTTTTGTAACTGATTATATGGTCAATTTGGAATGTTCCATGAGGTACTTAGAAGAAGGTATATTCAATTGTGTTTGGGTGAAATGTTCTATAGATACCTGTTAGGTCCACTAGAATCATCACTTCTGTTACTTATTTCTCTGTTTAATTTCTGTTTTGATACCCTGTCCAATGGTGAGAGTGGGGTGTAGAAAATGCCCATTATTTTTTTTTCAGAGATAAAGCCATGCTGTGTGCTTTATTTCAATTACAACAAAAAAGATCAGTCTATCTTCCAAATATTCATTATTAATGAGAAAGTAATCTTAATTTTTGAATTCCAAATATTTTTTAAATTTATTTTTATTTATTTTTTAAATCAGATCATAATTTTTACTTATTCACACAGGGGTTATAAACGCAAAAAGGCAGGACACAAAAAGGTAGGGAAGGGGATGACACAGGAGCATGGGTGTTCAGGGAGAGTAAAGATGAATTTCAGAACAGGGTATTGTCTGGGTGAAGGTTCAGGGGACAGGTCACTATGACTCTGCCTATGATTCACTTGTCCTTATCTAGGTTGGTATTATCCGCCAAGGGTACCTATTTACAAGGTCTATGACTACTCAAGCTGGTAAATTTCCACAAAAGCTGCCTGTTTACAATAGCTTATAGCCATCTGTTTCAATGTTTTTCCACAGAGACCCAAGACTTGGTGTTAGTATACATGTATGACAGGCCTATTGCTGATTTTAGGCCTTCAGTGTATAAGCAGAGCTGCCCCTGACATCTCCTCCCTTTTCTAAGTATAGAAGGGCTGTGGTGATTCTAATCTTGTGAAGGCGGGGATAGAGGCCTGATCTCCAGTAATTGAAGGGGACGTTGTAATGGCTCAAGGTCCTCCTGTTGTTGTCCAGTGAGAAAATGCCCACTATTAATATGTGGGGTCTAATGTGTGACTTAAGCTTTAGTAAAGTTTGTTTTACAAATGTAGGTGCCCTTGCATTTGGAGCACAGATGTTCAGAATTGGGACAGCCTCTCCGTGGATTTTTTTCTTTGATGAGTATAAAGTGTTCTTCCCTGTCTCTTTTGATTACTTTTTGTTGAAAGATTATTTTATTAGATATTAGAATGGCCTACCCTAGCTTGTTTCTTGGGTCTATTTACTTCGAAAACCTTTTCCATCCCTTTTCTCTGAGGACATATCTATCTTTGTTGATGAGAAATGTTTCTTTTTCTTTTTTCTTTTTTTCTTTTTTTATTGGATATTTTATTTACATTTCAAATGTTATCACCTTTCCCAGTTTCCCTGCCATAAACCCCTTATCCCGTCTCCCATCCTTCTGCTTCTATGAGGATGCTCCCCCACCCACCTACCCACTCAAACCTCACCACCCTAGCATCTCCATGCACTGGGGCATCTAGCCATTACAGGACCAAGGGCCTCCCCTCCCACTGATAAGACCATCCTCTGCTCCATATGCAGCTGGAGCCATGGGTCCATTCATGTGTACTCTTTGGTTAGTGGTTTAGCTTCTGGGAGCTCTGGGGTTCTGGTTGATTGACATTGTTGTTCTTCCTATGGGATTGTAGATCCCTTCATCTCCTTCAGTCCTTCCCCTAACTCCTCTACTGGATGCCTTGTGCTCAGTCTGATGGTTGGCTATGAGTATCCGAATCTGTATGAGATATGTTCCTTGTATACAGCAGAATGATAGCTTCTGCTTATGTATCTATTCTTCTAGCCCTTGTCTTTTAATTTTGTAATTGAGTCCATTGATGTTGACAGATATTAATGATCAATGATTGTTAATTCCTATTATTTTGATGTTGGTATGCAAGTGTGTCTGTATGTGTTTCTCTTCTATTGGTTTTAATGAAGTGATTTATTTTTTACCTCTCTCTCTCTCTCTCTCTCTCTCTCTCTCTCTCTCTCTCTCTCTCTGTAGTTACCTTCATTGGGTTGGAGTATTCTCTCCTTTTCTCCTTCTTTTATCCTCTTTAGGGCTGAATTAATGGAAAATATTGTTTAAATTTGGCTTTATCATGGAAGAATATCTTGGTTTCTATCTATGGTGATTGAAAGTTTTCTGGGTACAGTCATCTGAGCTGACATCTGTGGTCTTTTGTGGTCTGCAAAACATCTTCCCAGGATCTTCTAGCTTTTAGAGTCTCTGTTGAGAAGTCAGGTGTAGTTCTGATAGGTTTGCTTGGCCTTTTCCCCTTGTCACTTAATACTCTTTCTTCGTTCAATACATTTAGTATTTTGATTATTATGTCACTGGGGATGTTTTATTCTTGTCCAATCTGTTTATTTACCATAAGCTTCTTGTATATTTGTAGGCATCTCTTTCTTTAGGTTAGAGAACTCTTCTATGATTTTGCTGAAGGTATTTGTAGAGCCTTTGAACTGGAAATCTTCACCTTCTATTGCTATCATTTTTAGGTTTGGTCTTTTCACGGTGTCCCGAATTTCTTGGATGATTTATGTCATGAACATTTTAGTTTTTGCATTTTCTTTGACTAGTGTAGAGTTTTCATCTCTCGTATCTTCCATGGCTGCAGTTCTGTATTCTAACTCTTGTATTCTGTTGGTGGCTCTTGTGTCTGTAGTTCTTCTTCTCTTTCCTTCTTCCATATCAGCATCGATTCAGTTTTTGTTTTCCTTATTGCCTCTATTTTCATTTTCAGGTAATAGTTTTATTCATATCCTTTACCTTTCTGATTTTATTTTCCTGTATTTCTTTATATTTATTTGTTTCCTCTCTCAATGCCTCTACCAGTTTGAATGTATTTTCCTGTATGCCTTTAAGGGATTTATTCTATCTTTAAGGGCCTCTATTATCTCTATAAGATTGGATTTAAGATGATCTACTTGTGCTTCAGTTTTAGGCTCTTAAAGGGGGATATTCAAGGCTTCATGTAGCTGAGTATTTGAGCTCTGGTAGTACCATATTTCCCTGGCTCTTTTTGATTGTGTTTTTTAAAGATATGTTTTTTCTCTGGTGTTGACTAGATGATCCTGATGACAACAGGCCTTCTCAGGAAGACAAGAGGAGCCATAGGTCAGTCAGTGGAGGTCAGGGGACCTGGTTGTGTCTAAGGTAGCCTCCAGTGGCATGGGATTGGTGGGGCAACTTTCCAAGCTGGTAGTTCTTGGGACTTGCTCCACAGGAAAGCAGGATGTTCTTAAGATACTGCAAGGCTCCTTGGGACTGAAGGGCTAGCTCAGAGCCAGACTATAGTGGTCAGAGGATAGCAGGTAATTTATCTCTGTGAGCTGTGCTCCAGGCAAATCAGATTGGCTCTGAAATTCTTTTGTATAGAACCACAGATAAAACCTTCAAAAGTCTTCTGAGCCTGAGACACCAAGGAAAGGTTTCACCACCTACTTCAACAGGAGTACTTGTTTGAATTCCCTTCTCTCTGAGGTCAATCAAGCATCTCCAAGTTTGCGGATCTGTCAGAAAAAAACATTCCTTATTAACTGTAAGTGCAGGGTCTCTGTATAGTCACATAGACAAGGAATGAGAATGCTTTGTCCAAGAAAACATTTATTGACTCAATTTTGGGCCATATCTAATGTAACACTGCACCAAAAGTCTTGATCACAAAGCCATACTGGAGACTGTATCTTGTCCCAAGAGAAGCTTCTTTTAGTGTGTGATGGCAAAATGGAAATGATAGCCTTTTGTATGATAGAATATGCTTTCTCACTGAGCTACTTCTAGCTAAAAAAGAGTAAATGATCACTCTGTTCAATGAAGTAAATACATTATTATATGAGAATGTTTGTTGGACCTGGCACCTGCAGAATTCTCAGCCTTAAATTGAACATATATAACTTCACCTCTTCATTCTCATGTAGCTAAGGGCTCGATGATCCTGATGACAGCAGGACGTTTTAGAAAGACCATTGCTAAAGGTTTGGGGTACAAAAAGAGTATAAGAGCCAGACACAGTGTATAACTTAGGAAAGAGTGTCTTCTGGACACCGTGGGGCAGCTGCACTGCCACGCACAGTGGCTGCAACTGCATGGACAAGACCTATACAAGCTGAAGCCAGATCAAATCTTATTTGATCTTAGTTAAATAAGAGATAAGGGATTTGGCCACTAAATTCTGCCCCTGCCTGTAGATCTATTTGGAATCGTTAACTGCTGGGAGAGGGAGGGTCCATTTTCTCTAAGACTCTAACTCCTGGCAAGTCAACCACATTTCTGTGGAAGACCATGCATCTAAGAATATTTGGGTAGTACATATCACTTTTGATGTTAGGAGGAAAACATGCAAAGTTGGGTGAGTGAAGAAGAAATGGATCTGGGGAGAGTTGGGTGACAACTGGGTGACTATGATCACAATACATTTTGCAACACTCTCAAAAATTAGTAAGATATTTTTACAGAACTAAGGAAAACTTCAAAAATATGATGGACTATGAAAGTAAATGTTTTAATTTTGTTTAAAGATATACTTCACCAAATTTCTATAATCTATATTTAGTCTCACATGAAAAACTGGGTTTTTGTACCTGTAAATCAATCATAAAAGAAATTAGCATTTTTCCTGGAACCCAGATACACTTTAGATTGACAGCATCCCCACGTATATCTTACACTTGTCTTTCTCTAAAGATGCAAGCATTCCTACTACTCATGTGCTCACTTAAGCCAAGCAGTGATCTGTAGATGCAAGCATTGTTTTCATAGTTTTAGAGAAAGACCTGAAAATCAGAAAAGAGCCAGACAGATATCTATGCTATAGTTTGGATGTGGGTTGTCATCCAAAGGCTCATATCAAGAGTTTGGTCCCCAATTCTTTAAGAGGCACAACTTAATGAGAAGTAGTAGGGCTGTGGCTATCTTCTTCATGAAATTACCATTCCTCCCATAAAGTGGATTAGGTCCTTAGCAGTAGGTTATAATTCAGTGATATAAAAGAATTATTCTGCTCTTGCAAACACCTCTACTACACCACACATTCACATACACATGGGATCGCACACGCACACGTGCACACAAACACACACACACACACACACACACACACACACACACACACCCCTAAGTGCACATACTCCCATCTTGTGCTACTATTTTCTTTGTTAAAATATACCCTTAACCAGCTTCAGCTGTCCAGTTGATCTTGGATCCAGAATAAATCTTCTATATATTCTCCAAGGTTCATTTGGAACAACATGTAACAAACAGTCTAAGACATTACCTAATTAGAAAATTATCATAATTTTTAAACATGCCACTTTATCTTAGAAGCAAAACAAGCAATAAAACAAACACACATAAACACAGACTGAGGCATACACAGCGACTCACAGACTCTCACAGACCGGGGGAGGGGGGTGTACAGAGATAGAGACAGAAAAACAGAGACAGGAACTAAGACAGCTCCAAGCTTTGCACCTGAAATGATGACATTAATAGCCATCTTCCTTTTCTTTCCTCCTTTTCTTCTTTCTTTTCACAGAGTTCACTGGGGACTAGAGGACTAAAATCACCTTTATGTATGCTGAAGAGACTGTTGCTTCTTTGACTTCTTGCCGAGTGCTCTCCTGACTCATTTTATTCTAGGCATCTTGGCCTTTTCACTTTTCCCAGGACACCTTTGTCATCTGTAGATTAGTTTTGTGTATGCTGGAAAGTTTTCATAACAAATCTATGATATGCTCAGACTAATCTATTATGCCAATTTCTCTCAATGTACACAGACAGTAGTTCACTGCACTTTGCTGTAAACAATTCAGACAAACAGCAGAGTAATACAGAAATGCTATGAATACAGACTGTATAAAATAAAATTGGGGCCAGCAATGGTTATGTGAAACATCATAACTCATGCGCACCAATACCAAAGGACCCTTTTAGCCTTCAGCACAAATAAACTCTGTGTCCCACAGGAGATGTTAAATTTATAATCATGGTTTACAAATATCTTTAGCCTATAGCAAATTACTGCAACTATTTCCTGATGTTCCCCCAAGGCATGGTATGATGAGTACTTAAACACACTCACAGACGTACCTATACATTATTGGAAAAGAATTAGTACACATGCCCTTTATTCCCAAACAATCTACAGTTAGCACCAGCATGCAAGCTTAGGGGTCTAAAATTTTACAACACCAGACCCTGACCCTCTAAATGTTTTGCTAAATCTGGCAGATGCAAACAAAATGAATGGGTATTATTCTGTCATAAATGGCTCAGCAGATTGACTTTCTGGTAAGCAGAGAGCTTTCCAGGGCATATGTTGAGAAACAAATTGAACTTCCACCATGAAGTAACTCAGTAGTACTGCCAATCCAGCACGAAACAGTCTAAACACTGTTCTCAGAGATGATGGCCCCCATGGCAAATTATGTATAAGTGCACATCAGGGAGGAGATGCAGGCTCCCCACTTAATCGCATCATTTCTCTGAAGTTGTTGAAAATGGTCTGAAAAAGGACAGGCAGGGCAACGTCCCAAATACCAAGTCTCACAACACTTTGTTTCGCAATTACATATGCATAAATGTCAAGATGTCTACAGAACAGGCGCCTCTGGATTTTAATTGGGCGTTTTCCTATTCCCCTATTCCCCGCTGCTCTTCTTACATCTCTAAACTGCACTTTGGCCTATTTATAGGACAGACATTCCCAGGTGTCCCTGGGCTTTTCTTTCTTTTCCCACAGCTGGTTTGCAATTATATAAATATGTGCACCAACTCCTTGCCATACGCTTATTTTCACAGAAACTTCTCAAGTGATTCCTTCATGGAACTTACTGGCATCCAAAATAAATGAATGCCCCTTTACTCAGACATGGTACATAAAACTTGAAGGAAAACAAAAACTGACTGCAAAAAAAAAATCAATAGATTCTTATATATTATTTTTATTAGAGTCCTTGTCAGTGTAAAATAACAACTTTCTTTTTCTCTGGAGACGAACACACTATTTTATGGGTAGAACAAAATGCCCTTTATTTTCACCTTTTGAGGGCCGGAGGGCACATGCCTGTACACAGTATAGAAGAAATGCACTTGAGTTCCCTGTGTCCAGGCAGCTGAGTCTCCCTGGCCTTCAGGTAGTCATTGCCTTTCTGCCTTCAGCCCAATGCTAAAAGATTAGTAGGAAGTATGTTCACTTAGTATTGGATGCTGCCCTTCCACTCAGTGTGCTATTATAGAATACCCCAGATGATTAAATATGTAATAAGGGATTACACTCATCTTGCTAAACACTTCAGATACATTTATCATTACCTCAAGTTTCTGATATATTCAGAAGCTGACTCCTCTAAATAGAACATGTAAATATAAATTATATATATATGTATACACTATATATAATGTATGCACATACACATACACACACATATCGCAACAGGATAAGGGTTTATATCTGGTTTGTTTTCATGGCTCTATTGCTAGCACATTGACTGACATCTAGCCAGAGCAGACATACAATGATATATTTTTATTGGACAGATGAATAATTTAATCTATTTTGAGAGACTCTGCCAGAGTCTGACCAATACAGATGTGGATGCTCGCAGCCAACCATTGGACTGAGAGCATCGGAACCCCATTGGAAGAGTTAGGGGAAGAAATGAAGGAGCTGACGGGGATAGCCACTTCATAGGAAGAACAATATCAATTAACCGGATCCCCCAGAGCTCTCAGGGACTAAACTACCAACCAAATAGTACATGTGGAGAAACAAATGCTCCAGCTGAATATGTAGCAGAGGATGGCCTTATCTAGCATCATTTGGAGGGGAGGCCCTTGGCCCTGTGATGGCTAGATGTCCCAGAATAGGAGGATGCTATGATAGTGAGGCAGGAGTGGGTGGGTGGTGGAGACCCTCATAGAGGCAGGGGAAGGGGGAGGAGAGGGAGGGTTATAGAGAGGAAAATGGGAAGGGGACAACATTTGTTTGAAGTGTAAATAAATAAAATAACCAAATTTTAAAAAGAGAAAAGAACAATTGTGTGTGTGTGTGTGTGTGTGTGTGTGTGTGTGTGTGTGTGCCTTACTTGTATATTAAATTTGAACCCATAGGGAATGGATTCCTAGGAGGATCCATTCTCACAAGCTCCCTCACAGTTGGAATTAGTGTTTCTACTGGAAAGACTATAGAGAGCTCGCTCGTTCCATCTACTACTTGGGTGCCCACAGAGAAGGGGTCATGTGTGAATCAGGAAATATGCTCTCACCAGACACTAAAGCTGCTGGCACTTTTGTTCTGAACTTACCATGTTCCATTACTAAGGAATAAATATTTGCCATTTCTATATGATTTACCACTGGGATTGTTATAGCAGGTTGGCCACCTGCAAAGATACACAATTTACTTTTAAAGGGGATGAGGGAATGTGATGCTGGTGAACTCAGTCTTTAGTGAAACAAGGGATACATGCCTCCTGTCACTTGTCAACTACAACCTTAATGTTGGCTTGGGTTAAGTGATAATATGTCTCAGAGAAATTCTATTTATTATGTTTCCATAAATCTCTCTTATAAGCTATGAGTTCTATTATCCTAAAAGGCTAATTATTCTACTCTCCAGTCAAGCTCAGTGATGCTCTTGGCTAGGAAGTGTTGGGAAAGTGAGTAAGGATGATGAGAGGGAAAAGAACGTGGGACAAGTAAGGAGATGACGACTGCGGAAAGACAGGAACACAAGAGAGGCGAGAAAAATGAGGAAAAAAATACAAAAGGGAAAGCATATCTTATTTTTGAAGATTCATCTATCTCCTGAGAAATCTGAATGTCTCGCATCTGTACACGGTTGATTGGTGTAGATTGTTGTGAGTCTATTAGCGGTGATTTGCAGCAGACCAATTTAGAGGTCACTTAGGCATGAAAACACTGAACAAGAAATTGTATACCTAATGAAACAATATCAGTAATAGCATATTTAAATGAACAGTATCATTAAGTCTGAATTGTTAGAATCAGAGCACTGCAGCTTAATAGATTGTACCTTCCTCAACAAGGGTTTCTACATTAGTCAGAGTGTGTGTGTGTGTGTGTGTGTGTGTGTGTGCGCGCGCGCGCATGCGTACATGTGAGCACGCACACATATGTGTGTCTGCGCCCATGTGTAATGTGTGCTTATGTTCGTGTGTGTAATTTGTGTAATTGTAGGATGCTCTCAGAAGCTTCAATACTTCTCTGCTCATGTTTCTTCAGTAGAATTTTTGTATTATTGTCTTTATGCTCTGCTTATATTTAATACAAAAGCAAGTTCATAAAAACAGTCAGCATATGCTCCTGTAGCAAGAGTGCACATCATAAAATTTTATACATTAGCATATTTCAATTAAAGCACACTTAAAATTTCCAGTTCAATCTGGTTTTATATTTCTGAAGCAACATGTTATGGGAAACGTATGCTTTCAACCAGAAACAGGCTTCCTTTCACTGTCAGATCATCAGTAGTAATATCAGACTCTCAGAGAATGTAATGAATACTTTCATATTTCTGAAAAAAAGGGGGTTGTACATTTTTATTGACTGCATTCAATCTGTCTTTCCAGGTTATTCTCGTTCATGCAAAAAAAAAAAAGAAAAGAAAAGAATAAGGAGGAAGGGGAGGTGGAAGAGGAGGAGGAAGAGGAGGGAAACAGTCAAGAAAAGTCTTTAATATAGTCAATCAGTCCACCAAATCCCTTTGACCTGTCTATCCAGATCATTCTGTGTTCTTAAAAATAATTTGATCGTGGCTCCAGGCCAGTTCACACAAAGCCCAGGGACCTGTCTTAAGCGCCTTGGCACAGATGCTGACAAAAAAACCCAAACTGTGCCTGATGCCTGCCTCTGGCCTGCAAGTGTCAATTGCTTTAATTTCATGACACTTGATCTCATTTAATGCTCTCAGTATTGCTTTGAGGAATGTACATATTTCATGCATGCAGCAGTAGCTTATCAAGGCAAAGGCCATGAAAGTAGGGGAATCTGGATTCAGGCCTCTTACTACACACTTTTCTCTGCTTTGTGTCATGATGAGAACGGCCTTTAGGCAGATGCCGGGCACCTTTCTGGTTTTCCTCTGCTTGCTGCAGAGTATTTTAGATAACCTGATTTTGTGTCACAACTCTTCCAAAGAAGACCGGCAAGTTATTAAGTGCTTCATATAGAAGGCACTCTGGTGCCCTGAATGTCTTGAACGGTTTTCTTAATTACTGGTTTACTTTTAAAGATACATTAAGGTAATCAACAGAAGACCTCCTGCCTGCTAGTAAAAGGCTTTTAAAACAAAGGGAGTTTCCTTGAACATGAGTAAAAACTGTAAAATGATAGTAATCTGAGGCTAGCTGTGGCTAGAGCACGGCAGATGTTGATACCAAAGTTGAGGAAAAGATTCTTGGTTCTCCTGCTTTGTCTCCTCAGCTCTCATCCCTGTTCTCCTTCCTACAGAGTCCGTTTAATGATCCAAGTGTATACAGTCCCCCTCTGTTCTGTGCTCAGCTCAGACGATCTTCGTATTTGAGGGAGTTCTCTTTTTTTCTTATGAACTTTTCATATACAATATTCTACAGTGATATTCTAATGTTTTTTAAACCAAGTTTCTTCTGTTCTCCTATTTACAACCCAGAGTCAAAGCATTCAGACCACTGCTTATTCCACACTTGCATTTAGAAGTATAGCGTAAGGTGGCCAGGATCATTTGGTAAATGCTGCAAGTAGCAAAGAGGTTAAGCTTGGGACTATGGGTATTGATCATTGGTACAGCTCATGCCTAGTTGTTGTGAGGACATGGGTTCCACCCTGTGCCACCAAAATGAGTAGAAAAGGCCTGGGTTACAAAGGAAAGACTTGTATTGACTAGTTTAATTCTCAATTATACCTTCCCTGCTCCTGGTTCTTGTTTCTTCAAGTTAAGCCCTTGGATAAAACTGCATTCCTACAAAATCTTTTCTTTCTTTTCCATTCCTTTCCTTTCTTTTCTCCTTCCTTCCTTCCTTCCTTCCTTCCTTCCTTCCTTCCTTCCTTCCTTCCTTCCTTCCTTCCTTTCTTCTTTCTTTCTTTCTTTCTTTCTTTCTTTCTTTCTTTCTTTCTTTCTTTCTTTCATTTTTTGTTTTGTTTTCTTGGTTTGCTTCCCAGATGTCTTTACTTTGAAATCAAAAGACTTTTCTAGATCACTGAATTGTGACAGTTTTGTCATGAAAGAGCAAGAAAGCCCCTTCCCTTTATAGCACCAATTACTTTCGAAGCCTCTGCCACACACCCCTATAACAATGGGTTTAAGCAATGGACATCAGACAGAATTAATGTAGACTAGAGTTGACTCATACTTCCACAATTCATATTACACAGCTAGAGCTGCAGCCACAGCCACGCATACATACACACGCATACACACACACACACACACACACACACACACACACAGAGAGAGAGAGAGAGAGAGAGAGAGAGAGAGAGAGAGAGAGAGAGAGAGAAACAGAGAGACAGAGACAGAGAGACACAGAGACACAGAGACACAGAGGGAAACACAGAGAGAGACACACAGATCTTTACCCTGGAGTTGTCAGCCATCATTTAAAGATTTTCAGTTATTCTCTGATTTCAAACAATACTTTTAAAAAGCAATTTATAGAGAATCATGTTAGTTTAGATATTACCTGAAAACATATTTTAAGATTGGATAGGTAGATTGGCAGCAGGAAGTGGGGAGTAGGGATGGGTTGGGAAGCCTGGCCTACTTCCATGAGGTGGGGCAAGGGCCAGGCACAAAATCATTCCAAATCAAAAAATCTTGATTCCATTTTCCCTATAAATATTCAAATATTCAAAGATTGATGTTATTAAATAGCTTTGCTAAAATGAGTTAACTAACTAGATTAGAAATCTGAATATCGGGGGCTGGAGAGATGGCTCAGTGGTTAAGAGCACTGACTGCTCTTCCAGAGGTCCTGAGTTCAAGTCCCAGCAACCACATGGTGGCTCACAACCATCTTTAATGGGCTCTGATGCCTTCTTCTGATGTGTCTGAAGAGAGCAATGCTGAATACATAAAATAAATAAATAAATCTTTAAAAAAAAAAAGAAATCTGAATATCTCGTATCTATTACTTGTGCCATCATAAGGACTAGGGAAATTATTCAATTTTCCTGAATGTATGTGCAGTATGTGCAACTATTGTATAACATCTCCATTAAATATATCATTTGTTTTCAGACTCACAAATAAGTATATTTTGGGGGAGCAGTAGTTAAATTCTGAGAATATTTTGATGACAGTCATGTGAGTGTGTGAACTATTGAATTTGGGATGTGAGAAGAAATGAAGCAGAGGTAATTTGAATGTTCTTATCTGGACAAATAGGATGCTTGCCATCAGATGTAACAAAGGCTGTATGGCAAGTAAATTGAAATGAAATTTAACAGTTTTTTATAAGATAAATTGATTTTACAAATTCTTATTGGATAATAATGTGATAATGCTCAGTAAGAACTTGAGTATGTGAATCTGGAGGTTAGAGCATAGATATTTCCTAACGAGGAAAAGAATGAAGAGTTTTAGGTATATCTTAACTTTCAAAGCATGAAAGACCATCCAAAGAGTAAGATTAGATAAAGAAGACCAACATTTAATCCTTGAGCATTTCAGTCATACAAATTTAAGATCAGAATGATGAGTCATCAAGGACAGAGGCAGCAACATCATAAAAGAACATTCAATTCACTTGTTGTGCTGAACCTGTCGTGGTGGGGTATTCCATTGATCTCAGCACTCTGGAGGCTGAGATATGAGGGTCCTGTTGGCAACAAAAGGTCAACAATCAGCCAACGAGCCAATCAACCAGCCAATTAAAGAGCAGTATTTGGTGTTGTGAGAGTCAGAAAGCTCACCAATGGGAGAGTTCCAGTTGTAAATAATGCTGCAGAGGGTGGAGAGGCATTATCAACAGAAACCTTGAGTTTCTATAGGATGCAGTAAACAAGGTCCTCCTTAGTTTTCAGTGTTGGACAAATACAGAGAATCACAGGGGAGGGAATGGGAAGAGAATATGAGATAAAATTCCTGAAGATACTTGAACATATTTAAAGTAGCAAGCACTTATTTTAGAAGATTTCTAATGTTTACCTTTACTTCATTTAGGATACATAATTAGTTTAACTTTGAGCAAACTGTAATGCACCTTGAAGAAAACCAGGCATGAAAGAGAGAGAAATGTAATATTCTATACTTAATATAAAATGTCATGTTCTGTACTCTAAATATTGCTTATATATCATAAGCACATACGTATATAAAATATATTTACATAATCATATATTCTAAATATATGAAATGTAATATTTTAAATGTTTTAATTGACATTGTTCAATATCTATCTCAAAAATATTTTAATGCAAGAAGACAAAGTAAATTTTAAAAAAAATGAATTATCAACCTAACACTGAATATTATTGCCAGTTTCTATAAACTGTATAAAATAGAATTATATCTGATGTATGGTTATATGCTTTAGGCTGCATTCAACTCCTTTTGGAAAACAAGTGATATTTATTATTCATCAGTTTCTGAAGCATGAATCAGTTTATAGTACTATGACATGTTTCAAACCAAATCAAGTGAAAAGTCGGTTATGCTTTCAACTACAGAACTTACTAACCCTGGTGGACTCACTGTGATTATCTCCATGGAAAAGGGCATGGATTGGAAAGTGCTCTATCTAAAAGTTGTCCAGGTAACAAAGACACAGTTTACCACATTTCTTGGTTTTTCTGATGACACCATGATCATAATTCATGAAGTATTTTCTTTGATTTGTAAGGAAGACTATCTAATGGACAAATGATCCTATTGTAAATGTAACCATATAGGTTCATCCTCTTCTGCCCACAGGATCTGCTTTTAACTATGTCAGACGCAGCAAAAGATGGAGGTTTTGATGGGTACCTGTTTATCATTTGGTGCATTACATGGAAAGGCACCGTGTGCATCCTACACTATGGCTCAAGAGATATCTGAATAGGTGAAGATCTCGAGTAAAGGGTTTTATCACTATTATTACTACTAGCTCCCAGCCACTAAACACCCTTACATTTTAATTGTAATCTAAACTATTTTCCTTCAACTATAGTAAATCAATGGTGACTGCTTGAAAATACAGTAGAGAATTAATTCATACTCAAGCAAACTAAATGTGTTTACTTGTCTCTTATGAAGAGAGGATATTTACTTATAGCAATAAAATAGCTGTAAGGTAATGCTAGAGTGATGTCTTGGGAATGAATGAACCTGAGGCTTGTACCAGCAAATGTTCCTCCCCCTTTTCTACATTGTTTCTATTTGTATTTCATTCTTGAAACCGGCATTAGCCTTTTTTTAGTCTGCAGAGGGGAAAATAAATAGTTCTTTTATTCCTAGTCAAACTCCACAGAGAGAGATTCTGGCCCAAGATTACACAGGTGCTCCCTCCCTGAGAATCACAGTCACATTTCACTAAAATTCCTGCTCTCCTGAAATTGTTTGTATACACCCATAGAAAAGGAGTAGCAACCAGAAAAAAAAAATGGAAAATGCTGATCCAAGTCTGACAGTGTTGGTTTGATGGCCATGTTGGTCATCAATGGGAGGAGAGTCCCTTGGTCCTGTGAAGGCTCGATGCCTCAGAGTAGGGGAATTCGAGTGCAGGGAGGAGGGAGTGGGTGGGTGGGTGGGTAGAGGAACACCCTCATAGAAGCAGGGGAAAGCAGAGGGGATGGGGTTTCAGGGGGTGGGGATCCAGGAAGGGGATAACATTTAAAATGGAAAGAAAGAAAGCATCCAATTAAAAAAAAGAGAGAGAAAAAGCCTTTTAAAAAGATTATAATTTAATTGCAACATTACCTCCTTCCTTTTTCTCTTTCCAAAACCTTCCATTTGTCCCTTCCCACTCTCTTTAAAATACTGGTGTTTTTTTAACTGATTGCCTGTAGTTCTTTGTGTTGGATTGAGATATCACGGGATTTTCCCCATCTAGTTTGGCCTGGTCATATCATTCATCCTTGTGCAGCTGACAACTGAGTAGCCATGTTGATGGGACTTTATAGGTATAGCTTCTGATGTTACCAGGGGACATCAATACTTGGGAAAACATAGTTATTAAAGAAAAATAAATCTATGATCACTGATTTTAAAAGACAACATAATCCCCAACAACAATTTATAAACATTTGTCCTTATACCCACAATGTGTTTTAAGTGAGTTCAAAATAGTGGTAGCTACTGGGTATTGAAATCCTCAGCACAGTTTCTCTAAAGAGGATTGTTTCTACTTTAGTATAGAAAATTGCTTTGTTTCTTTAATAAAAGGTAAAATGGCATATATGCTAAAGAACCATTATAAAAGTAAACATTTTTATTATTAACTACTAGTAAATGTTTGCTATGCTATTGTTTTTATATTTGTCTTTAATATTGTTTTATTTTATAGTATTGTTTCTCTCCTAAGGATCTGATCTGGACCCACGATTATGCCATCTTGTTGATGGGTGGCTATTTGGGTGAAAGTGCAGTGATGATGTAATACAGGAGGTATTGACTATCACCTAAAACTTGCTCGTTCTATCATTTAATTGATCCATGTTTTAAAAATAATTTTCTTTTATAGACAATAATAAAATATAAATAATATGATAGGATACCAAATATTACAAATTAAATCTGCAATGTTTATGACTGATTTGTATCTGCTTTGTAGACATCATGTTCTTTACCAAGTTCTTTTCATTTTTGGTACATTTTTCTATAATGCAAAAAAGTTATGTCTAAGAGCAAATATGATAGTAGTTTAATTTGTATTCAATTACAATAAAAAACATTGTTGTCTACCATAATGAAAGCACAAGAACTGCAACTTAAGGAATGGCAAAAAATGGGGGGAGTGATTATATGATGCTCTATATAAATGATAAATCATTATATTAAAGTAAAAGATGTTTTATGTCATCGATTATTTAAAATAATGTTATGAGGAGCTTCTTTATGTCTGCGTTGAGTTCACAGTATATATCCTCAAGTTCATAACTACTTACTCAGCAGAAACACTCAATTTAACAGTGGAGTCAACTGTGCAAGATGTATAGGAGAAACTGAGTTACAGGACTCTTTGGAAAGCTCTCACTGCCACAGTGAAAGTCATTTCTCAATATATTTTCTATAGAGTTAGGATTGTAGCATAGATGTATGTTTCATTAGTATAAATTTCAAGAAAAATTCAATTTGCTATATAGTGACAAAAATCACAAGACTGATCTCCAGAGGAGAATGAGACAAGAAATGAGACAGGGAAATTTCTAGAAAAGATGCATAAGAGTACTGATTTTGTGTACATTTTTCAACTCCTACAGTGACACACAAAGGATTATGGCCATGCATATATATCATATATATGAATATGTATGTGTATGTGTGTGTGTGTACATATATATATATATGTATATATATGTATATATATATATGTGTGTGTGTGTATAATTATGTATAGTTAATGTGTAATTAATTGCACCATAATTTCATGGCAATGATAAGTATACATTATAATATATATATATATATATATATATATATATATATATTAGAACATATATATAAACACATATATGTATGTGTGTATATATATGTATATATACATATATATATATGTACACACACACACATATATATATATATATATAAATATAATTACACATTAACTTAGAGAACAATTATATTAATATTTTCCTGTAGAAATTACACAAAATACATTTACAGAAATAAAATATTCTTAGCATTTGCCATCAAGCAAAAGACAGTGTTAGTGTTAATTTTTGGCTATTTCCCATTACTATAGAGTAAATTTCTCCTTTAGCATAAAGCCAGATACTGGAACAGTCTCAGAGCACATAACAATTCAAACACAGAAAAGTCTGATTTCTCATTTACATGAGTCTGAATGTCCCTTGTCAGCAGAGGGAGCCTCTTTCTATGAAGTGATTCCTGAACCTAGGCTCCTTTCCCTGTGCATCTGTCCCCACTGCAGGTATAACATACATCTTACACATAAAGAATGGCTTAAAACAGCAAATAAGATACACATTATCTTTTAAAGTGCCTAGAGTGGAGACTGCACACACTCATTCTTACAAATGACAAATATCTTTACAAAGGATATTTATGTAACACAGATATTCAATTATGAAGGATTTTATGTAACCTTCAGCCTTTTGTTATTTTATAATTTATTTAAATATATTCCTTTTTTTCACATTCCTGTTACTCCTTTACATTGTAATTCTTTAATTTTGTTTTATAATTTTTCACTCAGGAATCATACTTTGATATATGGAACATGATTACTTTTATGCATGTGTGTGTTAGAGTATGGAGTCACACACACATGTGCATGTATGTATGAATGTGGGAGAATCAGTAGATAACCTAGGATATCATTCTCAGAATGCTGTTCACCTCCATTCAAGGAAGAGATTCTCATTAGGAAAGAGCTCACCAACTGAGCAAGGCAGTCTGGTCAATGGACCCCAAGAATCCTTCTATCTCAGCTTTCCCAGCATGGGAATTACAAATGTGTGCCACAACACTTAGCGTTTTGATGTTTGTTTTAACAATTTTATTTAGGTCAGTCTTTTTTCCTGAACATAATTATCAACCATAAATCTATCTGAGCCTAGGATACTCAGAAACAAGCAAAGAAAGTCAACTTCTCTCTTTGCGTGAACCTCCATTTTTTTTCTCCTAGATTTTGATTGGGAATCAATAATCACCTTGCCAAACAAGTCAGAAAACTCTATAAAGAAAAATAAAATAGTTTAATGTGCTTATCTGTGGGCCTATCTGATTTTCATTAATCTTTTGAATTTACCATTGATGTTAAATGAGGTCAAATAGGCCTTTGGCTTAAATATTGAACAAGCTTTATGCTTCAAAGTGTTACCTTTAGGGTAGAGGACAACTTTGTATCAAAAAAAAAAACCCTATTCCAATAACAAAGAAAAAGTTTTTCTTTTTTTTTAAATGAAAATACCAGCTCTTATGCAATAAAACCCGTACAGCAAAAATTAATGATGCTTTATCAAAATTTACTCCAGTGTAAGTTATCTTCTAGGAGCCATGGATATTTTCTCGAGATTTCTCTTGCATTTTTCCTTTTATTGAAAATAGATGTTTTTCCCCTCACATAGTATATTGTGATTATGGTTCCCCTCCGTCAACTACTCTCAGGTTTTCCTTAACTCCTCTCCCATCTGGGTCCATGTTCTTTCTATCTCTTATTAGAAAAGAGGCTTCCAATGGATAATAATATAATCAAAGGAATTAATATAATATATAATATAATATAATATAATATAATATAATTAATATGAATGATTAAAAACTAACACAACAGAATTGGAAAAACAAAAGGTAGGAAAGGAGCCCATGAAAAGGCATAAGAACCAGATATCTACATGTATACACATTCAGGAATCCCATGCAAATATTAAAATGGAAGCAATAGTATATACTCAAAGAGAGTGGTGAAAATACGTACAGTCATGTGCATTCTGTCTCAGTCTCTGAGTTCATCTACATTGATCATGTTGTCCTTGGTTTCTTGGTGTTCTTCATTACCTCTGGATCTTAAACTCTTCCTCTTCTTGCTCCTCAAGGTTCCTTGAGTACTGAGGAAAAGAGTTTAATGGAGACATTAACTACTCTTGTTGTTGTTGTCGTTGTCATTGTTGTTCTTGTTATTGATGTTGTTGTAAGGTGTCCTACTCTTTGCATAGTGCCTGGCACTATCTTTTTGTTCCCATCTACTGCAGAAGGAAGATTCTCTGATGATGGATGAACAGGGCCCTGATCTGCGAGTATAGTAGAGTGTCATTAGAAATTGTTTTAATGCTTCATTTAATTTTACTTTTTTAAAGACTAGTAGCATTTGTTTTTATTATAGGTCCCTGGGCTGTCTAGTCTTAGGTTCTTGGTCACCTAAGCAGTGCTAGCTATGGGTTCCACCTCCTAGAGTGTACCTTCAGTCAGATCAGTTATTGGTCAGTTAATTCCACAAGTTTTGTGCCATAATTGTAGTAGTTTATCTTGTAAGGAAGACAAAATTTTTGATCAAAGGGTTCATGGCTGGTTTGGTGTATAAATTTCTTCTTCGATAGCATGCATAGTACCTCCCATAGCAAAGACACAAGCATGTAGGGGTGAATTCTCTATGTAAGTACCAGCTTGACTTCTCCATTTTCAATGCATCCTATAGATGTTGTGTCAAGCATTGAGGCCTTACTGTAAGTTTGTTGAGAGTAACTATAGACTACCAAAAACTCAATTCAGTGTAACATAAACACAATACTGAAACCTTTATTTGGTGGCAAGAGATATCCAACTTGGGCTTTTTCTCTCATTATTTAACGATTTCATGTAGATCACCTTCATATATGTACATATTTTAAAAAGCTTATATTGTTTAGGGTTCCATACTACCCCCAAAATGGCCCTTAATTTTAGTTTAATTTTGCTTTCACTCTCTAATTTATCTATTCCATGCCACCCCTATTCCAGCCCCACCCCTATTCAAATGTAACTATTTACTCTGTTTCCCATAGCCCCTTACTCTACACCTAATCTCTGTGGTTATACTGATTGTACCTTGGTCATCATTGAACTAATAGCTAATATCCACATATAGAAGAAAATATATCATATTTGTCTTTCTGGGTCTGGGATACTTCACTCAAATTGTTTTTTGCTTGTTTGTTTGTTATTTTTTTCCTGACCTCATCCATTTGCCTGTAAATTTCATGATTTGATTTTTTTGATGATTGAGTAATACTCCATTGTATAAATGGATGACATTTGCTTTATCTACTGTTATTGAAGGATATCTAGGTTTTTCCCCTGATTTTGGATATTAAAATTAAAGTACCAATGAGCATGATTGAGCAAGTGTCTTTGTGGTAGGATGAAGTCTTCTTGGGCATGTGGCCAGGAGTGGTATAGCTAGATATTGAAGGAAATTGACTCCCATCTTTCTGAGGAATCACCATACTAATTTCCACAGTGGCTGTATAAGTTTACACCCACCAGCAATGGATTGGATGAGAGTTCTCCTCATTTCCCATCCTTGCCAGCATGAGCTGACCTTAGCCATTCTGACAGATGTAAGATGAATTCTCCAGAGTAGTTTTTATGTGAGTTTCCTCACGATTAAGGATGTTGAAACTATTTTTTAAGTGATTCTCGGGATCATTTGACTCTCCTCTTTTGAGAATTCTCTATTTATATATGTATCCATTTTATAATTAGGTTATTTGTTTCCATGATATTTAGTGTTTTAAGTTGTTTATGTATTTTGTAGTCTTCTATTGGATGAATAGTTGGTAGTTCTGTAGACTACCACTTTGTCCTTGTCCATGTATAAGATCTGTGGTTTAATGAGGTCTCTAATAGTTGATCTTAGTGCCTGTGCAATGGTGTTCTGTTCAGAAAGAGTTTTACTGTGCCAATAAATTCCAGGCCATTTTCATGTTGTCTATTATCAAATTCAGCTTACCTAGTTTTATGTTGAGGTCTTGGAGTTGAGTGTTCTGCCGAAGATAAGTATGGATTCATGTGGATTCTTCCACATGCAGTCACTCAGTTTTATTTTAAGCACCATTTGTTGAAGATCTGATCCTATTCCAGTATGGATATATGGCTTTCTATCAGAAATCAGGTGGCCATAGCTGTGAACATTTATGTCTGGGTCATCAGTTTGATGAATGTGTCTGGTTTTGTGCCACAAACTTTTAATTACTATATCTCTATGGTGCAAGTTGAAATCCCAGATGGGATGTGTCCAGCAGTTCTTTTTTTTTATCCAGGCCTGTATAGTTCTCTTTGGCTTTATTATTTTCTCTAAAAACCTAAAAATTGTCCTATCAAGATCTGTGAAGAATTGCATGGGCCTATTGATGGAGGTTTTATTCAATCTGTAGCGTGCTTCAGGTAGGATAGCCATTTTTTACTGTATTAATTTACTGATCCATGAACATGAGTGTTCTTTCTATCTTCTAATATGCTTTTTCATTTCTTTCCTGAAGGTCTTGATGCCTTACCATAAAACACTTTCTTTTGCTTGGTTAGAGTTAACTCCAAGATATTTTACAGTATTTGAGGCTATTGTCAAAGAATTGGTTTCTCTGATTTCTCTCTTAATCCATTTGTCATCTGTATGTAAGAGAATAATTGAGAGTTGTGTTTATATTGTATTCAGCTACTTTGCTTAAAGTATCTATAGGGATTTCCTGGTGAATTTTTTAGGGTCATTTATGTAGGCTATCATATCATCTACATATGATATTTGAATTCTTCCTTTTCTATTTCAATCCTTTTGATATATATAATTTATTTTATTGTTCTATCTAAGACTTCAAGCAGTATATTGAATAGGTATAGGGAGAGTGGACAACTTTTCTTGATCCAAATTATAGTAGAATTGCTTTGTATTTCTCTCTATTTAAGTTGATGTTGGCTCTTGTTTTCGTGTAAACTGCCTTTATTATCTTGAAGTATTTTCCATATTTTTGTATCTCTAATATCTCCAGGACTTTTATAATGGAGTGTTGAATTTTGTCAAGGGTCTTTTTTGCATCTTATGAGATGATCATATTTGTTTTCTTTCAATTTGTTTAAATGGTGGATTCAATTTATTGACTGACATATAATGATCCTTTCTGCATTTCTGGAATTAAGCCTACTTGATCAGGGAGGATAACCTTTCTGATGTGTTCTAGGATTCAATTTGAAAGTATTTTATTTAGAAAATTTGCATCTATGTTCCAAAGGGAAAGTGGTCTGTAATTCTCTTTCTTTCTTGGGCTCTTATGTGGTTTGGTAACTGCGGCCTCATAAAATTAATTGGGCAAATCTCTCCTGTTCATATTATTTGGAATAATTTGAAAAGTATTGCCATAAACTTTTCTTTGAAAGTCTGATACAATTCTGCTCTACAACCATCTGGCCTGGGAATTTCTTGTTTTGGAAACTTTTAAAGGCTGGTTTTGTTTTACCAGTGGTTGTAGGCATATTTAAATTGTTTATCTCAGATCTTCATTGACTTTGGGAAGAAGTACTCATCAATATAACTGTCTATTTCTTTTAGATTTTGTAATTTTGTGAAGTGCAAATTTTAAAATTATATCCTAATTATTCCCTGGATTTTGTTAGTATTCTTTATTACGCCTCCCCTTTAATTTATAATTTTGTTGATTTAGATATTCTCTCAGTTAATTTGAATATAAAGTTTATCAATCTAATTTTTTCTCAAAAATGAACTCTTTGTTTGATTGACTCTTTGTACAGCTCTTCTTCTTTTTGTTTTATTGATTTCAGCTCCAAGTTTGATCATTTCCTGCTGTCTGCTCCTTTTCAGTGTGATTTCCTATGAACTGGAAATTTTGTTCTAGAGCTCTTAGTGGATGATTAATTTGCTAGCATGAGATTTCTTCATTTTGTTTGTTTGTTTGTTTGTTTGTTTCTTCATTTAATTAATGTAGGGACTTAGTGCTATGGGCTTGCCTCTCAGAATCACTTTCATTTTATCCCATAAGTTTAGTTATGTTGTGTATTGATTTTCATTCAAATTTTAAAAGTCTTTAATTTCTTTCTTATTTTCTGTCTTGATTAACATTTCATCCCAGTAGTAGGTTGTTCAGTTTTCATGAACTTGTAAACTTTATATTCTTTTTGTTGATGTTGACATTCAGTTTTAATTTGTGACAGTAAGATCTGGTTAATGGTTTATTTCAATTTTATTGTTTCCTGTTGGCACTTTTCTTGTGTCCAAGCATTAAATCAATTTTGAAGAAAGTTTCTGGAAAGAAGATATATCTTTTTGTGTTTGGTTTAAATGATATATAAATATCTGTTAGATTCATTTGGTTTATATTATCTGTTAGCTAGAGTTTTGATAAGTAGTTTTTGTCTGGTTTCCCTGGGTTTGGTGGAAATGGAGTATTTAAATCTCCCACCATTAGTGTTTTATGGTAAATATATGATTTAATTTGGAGTAGTATTATTTTTATACAAGCTTGTATTTGCTACATGGAATTGTCATGTTCTCTTGGTGGATATTTTCTTTGGTGAGTATCCTTCCCTACTTCTTTTGACTCGTTTTGGTTTTAAGTATATTTTGTCAAATATTAAATTTTCTGGACCAGATTTTTTCTTAAGTTCATTTGCTTGGGATAACTTTTTTTTTATCCTTACCCAGAGGTGTTATCTATCCATAAAGTTAAGGAATATTTTTTGGATGGCACAGGAAGATGGATCCTGTTTTCTCATCCATTATGCTAGTCTACGTCTTCTTGCTGGGGAATTGAGACCATTATTGTTTTGATAGATCAATGAGCAATATTTATTGATTCCTGTTATTTTTGGAGTGTATGCGTTTTCACTCTTTTGACTTCTTGGTATGTGATTATTTATTCTTTGTGTTTTCTTGGGTGTGGTTGTCCTCTTTAGGTTGGAGTTTTTCTTCTAGTGTCTTCTGCAGGGCTGGATTTGTAGATAGATACTGTTTAAATTTTATTTTATCATGAAAGATCTCATTTTCTCAATATTATTATGATAGAAAGTTTTGCTTGGTATAGTGGTGTGAACTGGCATCTCTGGTCTCTTAAGGTCTGTAACTCATCTACCTATGTCCTTCTGTCTTTTAATATCTTTATTGAAAAATCAAATAATATTTTAATAGGTCTGCCTTTATATGTGTATTGGTCTTTTTCTTTTACAGCTTTTAAATTATTTGTTCTGTATGTTTATTAGTTTGAATATCATGTGCCAAGGGGACTTTCTTTTCAGGTTCAGTCTACTTGGTGTTCTATATGTTTCTCTACTGTGGTAGGTATCGCCTTCTTTAGGTTAGGGAATTTTTTTATGGCTTTGACCTGGCTTGTTTCCTTCTCTTTCTCCTCCTCCATTTATTTTCATTGTTCATCGATTTGGTCTTTTCACAGTATCACAGATTTACTAGATGATTTTTACCGGTATTTTTTTAGGCTTATTATTTTCTTTGACTGATGTATCTTTTTTTCCTATGGTATCTTCATTATATGATATATTTTCTTCCATCTCTTGTAGTTCTTAAGATTATAGAAATTTTCTATGACTTTGACCTGGGTTTCTTCTTCCTTTATATCCATTGTTCAGAGACTTGTCATTTCACAGTGACTCAGACGTATTGGATGCTTTGTGGGAGGATTGTTTATTTTTATTATTTTTGGTGTCTCCATTCTTCAATGTCTTAGACTTCTTTGTTCTGTCTCTTAGATTGTGTTGGTAATGCATGCCTCTATGTTTGAGTTTCTACATTTTTCATTTCCAGATGTCCCTCAGTTTAGGATTACTTTACTGATGCTATTTCCACTTTCTGGTCCTGAACTCTATTAGTTATTTCATTTCACTGGCTTATAGGTTTAGGAAGATTGTAGTCATAGTTGCTGATAACTGGTCTTGTCTTTTTTCAGTGGATGTTTGGTTTCAGTTGTCCTTTCTGGTTAATTAAAGAGTATAGTGGCTGTGTTTTGTGTGGCAGAAACTTTTTCTGGGGACATTCTAGGTTTGACCTGGGGAGTTTCAAGTAAAATGGGATTTTAGGCATAGGGATCGATATTTAGGAATGAGGATGAGCTAGGTGGGGTCTTAATATGTTCCATAGGAAGGAGGAAATCAGGGTATTCTGTCAAGATCTTATTAATCCCGTGGAAATGGGGACAGAGAGTAAGGAGCAGCAGCAGCTGTTGATCTGCTGTAGAACTGGGAATTAGATTAAGGCATTGGAGTTAGAGGAATGGAGGGAGAGATGAAGATCTGCAGTTGACCTATCTGATTCCCTGCTCAGAATGGTCTGCAAGTTTCCAGGGACTTAAGGGCTTTGAATAAATGGGCTTAAAGCCTGTTTGAATTAAGAACTGGAATAAAGCAATGAGTTGGGACAAGAAAGTTTCAAGGGGAAGATCTGTACATAGATGGGGATATTTGTTACCTGACAAAACTTCAGCTCTTAGGATGCAGGATGACAGCAAGTAAATAGTCATAAGATTACAAGTAAACTAATACATGACTAAATTCTCAGGATAGATTTATTCATTTTCATACACGGCACCATTTGATTTGACAATGACAATCCCGTTGATACAAGATTCTTGTCAAGAATCAGAGTCATGAGGGATATTGGCAGAGATTTATGAATTCACATTTCATGCAATTTTATATGTGTCTCAATTTGTAGTCCTTTTCAAATTCTTTGTTTCTTCTGACCATTCCTTCATACTTTGAAATAGTCATTTCAGGGGAACATGTAAGTTTCAGATTTTCTGACTGGAGCATGTGGCACAGTGAACTTCAGAACTGGGAAAGAGCTAAGCAGACACTGGCATCTTATTTTATGTCGCTAAGTGGACTGCTCTGAGATAGAATGATTCTACATGCATCTAAAGCTGGTCTGCTATGGTCATCTCATTAATGCCCTACTTTGTATTTTCTTTCATCTCTTCTCAGACTAGGTGATTTCTGTCTTCCTCCTGACACTCAGAAGAAACCACCTAAGTTTTATTTCACCTGAAGCTTTGCCTCAGGCTCTATTTCCTGGGAAAAAACTGGGCTAAGTAGCTGGTCCTTGACTTTTTGAAAGATTTGAAATAATAAATTTTTCTTCTAATGCATGCTACAGAATGCTTTAATGAATAGATCAGAGAGACTTAATTTTCTATTGAGTTAGAAGGAAATAGAATATGTTAAACTACAATTGAAGTTCAATTACTGATCTTCAACAATGATCACCACCCAGGAAGATGAGTTTCAAGGATAATAAGCTGATATCACTTTCTAGTGTTGGAAAAAGCATGTGTAACTACATTGCCTGTGACTCTGAAACATGACCTTTTTATTAATTCTTTCAATATATTTAGTATATTCATGAATAATATCATCCTTGGGGTCAAGGAGACATGGTCTCAAATACGAGACTTTTCAGTCTCTCTTAGTCTTAGGGAGTCACTAACCTTTTTCAGTTCTTGATTATATCTACATTTTAATGAAGAGGATATCACTGTCTAACTGTATTGTTTTACATATTAAATTAGACTTCGTACAGAAGGCATTTTTAGTAATTTCTATATTTGTGGTAAGAAGAGACCCACTTTGTCTACATGGTGAGTCTGTCATGAAATCATTCCTTTCTCAGAATCTGAAGCTGTCCCTCTGTACTTATATGTCTTACAATGCTGGTGGATGCCTATTAGTGACTTTCTTTTTCTGTGATAGTACATCATGACCAAAGCAATTTATAGAAGTGTTTATTTCAGGTTTACAAATTCATTGAGTTTAAGTCCATGATAATCATGGCAAGGAGTATGGAAGCAAGCAGGAAGAAATGGCCCCGGAGGAGTAGTTGAGACATTACATATTTTATCCACAAGTATAGGGTATATAAAGAGAACTATAGGAATGTGCCTTAGTCAGTGTTCTATTGTTCTGAAGAAACGCCATGACTATGACAGTTTTTATAAAGGAAAATAAGGGGTTCACTTATAGTTTCAGAGGTTTACTCCACTTTTATCCTGGTAGTAAGCAGGGGAGCACACTGGAAGACAGTCCTAAAGAAGTGACTGAGAGTTCTATATCTAGATCTATAGGTGACAGGAAGAGAATTATATTGGGCCTGGTTTGAACATTTAAAACCTCAAAGCTTCCCTCTCCAACTCCCAGGGACACACTTCCTCTAAGAGGATCATATCTACTCCAACAAAGATACAATCTTAATCCTTGTCAAATATCACAACTCCCTAATGACCAAGCATTCAAATATATAAACCTATGGGGGGCATTCCTATTCTAAAATGTATTTAACTTTCTGGTCTGTATAAACTTATAACCATATAATAATGCAAGTGGAAATTTTAGCTGGGTGGGGCTTGCCGTGAGGTCACTATTCCCCTTGTTCCATTTAACTTCAGGCTCTTTTTTAAACCTTTTATCTCCTTGAACATTGGATTCGACATCATTACACTTCTTGGTAATGCTTTTCTCTTCAAACTGTACATTTTGTGTTTTTCCTTACTCAGATTTTTTTCCCATTATAGGTTTGCATAAGAGTGACCACTAGTGACCATATGACTGAACCTGTCTTGAAGTCTTCCCTGCCAATGCCATTAATCCAAAATTCTTCATTTTAGCCTCAGGTAGATTATTTAGACAAGGCCAAAAGACAGCCACATTATTTGCCCAAGTATCACAAGAATGGCCTATAGGCTGCATACTTATATTCTCCTCTGAAGCCTTCTGAGTTACAGCCCCACGTTCAAATCTTTCTCAGCCTCATGGTCCTCCAGACTCCTACTAGTACTGCCCATTGTGTTCTATTCACTTCTCTAGTCCTAAAGGTCTCAAGTAGTGCCACTCCCTAATGACCAAACATTCAAATATGAGCCTATATGGGCCATTCCTACTCAAACCACCACACATAGCATGGAGTTTGGAACCTCAAAGGCAGCCTCCACATTCTCATCCAATAATCTCATATCTCCTGCAACAAAACCACACTTGCCAATCTTTCCCAAACAATTCCACTAACTGGGAACCAAGTCTTCAAATATATGAGCCTATGAGGTAGGGGACATTCCCTTTTAAACCACCACAGGCACAAAGCCTATTTAAAACCATAGGTTGGTACAGTAGTCCTTTTGGTATCGTCCACTCTCACTATGGCAAGCACCCCACCTCAATCCATAGCAAACTCTGTCAGTCTTCTACACTAACCTTTGTGTATCTTCTGTAAATTCATTCAGTAGTCACAAAGTCCAGGAAAATCCAGAATGAGTTTTTCGCTATATGATGCATACAAAACAGAAAAACATAGGATTGTTAATCATAGTAGCTCATCAATCTGTTTTCTCACTACATGTCACTTTAAAACTTTAAAGGTTACCCCAACAGAAAGGAATCCTAGAGAGTTCTGCTAACTTGTTTAGTATACATTTCCTTGTCTTAAATGAAAATTGTTCTTTCTTGCTTTAAAGAAAGAACTAAACAATTGACAACTAAAGAAGTGGCAATTAAACCAGTTCCTACTCTATTGCCTGTGATGATGCTAAAACATACAACATATTACCTTTGATCATTTCCTAAGAACCAGTTACCATTCTGGACATCTCTTCCATTTCTACTATACATAGTTGAGAACTGCATTTATTCTCTGGGGCTTCAGGGGAAATGGGAAACGATGAAATTCAACCTTTCACCTTCTTTATACTGGTTTACATAGGCCTTTTCAAAGCAGATTTAAAAACTGATTTCTCCAATTGTTCTAGTCTATATCACTAGTATTCTTCATAGGGCTCTGGGCATGAAATGTCAGCTGGTAATAAAGTTTTACTTTGCCTGGCTTCATCCTTCTGTATATATCTCCCTAGAATTAAAAGAGGGAGAACTGGCCAAATGCCATCTCAATTTCATCTCACTTTATTATTTCCCAAAGAGCAAACTAGATAACATTTTAACTCCCAGTAAGGAAACTAATTTATGCAGATCTAAAAGCTGAATGCAAATGATTCAAGGCCACCAAATGAGAAAAAGCTTTAAAGGCAAATTTGAAATCCAGGTTTGAACATCTTTTTTCTTCTTTCTTTCTTTTATCTGTGTGAGATCTGGAATGCTTTCAGCCAGAAAAGACTTTCCCAATTGTTTATGGTCTTTTGTGTCCTTCACCTGGTTTTGTTCCATTGGCATGGCTTCAAGGTCACTGCTAAAATTATTCCATACCACCTAAACTAATATGGTTGTGTGTGTTCATTACTGCCACCTTTCTATTTTTGGTTGACTTCATTTCCTACAACCTTGTTTATAAGTTATTTTTCCTTGTGTTTTTGGCATGGATAAATATTTTCATTGGGGATGAACCTTACATATCTTAGGCTACTGCTTTAAAAACTTATTTTGGCAGGTAAATACTTTTGGAAATGTTTTTGAAGTTGAAGCATACTTTAAGGTTTTGTACTATGTATTTGGAACACATTTCATTCTCTGGGTAATTAATCCCTACTTCTAAGGTGTGATTTTCTGAAGTCTTTCCCAAATGATCTGGCTGACCACTGATGTTTGTGTTCCCTGGCTAGTTATTTGAACAATTCTTGATACTGTGAGCTTTGAACACTGTGTTGTTGTTGTTGTTGATGATGATGATGATGATGGTGATGATGATGGTGATGCTGATGGAGATGATGATGGTGATGATGATGGTGATGATGTTGTCATACTACTATACGGAATTTGGTGCTAAGTTCTATGGAGTTTTTCCCTCCACACAGGCACTCAATAAAATCTTAAATAACATCCTACTGTCAATTTCTAAGTCTGTATTTCTACACAATCTCTTCTTTCCAAAGCTGCCTTCCACTCATAGTTACTTAAGTGTCTCTGAATTCTGATGTGCATCCATCACTTGTTTTCTTTTCTCTGAGACTACAATTTAGATACAATATCCTTGGTAAAAAATTAAAGTATTTATAAGGTTCAAGTATATTTTCTTTTTGCTTTTCATAACTTACAGCAAGCATTACTGTATTAGTTACTTTTGTATAATTATGACCAAAATACCTGAGCATAAAGCTTCAGCCCATCATGGTTGGGAAGGCATATTGGGGCAGTTCAGTTCATGATGGAAGAAGCACATTGCAGAGGCTGTTCATAACACTGTAGATCAGGAAACAGAGTTGGGGGAGTTAGTATGTATAACATAGCCTCAAGAATTCACCTGTAGTGATTTACTTTCATTCACTATGATTGGCCTCCTAAAGTTTCCAAAATACCCGAGAATACCTCTCTACAAACTGGCATCAGAATATTCAAAACATGAGTTTTTAGGGGCCAATTCAAATGTAAATTAACAGCTAGTCACTGTTCAATGTGTGAGAACATTCATTTCATATGGTATATGCAGCTACCCACTTTATAAAATAAAATATGAAGTTCAGAGCTTGTTCAAGTCTCAGATCAGTCAATGTCAGTTCTGTACTCATGATACTTTAATAGATTGTCACTGGATAAAATACTGTCTGTTTGGCATGGAGAGATGGCTCAGTTAAAAAGTGTCTGCTGTTTTTCTAGAAAACTCAAATTTGTTTTCCATTGCCCAAACTGGATGATTGACAACCACTTTTTAATTCTAGCTCCAGAGGATTTGATTTCTTTTTTCTTTTCTTTCTTTTCTTTTGGCACTTGCATACACCACACAAACACACACACATAGAGACACACACAGACACACACACACACGATACATAGTGTCTTAGAATAGCAGTGTGCTATTGCTGTGAAGAGATACCGTGATCATTGCAACTGCTGTAAAACAAAGCATTTAACTAGGGCTTGCTCACAGTTCAGAGATTTAGTCCATTATTATCTTGGCAGTGAGGATGGTGGAACACAGGCAAACATGGTATTAGAGAAGGAACTTAGAATTGTGCATCCAGTTTTCTTTACAGTAGGAAGAAAGATATACTGGGCCTAGCTTGAGCATTTAAAACATTAAAGCCCACCTTCAATGACACACTTCCCCCAACAAGGCTATATCTCTAATAGTGTCTCTCCCTGGTGAACAGGCCTTCCAATATATAAGCCTAAGGGGTTCATTTTTAAACAACTTTTAGAATCTTTATTAAAATGAAGTATCTATATAGTGGTTATAGTCCATATCACACATACCCTACTCTTTAAAGCTCAGGGAATTTGTAGAAATGGGAGAAAAAAAATATTCTAATAGCAAGAGATTCTGGAAGAATCAGAAAGAACAGTTTCATGTGGACATGACAAGGTCTGTAGCACTTATGAATTTATAGCAGCTATGATGATTGCCTTTATAATACCCATACAAAATTAAGCCAGAGAATACTATAGCATGCAAGGAAGAGAGACACTTGAATATCCAACCTTGGAAGAACAGCTACTTACAGGTTATGGTTACTAGGGAAGAGAGAGTCAGTGTGGTCCCTAGAACATTTGTCATACTCCAGGGGATGCCTTCACACCCATGCATGCATACACACAGTAACTATCCTCCATGAAATTTTCTCTCATTTTTAAAAACAGACATGGAGATAGATGGGTGGAAGGTATCAGTTAGTTGGAGGAGGACACAGTAAGAGTTGGAGTGGAGCTGGAGCTGGAGAGATGGATGACTGGTTAAGACCACTGACTGCTCTCCCAGAGGCCCTGAGTTCAATTCCTAGCAATCACATGGTGGCTCACAATAAGATGCCTTCTTCTGGTGTGTCTGAAGACACCTACAGTATGCTCATATACATAAAATAGGTAAATTAACTTGAAAAATTTGGAGTGAATATCAACAATATATAGTATATATTTATAGAGAATTCTCAACAAATACATTTCAAATGTGACATTTAAAAAGTAAAAGCTCAAAAAAATAAAAAAAAAGAATAAATAAAAAGTAATAGCTCTAGCATATATGGATATACATATAAAAACTTTACCTTGTCATAAGTGGTATGCCCTCAGCTATTCTCCCAAGGGCATTTGGGGGATACACTCTCTTGTTTACTTCACAAGGCATGAATAGAGTTGTTTCCAAGCCAAGAAACCAGCTTAAGGGTCCTGGAAATGGCATTCTTTGAGGTCCCTAGCTGAAATACTTATGGATTCCTTTAGGGTTTAATTCCTCAATACACTGAAACCTCTAAGGTAAGTGAGGTTATATTATCAGAGGCATATGATGACCTTTTCATCTCAAATGAAGATATTTTTCACAGGTTGCTTGCTCCCTTATCCTAATGATTTTTTCATACATTTCTACCTGATAATAAGTTATATAGCTGTACACATTTATTTCCTTTTTATTTCTACCATAGGGCTGCATATATCAGAGCAAACAAGACTACTTGTGCACGTAGAAGTCACAAAAGAATTGTCTCTTAAAGGAATAAAATTTTTGAATGTATCTGTCATTATTTTTCTGTCAAGATTCTTCCTGGCTTACAGAATAAGATGTGAGTTAAACAGAAGTTCTTCTAGCACAAATAACTTAAAACTGAAAACTTTATACCCTCATTTTATTTTCTTATTGAAAATTATGTCTGATATTTTTATGTGAATTTTTATTGGATATTTTATTTATTTACGTTTCATATGCCATCCCTTTTCCCCATTTCCCTCCCTAAAAAACCCCTGTCCCATTCCCCTTCTCCTTTTTGCTTGTATACCATTTTAATTACATGCAAGTATTATGGTCAGTTCTAGGTTGAGGGTCTAGTAATACAATAGATGCAAGTAGTGAAATAATAAGCAATACAATAAACACAAATAGTCAAAGAAAAAGCACAGCATTAAACCCAATTATGTGAACACTCTCATGATCACTGTTACTAAGGGCTTAACAGGATGACCAAAATATCTGAGCCTACTTCCCTATTCTAGCCCAAAGTCATTTTCATGTCTGAAGCCAACTTCCGTGTACTAGCCTAAAACTTAGATTCCTGTCTGAAATTACTTCTTTGTTCTAGCCTAATCTAGTCAGATTCCTGCCTGAAGCCCACTTCCTTGTCCTTGGCCAATGTCAGTTTCCTGCCAAACAGCCCATTTCCTTGTCCTTGGCCCATGTCAGATTCTTTCCAAGCAGGCCCAGAAGCTCTCCACCCCTCCACCTTTTTTATTTCATAAAGAAGATTGAGTATGTCTTAGGTTGTTCTGACAAGAATGCCTTCCTTACCCATCATAAAATATGCATTATCAAAAGCAATGCACTTATGTCTTAGGCTGGTAAGGCTCTGTACAGAATCTTTCCCATCCGTGGCTTGTCAGCCTGTTAATTTAGTAACTCTATGGGTCCAGTTACAGTCTCAAGCCATGTTCTTTCCCATCCGTGGCTTGTCAGCCTGTTAATTTAGTAACTCTATGGGTCCAGTTACAGTCTCAAGCCAACATGTTGATGTTGTTAAAGATGATGGGCAGGAATAAAAGTATTTCCAGGACAAAAGGTGCTAACATGATCAAGCTATATATGCCATTCTTAAAGGTTGATGAGAACAGAAATACTGACCGTGGGCCATTGTAATTTTATTTCAGCTGTATCAGCCTCATCAATGCTCAGCAGAGCAATATTCTTTAAATTCATAAGCTCACTATGCAAAGTTAAAACATTCAGAGAGGTGTTAGAATTATGCCAAATACATTGCAAGTGTCATTAACCTTCTTTTTCCTAATTGTAATGACTCCCACTGTAAATTTTAGAACTAACATGAATCCAATGATATTTGGCATAACACTCAAGATGGCTCCTTACTCTTAAACTTGTGAACATCCTCCCCTGTTGGGACTAGCTGCCTTGCCTCAAGTTTTTAAGCCTCATGGAACAGAGAATCAAAAAGAGATGTTATAATGACTCTTGTATTTTTCTTAATTATGACCAGTTATTTGGACTCAATCATGGCCTGGTCTAGAAATCAATCCAATATTGGAAACAACAGTCTTCATTTGGAAGACTGTTCTAGACATTTCCAGGGACATATTTGGAAGTTAGCTGCAGTTCTCTATTATGTTATGCTAGCAAGAGATAAAGTTGGGACACGATATGGATTTCTAACGAGTGTTATACTAGTACATGTGTTAAGGCTCTTTTAATTGTCAAGTTAAAAATACTTTTGTTTCTTCTATAGTATTTAATTTAAGTTGCATTGATTGTATACTTTATAATTGTGTTAGTTTGTTGAAATCCAGCATGTCAGTTATGGAGGTCTATCAACCAGCTTTTGTTTTATTGCCCTGAGTATCACAGAACCTTGGTCTTCTGAAAGTACTTGCAAGTACTGGAAGAAGTGATCAGGCTTTAAGCAGAATCAGGAGGGTAGTGGGCTTGATTGTTGCTGGTATAACAGCTTTAATTACATTAATTGTTAGTACCACTTCTGCAATTGCTTCGACACAAGAAGTTAAGATAGCTACTTTTGTTAATCATGTAGCAAAAAATGTTACTAATGCAAATTTTTTAAAATAAATGTAAGGATAAAAGGAAACCTTTTGGCTTTTTTCTTTTGCTGTTTGTTGGGTTTCTTGCTAGGTTCCCTTGGGAAGACTACTTAGAAAAGCTGGTATGTATGTGTACTGATGAATTTGTCAGAATAGGTTAGAGTAATGGACTATCAACAAGGAACCCTCAGTTCACAGTGGTTTAATATATGAGACTGATTTCTTTCCGAGGTTATGCATTTAGCATAGATCAGTAGAAGGAGGAGGTGTGTGTTCCCCAACATTCCACTCTGGGACTTGGTCTTATTCTATCTGTCAGGGATTCAGTATGAAGCAGATGGCTTATTTAAATTACTGTAATTCAAGGAATGCTTCACAAAGGGCCAGTTCACTAAGGTATCAGCAGAGAGTAGGGAGCCACAAATGATACAGGAACACTGGCAGAAATGTTGTCATCTTTCACCTGCCCTGCCTGGAGGAAGATGTTTTGATTCTGAAGCTGGAAAAGGATGCTAAGAAATGAAGCACACACTTTGCAGGACCTCAGACTGAAAATAGTATATGTCCACTGAGCTCACACGTTATTGGCCAGAGAATACATATTTCTGTGGCCTGGAAATGCATATTTCTAACAACACCCACAGTCTTATCTTTTTTAAATGTAATATATACTGGCATATCTAGCATGCAAGTGGCATTGTGAATTTCCTTCCAGGACTGTTAGACTTATCACAGAAATGATGCTTTTGTTCAAATATGTTATCAACTTTGTGAACTTTTATCAGTTTTAAAAGTTAGGTACCTTTAGCTGTCAAGTTATTATAATTTCTAATTTTGATCAGTATAATTTTTAAACTTTTGATTGGTGTCATAACTTATCCTGGCAGATATGATTTGGGGAAATATTAATAATTAAATGTTCTAAATGAAAGATTTCATGAACCAACTTTCTTTATATGTGATCAAAGTGACAACTTGTTGACAGATGACTGTTACATGCCCTCCAATCTAGTGGAATGAATTTTTTTTTAAGGACAGAGCATATCAAATCATTCAATGTCAAATTATAAGAGCTCACTATTTGATTTTTAATTCATTAGCATATTACCCTGGAAAACTAAGAGCCACATATTCTTTTGTTTAAAGAAATAAAGATAATAATAAAAAAAAAAAACGTTTTAGTCAGAATTAGTTAACTTTCACTGACATAACAAATAACCCTAAAAGGTGTCCTTATTTTGTCTTTTCTAGTTTGTTTCCTTTTCTGTTCACTCACAAAGTGTTGGGGGGGGGGGCGTCTTCTTGTTCTCAGCACATAGACTTCACAGAGTGACTAATAGGATCAGCTCGCCATCATTTAGAATCAGAGACTCATATAAAACAGTTGTGTGCTAGGCTGTTGGAAAAGCAAGAACAACGAGTATGGGATTACACACTGACTCTTAGTGTTTCCACTTAGGAGCTGTGTGCCTTACTTGTACTCTGATTTGGCTTGCTACTTTTTGACTATTGATATGTTTGCCATCTAGGAGCTTTTGAAACATATCCTGTGATATTTGTATGGGCTTTCATTGTCCTGTCCACTATTGATGAAATTCATTCTTCACTCCATTGCCTCCCATTTCTAGTCCCTTACATCTCCATAGAGATCAGAGGAAAGAACTCAATGTTTTTATATTATAATCACATGGT
The DNA here is from genome assembly GCF_004785775.1 of Grammomys surdaster. Lineage (NCBI taxonomy): Eukaryota > Metazoa > Chordata > Mammalia > Rodentia > Muridae > Grammomys > Grammomys surdaster. Next base: position 6,107,854 of record NW_021604646.1, on the reverse strand, counting down.
TGTTTCCTCTTGTGACCAGTCTCTACTTTTAAGCTATTTAGATTTTTAGTTACCATACTGGTCAGTCATTAGCATAAGATTACATATTAGGGAGTTAGTTTTGAATAATGAAAGGACAACAATTACCATTTAGGAAATCCCAAGGAAGTTAGGAGTTCTGTGTCATAAACCAGCAACAACAGCAATAACACATTTCATTATTGCCTTATACAAAGATTTTTCATTTCTTTCTTCAATGGTGAGATACTACTTGTCTCATGTTTCAAATGATGGCCTCCACAGTTGTGACTGACCTTATCAAATGTGACTTTTAGAATAATGAAGAATACGAAAAAATATTCTGTTACCTTCATTTATTCTTTCTTCATTCTTTTTTTTTCTTTTCTTTTATTTTTATTGGATATTTTATTTATTTATAATACAGATGTCATCCCTTTTCCCAATTTCCCCTCTCTAGAACCCCTTATCCCATTTCCCCTCCTCCTTTATGCTTTTATATCATTTTGATTACATGCAAGTATTAAGGTCAGTTCTAGGTTGAGGGTCTAGCAATACAATAGATGCAAAGAGTCAAGGAACAAGCAAGACAATAAACACAAATAGTCAAAAAAAAAACAAGGTATTAAACCCAATTTTGTGAACACTCCTGTGATTACTATTTCCTAAGGGCTTATCAGGATGACCAAAGTATCTGAGCCTACTTCCAAGGTCATTTTCATATCTGAAGCCTAATTCCTTGCTCTAGCCTAAAATTTAGATTCCTGTCTGAAATTATTTCTTTGTTCTAGCCTAAGATTTAGATTCCTGCCTGAAATTACTTCTTTGTTCTAGCCTAATGTCAAATTCCTGACTGAAGCCTACTTCCTTGTCCTTGGCCAATGTCATATTCTTGCAAAACACCCATTTCCTTGCCTTTGGCCCATGTCAGATTATTGCCAAGCAGCTCCAGACAGCAAACTAGTAGCCAACATCAAATTAAATGGAGAGAAACTTGAAGCAATCCCACTAAGATCAGGGAATAGATAAGGCTGCCCACTCTCTCCCTATCTATTCAATATAGTGCTTGAAGTCCTAGCCAGAGCAACTAGACAACAAAAGGAGATCAAAGGGATAAAAATTGGAAAGAAAGAAGTCAAAATATCACTATTTGCAGATGATATGATAGTATACTTATGCGACCCCCAAACTTCTACCAACCCTGATAAACAACTTCAGCAAAGTGGCTGGAGATAAAATTAACTCAAGCAAATCAGTAGCCTTCCTCTACTTAAAGGATAAGCAGGCTGAGAAAGAAAACAGGGAAACGACACCCTTCACAATAGTCACAGATGATACAAAATACCTTGGTGTGAATCTAACCAAGCAAATGACAGATTTTTATGACAAGAATTTCAAGTCCCTGAAGAAAGAAATCAAAGAAGATCTAAGAAGATGGAAAGATCTCCCATGCTCATGGATTGGCAGGATTAATATAGTAAAAATGACTATCTTGCCAAGAGCAATCTACAGATTTAATACAATCTCCATCAAAATTCCAACTCAATTCTTCACAGAGATAGAAAGAGCAATTCTCAAATTCATCTGGAATAACAGAAAGCCCAGGATAGCAAAAACTATTCTCAACAATAAAAGAACAGCTGGGGAAATCACTTTCCCTGACCTCAAGCTGTAGTACAGAGCAGTAGTGATAAAAAACTGCACGGTATTGGTACAGAGATAGGCAGGAAGATCAAGGCAATAGAATAGAAGACTCAGAAATGAACCCACGTATCTATAGTCACTTGATCATTGACAAAGGAGCTAAAACCATCCAGTGGAAAAAAGACAGCATTTCAACAAGTGGTGCTGGTTGAACTGGAGGTCAGCATGTAGGAAAATGCAAATGGATCCACTCTTATCTCCTTGTATAAAACCCAAGTCCAAGTGGATCAAGGACCTCCATATAAAACGGGACACACTGAAACTAATCGAAGAAAAATTGGGGAAGAGACTTGAACACATGGACACAGGGGGAAAGTTCCTAGACAGGACACCAAAAGCTTATGCTCTTTTATCATTTTTGATACCTCTTTTTCCTCAATATAGTTCTGATAGCTCCGGTGCTTCCAGTGGTACCAAGCTCGGGCATAGGCCTGGGGAATAAAGAAAGACTCAGATTCAGGTCATCTGTTATGAGACAATGCCAATGCCTTTACTGGGCAGGTTCAATATATACACCAAGCCAGGGAAGGAAAAACACACTCAGGAATAAACAGGAACTCAACTGGGGAGCAATAGGATGTCAAGTGAAAATTCCTTTCCTGGGGTACCATGCCTTAGTCAGGATGTTTTTGATTTTAGAGGAACCACAGAATGTTACTTAGTAGACAGCAGCACACAGAAAGTCTCAAGCAGGGCATAGCAGCCCTTCTGGGTCCTACAAGTTACATAGACATATAGCATCTATGGCTTTTTCTCCATCTGAGGTATTGGCTTTAGCATCGTGTGCAAAACAGGCTTGCTGGCATTGAATTTCCTCAGTGTTGCTTGAGAATGAATTTTCCCATCACTTTTGCAGTATAATTTGGCTGTATTAAGTCTAGGATAATAACTTTTATTTCAGCAGTAAATATTTTATTCCATCATGCTTCAGTTTGCAGATGCTTACACTAGCTTTTTGGCTGTAATTCTTCTTACCCCTCTTTTTTTGTAGGTAGGAGCTTTTCCCTCTCTGGATCCTATAAGATTTTTCTCTTAAGTTTTGGATTTCTGCAGGCTGAATACATGTCTAGCTTGATCATATGTACCCATTCCCTCCAGTTAAATGCACACACACACACACACACACACAATGCTTGGTGATCTTTGTGTTTCTTGTATCACTGGTATACTGTTTGCCATGAACTGTCATATATTTCAAATATAAACTTTCATATATATCAAAATTAAACTGTCATAGCTTAGTTCTTATGCTCCATTATTTCTTTCCTCTCCCATTCTTAATGTTTCATTTATATAATACCTGTAAAATTATCCCATAGTTTTTAAATTTTCAGATTCTTTTTACAATGCTGTTATTTTTCTATATACATAATTCTTTCCTCACTAAATCAGATAATATGATGAATCTGTATATCCTTCATTCTCAGTAATGCTTTCATTTCCACCATTTACAGTATTCTCTCTTGGAATGTCCAGCTCTAATAACTATACTTGTTTGTTAGTTTTCTCTCTTTCTCCATTACAGTACTTCACACCTTACTGTCAGTTACTTAACTTCTTTGTGTGATACTGGCAGCATTTGTGTTATAGCTGATTCTTACTTAATGATGATTGTTTTCCCACCTTTGGGTATCCTTGTGGTGTGTGAATGGGGGGAGTGTAAATACAAATGTGTGGCACTGGATAATAGGAAGTGAGACCAGGCATATGCCCTTTGTGAGGTTTTATTTTATGTAGTTATTAGCTGAACATTTGCATTGCTCTGGTGCCTACAGAATTCATGATTTCTGGAACTGTTTTTGCTCACTATTCTAACTCTGAACTTGCTATCTCTTTCTGAGAGACTTCTATGACTTTAATATATATGTTTTCTTAATTCTTTGAGAATTTCACCCAATGCACTTTGATCATATTAATGACTCACTCACTCCCTAACAGGTCTTTCACTCTCCCTTTACTTTTGTACTCAAACAACTTGTGGTTTTGAGGATTTTTTTTTTAACCATTAAATCTGATTTGTGTTGTATGATTACTCTGAGAAGTGGGTACTGTCCTGGACTGTTGTGAACCTACAAGGGATCATATAATTAATGATGATTGACTCTTCCTCTCCCAATAGCTATGTAATATCAATTACCCCTCAACAACACTCTGTGGTATTTGTTTACCGCATGTTCCATTTCGGAATTTTTTCTGGCTTGAGCCTGTGCAAGTCTTACCCATGCTATCACACTGTTATGTGTTTATATGTACAACGGCCCTGCTGTGTCCAGATAATACTGCTTCCTTGTAGTCATGCAGCATCTCTGAATCTTAAAATCTTTCTGTTCCTTCCTCTTCTAAGAACTCTGAATGTTGACTGGGGCAGGAGTTGTAATGTAGATGCCCCACTTGGGACTGAGTATTCCACAGACTCTCATTCTTTTCACATTGGACAGTGGTAGATCTCAGTGTTAATTATATCAACAGAAAAAAAAGAAGATTCTTTGGAATGAGTTATGAAATACAGTAATCTATAGGTATAACAATAAGTCATAAAGCATGGTAGTTGGTTAGTAGATTGATGTTGTTCTGCTCCTAGGGCTGATGACATGTGTAGCCATGGGTTTTAGTCCCTAGTAACAATGGCAGGTTTGTGTTCTGTCTTGCAGGGTCAGCCTTAACTCCATTTAGAAGGTGGTTGATCTCTCCCATGGCATTCATGCAATGATTATACCAGTGGGCCTATCTTGTCAGGCCAGATGTAATTTAGCTTGCAGAATTTACAGATGAGTGAGACTGATAATTACTTTTATCCTGCACTAGTATGCATAGCACTATACAGCTCTCATTAGGGATGAAGCTCTCAGGTGAGGACCAGCTTGAGATTTTTATCTTCTATGAGTCATAATTGGTATCTTTGACAGTACTATTTAATCATCAAGTTCTTGGAGAGGGGTGGTAACCAAGTGTGTTGACAGTTGTCTATAATGTTTGAATATCAATGGAGCCCCATTGTCCAACAACTCGAAAGGAAAGAACCTATTCATGATACTGGAGGTTTCATTTGCTTGCATATATTGCCTAGTTAGGGTATTTCCTGTCCTCCATCATAGTTCTTTGTATATGTTTTACAAAGTCCCAACAATGATGATTTTATATATGAATTATTTAAAAGGCCTTAATGTGTTAGTCATGTCTCCCTGAATTTGCTACTCCCAACTCATATCCTGTTTAACCATTCCTGTTTTATTGTGTCTTGTAATTTGGGCTAAAATCCCCCTGGTCTTTCATTAGAGTATTGATGACATGATAATCAGTTATAGTGGGAGGAACATATACTCTATAACACTGATTCTCAACCTGTGGATCACGACTTCTTTTGGGCTTCAAGATCATCAGAGAACTTTTCATTATGATTCACAAAAGCAGCAAAATTAGAGATATGTACTACAATGCAAATAATTTTATGGTGGGTGTCATCACACCATGAGAAACATATTAGGAATGTTGAGAACCACTACTCTGCAATCTTTCAATTAAACCTCAGTTGCTCTTTGGGAATGTGTCTGGTACTAAGTCCATCTGACATTGGTATGATTTAGAAATGTAATATTCTTCACGCATTGAAGACCTGGTGCCTAGTCTGAAAGTGCAATCATTGAGAGGTAATGAGTGATTTGACCTACTCAATGGATTATAATATAGAATAATAATTTGATAGCATTATTAAATGGTGGTGGAAACTTCTGGGTGTGGAACCTAGTTGGAGACTTTTCTTTAAAGAGTGCATTTTGTACCCCACCTTTTATGCTCTCTGCTTACTAACCAACAGCCAAACAAACAGTCTGAAACCTTTCCTTTGTTCTCTCAAAGTGTTTGTTTGACAAAAAATTAATTGAATACACATGGTTGATATAGTACCACCTCTGTCCTGATACCTAATCCCTTCTTTGACTACAACATTCTAAATTTATATTTCTGGAAACTTAATCTTGCCAGAAGTATTTAAGAGATGATTTGTAAAACATTTGCAGGTTATAACTAAAGAGAATATTTATACTTTTATTTATTTGTAATAGTGTAGGAGTTTAATATGAACAATTTATTTTATATATCTCTATGTTCTTTATGGGCATACATGTTCCCAAGTGTTACCTTATATCTACCTCATATCTTAAATATCATTTTGAATGTCAATAAGATTAAAATTAGTTATAAATTTATTTCAGAGATTCTCCATATATTCACAACCAAAAACAGGACATAAGCATAGTCCTTCATGAAGAATTTGTGTTGTTAAATTATCTCAATAGAAAGTTTTTCATGCTGGTATATGCCTCATTATTAACAATTTTTCTAGTAAAATTCTTGCAGTCCATTGTTAAATTTGAAAGATAACTCATGTTTTCATGATGTTGAAGTGATTATTATTTTGGATTGTAAGCTTTCCCCATATTTTTTTTTTATTCTAACATATCCGTAGCAAGATATAGTAGCATGTAATATAAAACATTCAGATATTTCTACAAATGAATTTGGTTATAATAGTAATTTAATTTTGTTCTGTTTATTCTATTATTCAAGGTTAACAATAGTCCATCCCACATCTGCCCTTCCCCTTTCTCTTTGCCTGTATGAGGGTATTCCCCCACCCACCCACACTCTCCTGCCCCACCGCTCCAGTATTCCCCTATGCTGGGGCATCAAACCTCCAAGACCAAGGGCTTCCCCTCCCACTGATGCTTTTTAATTAGTTAAAAGAACGTCAAATTTCCAACAAATACCAGCATTAATATATCCAGCCTTAAATATATTTTTCTTTATTTTTTGAGAGGGTATCTTTGTAGTAGTGTAAGATTTGGAACAGTGTTGCCTTACAGACATGACATCATTACTGCTTCATGAACTCAATGTAGCTTTACTTACTTGCACAAGACCTTAACAAGAGCAATCTAATCAAAATTCTTAATTAGATGAGGAAAGAGCTCTCTAGCCCCCACCCCTTACTGGGATGCTATGGCAATTGTTAAATGCTGGGAGAGGGGAGAATTATTCTGGTCTTGAGGATGTGTCCATTTTCTGGTAGCTGACCTCACACTCATGTACATATGGGCAACACCAATTGTACTCCATGGCTTATCAAAAATAAATACTGTTGTGAAGGGCAAGATGAAATGATGCAGGGATCAGGACATGGGAATTGGGAGGCAGAAATTATTGTATTTCATTGTATAGCTATATGGTATTATCAAGAATAAAGTAAAATTACTTCTAAAATATTGACTTAAGGCATTTCCTATTAATCCATTAAGTACATTTTAAAATTTGATAAACAATATAATGATAATGATCAATTTTATTGTATATAACTATTTTTAAAAATTATCCAGAAATATAATGATAAAAAATTGTATTGAGTAAATGATCAGCAAAAATTACTTAAACTGTTCAAAACTCACTAACAATCTCAAATTCTCCAGATCATCTCAAAATATTGATTAGTTGCATTGTTGATGACAAAATGTGTTTTTAAAATCAAATGCCAGCTATGTGATTTCTTTGTTTGGAAACACTGAAATTGTCTGTTATTTTGATTTGATGTTATTTGATTCACATGCTTAATCAGAAAATCCATGTTGCCTTCCAGAACCTAGAGTCTTCCAGATTTACAGTCTCTCTGATGACACAGAAATTACTGACAGTTGTTACCATTTGCCTTATGAAAATTTGTTAAAGACTCATCGAACTTGACTTGCATTTATCTCAATTGATCGATTGCACTCACACCCGCAATTTTCACATTTGTTACAATACACACTGAAAAGAAAAATAGCTAAGAGTATAAATTAGCTCATATTTGCTCTAACTGAAAACATGAAAGAGAGTACATTAAAGCTAATCATCCTTCTATTACCTTGTCATTGCTGCATTTTTACTGATACACGATGTGAAATGAAAAACAGAGGCAGCTTTGGGAGCACAGTGCTGACGGAGTGGAGGAGCGATTGGCATGTTTCTCCTGGTTGCTCATCTAGCATTTGGACTGTGTAAATTGAGTACTCAAGCATGTACTTTAGGCTTTCGAAGAGGACTAAGAAAACTTGGGCTTTGTGAACTCCTGGAAAATAGAATGCATAAAGAGCTTATGTGTTGCTTATGTGTTACATTCATTTTATGAAGATCATATTCATTGTTCTGTAGGCACTGGCACATTAGCTATTTAAGTTTTTACGTCATCATCATCTTTAAATTGAACATAAAAAGTCAACCTCTAGGAAAAGTTATTGATAGAATTTTAACTAAAAAAATTTGTTTGTTTATGAAAATATAATATTCTGGTGGCTTATATGTCAACTTGATACAAGTTAAAGTCAGTTATCTGAAAGAAGGGTGCCCTAGTTGAGAAATTGGCTCTATAGGACTGGGCCATAGATGAGCCTATAGAATATTTTCTTAATTAGTGATAGGCTTGTAAGGGTCCAGAACATTTTTTGGTGCCACCTATAGGCTGCTGGTCTAGGATGCTATAAAAAAGCAGGCTGAGCATGGCAGGAGGATCAAGCCAATAAACAGCATTCCTTCATGGCCTCTGCATCAATGTCTGCCTTAAGTTCCTGCCCTGTCTGAGTTGAGTTCATGCCCTGACTTTCCTCAATGGACTGTGACTCTAGATTGTCAAACCAAGTAAACCTTTTCCCAGTCTGAGTTGCTTTTTGCCATGATGTTTCATCAGAGAACTAATAACCCTAACTAAGACACATAATAATTTTAGCTTCTCAAGAATTTGTGTAGAGTTAAGGTAGGAAATGAATTTGCCACTTCACCTGGATAAAACACCTTTTGCATTTTGTTTTTAATCATTTGCTAGTCAACTTTTGAATGCATGTCTAACAATAAATTTTCATGACTGACAATTTGAAGTAGCAAGTTCTGACCACCTCAAGTGAGTCACTGTCTATTGAACGGGGTCACTGTTTTTGTTAAATCAACAAGCTATTCATTATCCCATTTCCTTCTAATAATTTATATAAACTTTGAAGACATGCCTACACTTGTGTCTATTGTCTCTATACATTTTTAGCTTGTGTGGATGGTGACTCTTTTATAATCATTTTAAAACACTTCCTTCAAAGGTTGATGTAATAGCAATGATGTATTACACTTTGGGTACAGGGCTCCTTTGTTCATATTTGAGGAAGCCCAAGCTTCTAGTACCAATTTACTTGTTTGCATCTCTGTAACCCTGGGGTCCTCACTGCAACTGATGCTTCGCTTTCCCAGTTTCTAGAAAACACTTCTCAGGAGTTCTCTGCTTATAGTCTGACCCAGTCATATGGTGCATGATCTCCATGACAACCTCAGACTTGTTTGTTTGTTTTAAACTATATCATGGAGGAGACTTTGCAACTCTATCTACTTCTGCTGTGAGCTCAAGATGCAGTCTACCTTTCTTAGCTGTTACCTGCTGTAATAGCTTCTCTCTGCGCACCCCAAGGAAACACTTTCGTAGGCAGGTATTTTTGAGGAGCAAGGAACTTCTTTAGATTGGCCTTATATCTTTTAAATCATTTGTAATCTTCACTGGATAGATCCAATAGGTGGGAGTTCACTATTAATACCTTGTTTCTTTTGTTCCAGTGGAATGGAATAGGTCTCATTTCATTGGTGCTCATAATCTTAGAAACCACAGCTGTTTTCTCAGCTTCAACCTGAATTCTCTCTCCCCCATTATGAAAATTTTTCTGCCAAACAAATTATTCTATAACGTTCAAATTTCACTCCATTAGTGCACTGTAGACAAGTCAGAGTCTTGGTCAAAAGGCCACATGAATGGCTCCTCTTCTAGTTCCTGAGAAACAGCTTATTTCTCTATGAATCCTTATAATCCAGGTCCCCACTGGCTGTATTTCTTTTGGTGATCTTGTCTTCCAAGCACCTACCAGAACAGGACATTAAGCTTTGCTTCCACTCATTGAGGGTTTTTCTAACACAGAGTTCAAGTACTTCCATTTTCCAATAACAAAACAGTTGGAGTGAGAACTCCATAGTTAGGTTTATGGCAGCCAGGACCCCACTTACTCAGTACCAATTTCTGTCCTTGTTTCATTTATGCTGTGATAAAATACCCAGGAAAACGTGACTTAAGGGAGAAAAGTTTTATTTTAGCTCACAAATCTAAGTTATAGTCCATTATTACAGTGCAGTCAAGGTGATGGAAACCTAACCTCTAGTTACATCATATCTACAGTAAAGAACTGAAGGAAGTAAGAACATACAAGCTTACTGCTCAGCTCTCTTTCCCTGTTCCTCAATTAAGAACTCAATCCCAGGTAATGATGTTACCTATCTTCAGGTTGGGTCTTCCACATCAATTATCACAATGAAGACAATCTTCTACAAACATACCTATAGTCAAATTTGATCTAGAAAATCGCTCACCAAGACTCCTCTCTCAGGTGATTCTAAATTTTATCAAATAACAAACCAAAAGTAATCATCAACGGCCATAATCACAAGGGAGGTTGTGGTCGAAATGTTGAGGTTCAAATTGGGATACATATTGAATACACAGTAAACAAAATTTTTGCATGTCTGCTACTGGAAAAGATATTTAACTTTACCCAGGAGTGAAAAAAGCTAGTAATATTTCATGTAAATATTTAAAAATATATGTGGAAAAAAGCCAACCGTATAATTATATTCTAACAAGCCTGTCTTCTATATGATGTCATTATGCCATAAATTTACAGGCTCTGGGATGGTGTTCAGAAATTCAGGCAATAATCTAAATCCTTTGCATATACACAGGGGGTAACAATTTAAAATTTGCTTTTCCAAAGTGCAGTTTTATGTTCTTTTACCACAGTTGATATCATTTACATGGAATGAGTTTTTATCTATGTGAATATTCATAGTGTCTGTGTGTAGCCATAGAATTATCAATGTGTTACTCTTTATGAATTCTACATAGAATTTAGAAATGATTTATAGTAAAATTCTTTTAGTTCCTTTCTTGGCTTTCTTGTTCTTTGTTTCAGCATACCACGCTATGATTTCTGTCTCCCTTTGGGGTCTCTAAACACTTCATATATTATTTACCTTGATATTCTAGTCATTTGTTGTGAAACATTATTATTTAAAAAGATATCTTTACTCCACAAAAATCCTGGTTATTTCAGTTATAATTTGAAACAGGGATAACTGAAAGATATTTCTATTCCACACAGTGGTTTTATGCATTCTGTGATGGTATCATGGTAGCAAATCATCTAAAGATCCTGGGATAGCTTGACTTACGTGTTAGGTGCCTAGCTACAAGATACTCTGATAAATTAACTATTACATGTGCCATTGGAATATGTATCAAATAATTTGTATTTATGTTGTAAAATTATAAGCTTTCTGTAATATGGTCATTATAATACATATATCAAAATTTAATCTCTCTCAATATGCAATGCAATTTTGTTTTCTTTATTAAGTATAAAGAATATCTGGTTGAAACAAGATGTTATTATTTACCTTAAAATTTTGAAACCCAGAGTTTTTTACTTCTGCATTTTGTATATATTGCCTCAGTTTCAGACAGGAAGAAAAAGCCAACTTACACAAAGGAAGTCATTGTGTTCTTTAGCTGTCTGGAACTACTGTGATTGCAAATAAAAACCAGTTTAGTCTCCAAGTAGTCTCAGAAGCAGTTTGGGGCATTATGAAAGCTTCTCTGTTCATTTTTTCTTTTTTTTTTCTTTTAAGAAAGAAGAAAAAGAAGTAAAAGAAGAAGAAGGAGAAGGAGGAGGAGGAGAAGGAGAAGAAGGAGGAGGAGGAGGAGGAAAAGAAAGAAAGGAAGAAAGAAAGAAAGGAAGGAAGGAAGAAAGAAAGAAAGAAAGAAAGAAAGAAAGGAAGAAAGGAAGAAAGAAGAGGAGGAGGAAACAGATTTGCCTATTCATGGTTTCTGGTAACTCAATCTGGAAGTGTATACTTTCCATATTTTAATCTTGAGGCATGAGCATTACATGCGTTCATCCACTATATCTAATAGTGTCACAGAGCTTTCTGATGAGTGTGTAAACCAGAACACTGAAAGGCACCAGAAATGACAAGGCATATGTTTTAAATTCATAGTATCAATATATTTAGTCTGTAACACTTTTAATATTTTCAAGTTTGGGGGTAAAAAGTTTATCTGAATATGTGGATGTTTAATAATTGCTTGTCTGAAGAAAAAGTTAAATAACATGTGATTCTTCTATATTCTACTGTTAATAAAGAGATAACAGTGCATATCTGATCAGACTGTTCTTTAGAGAAAAAGTACAAGATATGCATTGAAAATGAAATGAGACAGTTTGTAGCATCCCAGGGCTAGCCTCATACTATGACTTGAATATGGTGCTTTCTCAGGCCACCATAGGACTCTGTCCGCACATCCTGGACTTATTCCTATATCCCTAAACATAGATGGTTGCACAGAATGTGATCATACCTAAAGGCATATACAATCAAAATAAAAACCAGTCAACTCCCTAAATTACATCTAAAAGCTGAGTATATTGCCTTATTATTTTTTTTAATCAGCCTAGAACTCAAGCCCAGGGAAGGATAAGGATATTGCCTTCCTTTTGGGTGAGTTTTCCAATGTCAACTTAAGATGATCCTCTTACATGTAATTTTAAAACTTGTCAAGCTGACAATATTACTCACCAAACTCGTCCCATTTTCAACTTTACACATAAGCATACATTTTGAAGCCATGTCCTTCCAGCTTTTGTCACATCAACGGTTGGCCATCTTACAATGCAAACAATCATCACTCCAACTTAAAAGTCCTTGTGGTCTTTTCAATTTAAACACGTTAAGAAACGCCATCCATGCCTTACTTTTCCTATGAAATCCTATTAAATAATATTGTTAAACGAAAAACAAACCAAAAGAAAGACAAATCCTCATTTTCAAATATAAACTGATACCAAGAATCCCCCCGACTGTCTATCAGCAATAGCTGAATCAGCCTTAAAAGCCAGGACTCCTGATAATTATCTTAGTTTCACGTTTTAGCACACTGTGCCAGACAAACACTCATTACCAACCTGTCCTTCATATTTATTCTCAATTATATTTTTAAATATTTTATTACAATACAAACATATGTTTCATTATTTTGATCACTGCCATTCAGTTTCAACTGACAAACTTGATAGTGTTTAGAAAGTATTCCCCAAGATGCCACTTTGGTTATTTGAACATTTATTTTGATACCAGACCTCTTTTTTCATCATTAAAAATTATGAAGTTTGCAAGTAAACAATAAATCCAGAAACAATCACCCTGAATGAGGTAATCCAAACCGCAAAACACAAATATTTTTTACTTTCCCTTATATGTAGATGCTCACTTTTAAAATTTAGATATGTGTATTTCAGCCAAAATAACCACAGAATTCAGGTAGTGGGTTAAGGACTAGGGAGAAGGAGGAGGGGATCTTCCAAGGGAAGGGAAATGAGACTAGTGCTATAAAGAGGTAAAGAGGAAACTATATTAAAAGACAAGGAGGGTTAAATGGGGAGGATTAATATGAAGGCAGAGGTAAGGAGAGAATATACAGGGGCAGTGATGGGAAGGAAGGATTAGGAAGGAAACATTCTATAAATAAAACCTTTAGCATCAGGAATATGTTGTATTTTGTTGAATCATTAGCTAAAGGGGTCTCATAAACCTTCCAAATATATGCTATTAATTTCCCTCCATGACCTGACAGTAAGATTGCTGAAGATACCACTTACTTATATGATTGAACATAGAAAAATCAGGCTGGTTCTAAGTTAGAAGTTTCATTCCAATTGACCAGCATTCGTGGTCCTGGAAGGTACTTTGCATGATATTGGAGGAAAAAAGTAATCATCACTATCACCAGGCTATAAACTCTACAACCTACAATAGAAACCTGCCCACAAGATAAACTTGTAAAAAGTGGCACAAATGTTATGGGAATAAACAACCACTTTTTATAAATTGGATGTTAGTTCCACTCCATCTGATAACATCCAAATTTAACATTTCTAAAGTCACCAAGAACCTGAGCTTAGATAGGTCATGAACCTTATGGGAAAACCTACAACTATTTTTTAGATAGATACAAATTTTTTAAAAATCATTAAAAGTGACTCCTAAAAATATAGCTATACTTATGGGATTTTTGATATTGTCCTTTCTATGGCTCATCATCAGGTTTTTAAATTGTAAATGTCCAAAATATGAAGAATAGGTAGCCCTCACTGTCTAAAAGTAACCTAAGAGATTGTCTTACAGCTGGCACTGTCTTACTGCTGATTGGTATAATAAAGAGCTGACAGCCAATATCTGGGGTAAGAGGTAAGGGGACAGAATTTCCAGACAGGTAGAGAGACAGGAAGAACGCGAACAGAGGTGGGAGATTCAAAGCAGACACTCAAGGCAACAGAAGGGAGATTGGAGCAGAGCAGGGAGATAAAGAGATAGGCACATGGAGGTGACAAAAGGCCAGAAATTTGAATTAAATTAGAAGCTAGCTGAGAGACTTCTCCAGCAACAGTCCTAAAGCTTTAAACTATATACAACTTTCTACCATTTTACTATTGAGCTGCTAGTGGTATCTGAGAACTCCCTGTAATACAATCGTCACTAGAGAATCTTCTTCTTGCAGTAGACGATAATGAACACAAAGATCCACAACTGGACAGTGTGCAGAGAGTGAGACTTTGAAGTACTCAGACATAAATAGGACATCTTCATCAAAACCCTCCCCTCAAGGTCAGATATCTATCTAGAAGAGGAAGCAGAGAGATTGTAAGAGAGGATGTTATAGCAAACTCCAAGTAAACTGTCTCTTTCAGATTTAACAAGGCTGATACACTTATAAACGCATAGAAACTGTGACAGATATCATACACAAGACCTGCACAAGTTCAACCAGAAAATATTTCAGTACTGACCAGGGTTAAGTAGAAACAAAATCCTGCCCCCAATCTATTTGCAAGTGATACCCACTAGGAAAGGGAAAGTCAGCTTTCTTCTTAAAGTGTCATGAGTATAGCAACCATAATCCAAGACAGACACCATGGCCAGCAATAGTTGGTTAAAAAAATATAGACTCTATGTTTTCTTGCTTGCTTTTGTTTTGTTTTATTTTAATATTTTTGTCCTGATTTTTGGGAGGGTGTGGGGCAGAAGGAAGACAAAGTGGTTGGGTAGGGAGGATGGGAAGATCTGGGAGGAGTTGGAAGGCAAAAAATATAATACAAATATATTATGTTAAAATTTATAATAAATACAAATCAATTAAATATCTAAATTTATATTTTGGTTTTGTGGATCCCAACTTTCAGCTTCATCTACTTTCTTCCATGCAAATTCACAAATCTCCCTCATCCCAGCACTAGTCACATTCTTGAAATATTTAACTAACATGTGAAGGAGTTTTAAACAGGAGTCAGTTTATCTTTGAAGTTACCGAAATGTGGAATTAGAATATCCTGTTACAAAACTATGAAGTCCTTTCAATAAGAAAGCAGCCTCTTGGCTGCAGAGAAAGACTGCACAGAATCAGTTCAGTCAATGTTATCATGGACAATCCGTGATAATTTTTAAAGCAGGCAGGAGGTTGGGGACACTTGTGACTCATCTAATTTAGTTCCACTATATTACAGTGACCTCTTATTTTAGTGGTGTATGTTTGTGTGTGTGTGTGTGTGTGTGACAGAGAGAGAGAGAGAGAGAGAGAGAGAGAGAGAGACAGAGACAGAGACAGAGACAGAGACAGACTGAGAGAGACCGAGAGACAGGCAGAGACAGAGAGAGACAAAGAGAGACAGAGAGAGACAGAGACAGAGAGACAGAGACCAAGAGAGACCGAGGGAGACTGAGAGACAGGCAGAGACAGAGAGAGACAAAGAGAGACAGAGGGAGTCAAAGAGACAGAGAGACAGAGGGAGAGACAGAGAGACTCAAGTCATGATCTCAAAATTTTCCATTTGAATTTGTGAATTATGTCCTTTGTCTTTATGTATGTTTGTGTAACACCAGCATGTGGTGCCTGGAGAGGCCAGAAGAGAGAGTCATATATTCTGTAGTAAAAGTTGCAGACAAATGTGAATCACCATGTGGGTGCTTTGAGTCCTACACAGGTCCTCTGGAAAAGCAGCTACTTGTCTTAAGTACCAAACCATCTTGATAGGTTCCTGGGGGCTTGATAATATCAGGTGAGTTTCTTGACCTCTTTCTCCTTCATTTCTATATTTGCATCTTTCTCTAAAAGCCTGAGAAAATTCCTCTTTCCTAACTGGTAACAATAAATGAGTTATAGCATGATTCATTACTTACCACAATAGGCCTGCAGGCCAGTGATTTGTCTGAAATTCAATAAAATTCCCATCTAGGATACAAATTGCGTTCCTTCATCTCCTTTCCCTTAGTTGAAAGATAAGGCGGAGTTGCCCAAGGCCTCATTTTCTCAGCATCTATCTTCCTATTAAAAAGAAAGAAAAAAATCAGAAGATTCCATCCAAATTTCTCTATAAGAAGATCCTGATCACAATGACAACCGTGCTCCCCTGTCTCACTCTATAAACACAGGTTGACTAATACCATTCAGCACCACCAGGCGAAGTCAAACGTAAATATGCTCTGTTTCCTCTCTCAGGCTCATTTCATTCTTGTGAAGCATCTGCTTAACTTTTAATCTCCTGGACTAACAGGTCATTACTCATTTGCTTATGGACCAAATGATTCACATCAGTGTAAATACCTCCTATAACATTGTTCTCTCAATTGAGTGACTCTTCAACAAAGTGATAATGAACAGGATGTGTAACTTCTGCTAATCTTGTTTATTGTTTGCCAGTCATCCCAGTGGTTTCCTTTATTAAGTTTTCTGGCAAGAGTGCAGAACTCACAACCTTCCAGCTCCATAAAATCTTTCATTTTTAAGGATCTTGGTAGACATATTTTAAATGTATCCCCTGAAGCTACTGCATTTCTCTTCCCCACCGATAGTTCCAGAAGTCTTTAGAGTTCTAATATGCTTTGGGATGTGATAGGCAAAACCATAGCATTTGGATAATTTCCTACTGGAACTTGAAGAGAAAACACTAATACGAGTTAATATTTTTAAAATAGATTGATCAGAATGGCAGTTGAGGAAAATAAGATAATTGTATGTATTATAATATATAAGAAATAAGATGATAATAAGATATATTTAGTATTTCTTATAGGAAAACTTACAAACTAAGTCCCATTGATCTGATACTGTAAGGAAGCACTAAGTTCTTAATAAAGAGTTATCTAAGTGTTGTTAGCTCCAAATGAGTAATACTGCTGATGTTACCTCTACTCTAGGACAGGATTCCTGCTCAGGAGTAGTTGGTAAACACTGGACTCTGGATTTTTTTTTCCTTTTGAGAGTTTTTTTATGTTGTTTTATCTTAATCATTTTTGTCTTTTCTGAGTTTTGTTCGTCTGTTTTGATTTTTATATTTTTCTTTTGACATATACACATACACACATACCCCATACAGAGAGAGAAAGAGGGAGAAGGAGAAGGAAGGTTGGAGGGAAGGAGTTATGGAGGATCTAGGAAAAGTGGGAGATAGAAAAGAATATGATCAAAATACATTGTACAGAATTCTTTTTAAAAGCTAATGAAAAAAAAGTTCAATACAAAAGTGCTTACTGCTCAGTCTTTCAAAGTCTGATGTAGAGGAGGGGCTATCTTTGAGAACTCTTCTCCAAGGGTCTTTGCCTCTATCTTTCATCTTCATTGCTTCAAAGTTCCTAGCATCCAACCAGGATTATAAAGCAACTCAGCATAGAGGAATACTGTCACTGAACAGAGCCTGTGGCCACAACAAAGGGGAAAGTGTAAATTTTATCATAATTTTTTTATTATACTTAAGTGAATGGTCTCAAAAAGAAAAAAATATGTTAAAATCAAGAATAATATACTTAAGAACTCATACAGTAAAAATGATGCATCATCCATACCTTCATGTTTTCTATGATTCTTTAGCCAACAGAAAACATTTAAATAAAGCATTTTCTTCAAAATAGTATTAATGCCATTCATTTTTCTACTTGTTAATGCAAAACTGTAACAATCTACCACCACCCTTTAGGAAGCACTTATATGTGCTTAAAATGGGAGCTGTCAATAAAACATGGTACACACACACACACACACACACACACACACACACACACATATATATATATATATATATATATATATATATATATATATTTCTTGTCTCAGTTAATGCATTACAGAACCCAGCTATGGTTAGTTAAAACACTAACCATACACTCAGAAATACAAGATACTATTTATTTGTATGACTGAATCATGGTTCATAGAAATAGAAATCCTTTTGGCTTCATAGACAGATTTTTTTCTAATAAAGTCATGCAAATGTTAGCCAAATGCCTCTACGTGATAGGTTGAATAATTGGTAATTGAAATCAGACATGACCACCATATTATGGAGTTTAGTTTCTAGATTAAAGGATCAGGATAGAGGATATATATGAGAGGGGGAGAACTGGAAATGAAGCAACTATCAGGACTTGAGCACTTTTGAAATAGTAGGCATTTGGGCATTTAATAATTACTTGAGTCCTGTTTCAGGGACCGTTATAGAAAGCTGTTGTTGCATATTTGTTAGACAAACAATCTGACTGAATGAGACACAACAGCACTCTTAACATGCAAGTAGATGATGGAAGATATTTCAATACAAATCATCACTTGATAAGTATCTATTAAAAGAAAGGGTCAATATATAATGTAGAACTAATCTCAAATCATCTAGTCATTCCCAGACTAACCTAAGGTTGTTCAATTTTCTGGGCATTGGCTAGAAACAGTAATTGGAAATGCTTTCTGTTGAAAAACCTGTGTGAGCCTAGAGGACTCTAACAAAAAAAAAAAAAAAAAAAAAACAGCCTGAGAGATTTATTTCCAAGGATGTGAAGATGAAGGCCTATGTTTTCATAGTTTTAATCCATCCCTGCCTAGGAGAAGGCAGCTCTATGGAGCTTTAACAGATGTTAGACTCACTTTACTTTGTGTATAAAGCACTTCACACCTCTGCTCCCATTAGAAGAGAAGCTGATTAGATCCTATTCTGGAAATCTCCAAAGCCCAGAGAGTAATATTAGTAGATTCCAAATCTTTGGTGCAAGCACAAAAACAAAATGAAGACGAAGTTGGGCCCTGGAGGAGTTTGGCAAGTTAATGAATGATGGCCTCTTTCCATCTCCTGATATTCAATTGAGCCACAGCAGATGGGCAGAGGCTCCGTGGGAAACATGAATTATGCACGTCAGACTGTTGTTACATTTCTCACAATCACATTTTCATCACTTCACCTGTTGTATAGCGTGGGCTGATTAGTTACGCATCTCATCTCATATTGGCAGTCCTGGTGCAGAGATAATCTTTAATTGGTTTTTCCCTCCCATATGCGAGCCCGCTCAAGTTTTTTGTCTTTCCCTCATCAGACACAGTTTTTGCTTTGAATTATTTTGGAGAGGATGACACTGTGTGTTGTAGTAATAATAGCAATTGACAAATTGGGATTAAAAATTGAGGAATGCATAGCATATTTTAAATTGTAGGTGAGACGCAACTTTACAGGTACCCAGGAGATGCAATATTTATAATGCAATGTTTAAACAGAAACTAAGCTCGTTGAAGTTTCTATATCAGAGTTGGATCAGACATCTGATTCATTAAAGTACATAAAAGGAACATTCACTAGCTTTTTATTTGACATATACACAATTAAAACCATTTTACACTCTAAAATTCTGCCTGCAACTTTAAGATCAGATAAACACTTAACCATCAAGAGAATGAAGATTGTGCTGTTGGGAGAGCTTAATTTGGGGTTAACACTTATATACTGTGTAGATATAATCGAGCCACTTCACCTTTCTAAACTTCAATTTCTCAATAATGCTTCTACCTTTAAAGGGCTGATGAGAAGATAAAGCAAAACAGTGTAGGCAAAATCCCTCATAATGCTCTGGAGACAAAATCAAACCAGGATACAAGTGTGCTCCGTCAGAATAGATGCAGTAGAAGGGAATGAGGCTAAAACTGAGCCTTTTCAAGCTTTTTGTTATTGTTTTAGGGAAAACAAATACTACTATAGCAGACCGGAATTTCGCCTGAAATCAGGTCATGTTGGAAGCAATTTTATAGAAGGAAGGGTGATAGTTTCACATCCTCAGCTATTTGGTGGCCCCCACCACACACTGGAGCCTTGTTGTTTAGTTGAGCAATCTTTAAAACATTTTTATCTTGTCATTCTCTTAGACAATAATAATTTATTAACATTAATTATAAGAGAAACAAAAATCATCAAGTATGCCCAGAAAATAAAATTCTGACAATGTGTTTTTTTGAATGACTGAATTAAAAAAAGAAGAAAGAAAGAAAGAAAGAAAGAAAGAAAGAAAGAAAGAAAGAAAGAAAGAAAGAGAAACCTTCCACTAAAACAAATTTCTGATATAACTCAGAGATTAGCAACAGTAAAAGATTTTCTAATGAGCATTGACAAAATAGACCTAAAAATAGAAGATGTCCATACCTTGAAGGTGAGAGCTATGGTGCAAAGAGTCAAAACCATTCCAGTGATATAAAAGGGGCTAGGGAGATGGCTCAGTAGTTAATTCATGCTACTCTTGCAGAGGATTTTATTTCGACTCCCAGGACCCATGTCTAGAAAGTCACCAATAGCCCTTACGGGATCAAATATCCTTGTCTGGACTCTCACGTACATACACATACGTACATATGCAATTTTAAAATAATAAAACCCTTGTTAAATTATATAT